>NC_064623.1:229837819-230144971 GCF_023898315.1 Schistocerca nitens | reverse complement strand
CGAAAAACTGCGAATATCTTCTGGGGGGGGGGGGCAGCTGACCCCCCGCCCCTGCCCCTTGCTGGGTACGCCCATGATGAAACCCCTTTAGTACTCTCTTTCGTCACGCACAGCTTACGCAGAAAAATTATCCTGTGTTCTAGTGAGGAATTTTCATCACTGCTGTTTTTAATTACAATACTATGTTAGCTAAGAACGAGAGCATGTTACGTTTTCCGTCTAGTTATCTAAGAAGCGTATTCTGAGAGTTTTGCAGTGTATTATTTCATTCTGCTTAACATTTAAATGACATTCGTAGCTGTATTGCTCCTCTGCTCGTCTCTTTTTACGTGTGAACTGCAGGCTAGCTGTACCAGCTGAACGACCAGTGCCGTCCAAGTTAGATGCGCCGCTAAAGCTGTTGCCCAGTATTACCGCCGAGCCGGCCGCAGTGGCCGAGCGGTTCTAGGCGCTTCAATCTGGAACCGCGCGACCGCTACGGTCGCAGGTTCGAATCCTGCCTCGGGCATGGATGTGTGTGATGTCCTTAGGTTAGTTAGGTTTAAGTAGTTCTATTCTAGGGGACTGATGACCTCAGATGTTAAGTCCCATAGTGCTCAGAGCCATTTGAACCATTACCGCCGAGTGGATGTGCGCGTAATGCACAGCATGCAACGTACCCTCCTCATTGTCGTACCTGACTCTCTTAGAGACGGCTTGGTTTCAGTTACGAGTGAAACGAAATCCAATGAAATTCCAGCACACGCGGAACAATACACAGTGCAATGTTTACATCAGGTTTTGTCTTTTGATGCACGGATATCTCTCGGGTTTTCGCGGCGCGAGTGATTAATGGTGTCATTGTGAGTGCTGTACCAAAGTGTCGCATCCGTTTTATACGTACGACACTTCGACGACGGACGCAGCCGTCTTTATCAGATCGTGAGAGGTGTGTCGTGGTCTGTACTCGTCGCCTGGGGCTCCATCCAGCCTGTCAACTCTCCCGGCGCTATTTAAGGACGAGTTATAGAGGTATAATAAGGACAAAAAATGGTTCAAATGGCTCTGAGCACTATGGGACTTAACATCTTAGGTCATCAGTCCCCTAGAACTTAGAACTAATTAAACCTAACTAACCTAAGGACATCACACACATCCATGCCCGAGGCAGGATTCGAACCTGCGACCGTAGCAGTCCCGCGGTTCCGGACTGCAGCGCCTAGAACCGCACGGCCACCGCGGCCGGCTAATAAGGACAGGTGGCGCTACAGACTTAAACGCCGTACGTTGCTCTGAAGCCGGCGTCGCCGTGTTATACGCCCTAACACATTAGGAGTCTGTTGTTTACGTTTGTCGCTTCTCCTTGATTTATGTCGTGAGCACGCAAAGGTGTTTTAAATATTACGTTGGTGCATTAGTTCGTGGTGTTTTTATATTGCGTGTCGGCATTCCGGTTGCTATAGATTTATTTGCAGTTCACTGTTGCCATTTGAGTTAACATAGCCGGCCGCAGTGGCCGAGGTTCTAGGCGCTTCAGTCTGGAACCGCGCGACCGCTACGGTCGCAGGTTCGAATCCTGCCTCGGGCATGGATGTGTGTGATGTCCTTAGGTTAGTTATGTTTAAGTAGTTCTATTCTAGGGGACTGATGACCTCAGATGTTAAGTCCCATAGTGCTCAGAGCCATTTGAACCATTTTTTTGAGTTAACATGTTGTTATTTTGTCATCTGGATATGGTGAGTGGAGCTGTGGACGCTAGAAAATGGAGTGCCATATGGAGAAATAGGAACATTTCCGGCGTATTCTTCTGTTTGACTTCAATAGAGGTGTGACAGCAACGAAGGCTGCCAGAAACATTTGCGCCGCGTATGGGGATGATGCGACTGGACAGAGCACGGCAAGAAAATGAATTTCTCGTTTTAAGGAGGATCGTTTTGACGTTACTGACTCTCCGCGTTCGGAGAGACCTACGGGCTTTGAAGAAGATCGTTTAAACGCATTAATCGACAATTATCCACGATCCACGTCATTGTGCTCGAGAACAGGTAAATGTGATGAATCACTCCACTGTTGTGTGACATTTGCATGCAATGTGGAAGGTTCAAAAACAGGGTGTATAGGAAGCGCATGCTCTAAGCCAAAATCAGCGGCTGGCCTCATGGGCACCTCTGTTCGTCATCAATTGGGTGGCGAACAACACCGACCATTCCCAAACTTTAGCGTCACTGGTGGCGAGAAATTTCGTCTTCATGCCAACATACGGAAAGGAAAGGAATGGCTGAGACTAAACAGAGCAGCAACTCCCCGTACAAAGAGAACTGGACGCATCCGCAAATGTTAGGTGTCACTGCTGACATTTTTTGTAACAACTGAAACTTCTGTCAGATGCAATACAAGAACAACGACCAGGAAGACTGCATAAAGCGATGTTACCCCGCAATAACGCCGTCCCGCATTCTGCTAGACTTAAAGAAAAAAAGCTGTACAGGGCTGGGTTATGAAGTCACTCTGCACCCTCCTTGTTCACTCTTGCGCCCTCAGATTTTCGCTGTCGAACAACCCTCAAGGGACAGCCATTCCGGATAAAAATTCTCTCCGAACATGTCCCGACAAGTTATTCGCCTCAAAACCGCGTGATTTCTACATTAGTGGAATCAGAAAGTTACACCGGCGTTGTCAGACAGCGGTAAATAGTGAAGGAGAATACATTATTGATGGCTATAGTGTCTGATATGTGCGTCTGTTATATTTATTAAACTTACGGAGAAACTCTACAAACTTATGCACCAATCCAAAAGTAAATTTTACAGATCTTTCACGAATAAAACAGTGTTAGGAAGACATTTTCAGAAGTTTTTATGGTCTTAAATGCGTATTTGATCCAGTAATACGAAGCATTTGGCCTCGTAATGTAGTTTTGTTGTTGTTATACGTTTCGAAACAACGGAAGTATGTAACGTGGCAAAGTTGCTTCTGTAGTCCACCACATCGATGCGGGTAGCACAATAGTTTGCACGCTGGACTCGCATTCGGGAGGACGACGCTTCAAACTCTCTTCCGACCATCCTGATTTAGGTTTCCCGTCATTTCCCTGTATCGCTTAAGGCAAATGCCGGGATGGTTCCTTCGAAAGTGTATGGCTGCTTTCCTCGCCCATCCTTCCCTGATGCGAGCTCGTGGTCCGTCCCTAATGATACCGCTGTCGACAGGACGTTCAACACTAACCTCTCTCCTCCTCCCGTAGTCAACCATTTTTCTCGATGCGGACTGACGAATCTGTTCGGTCTATGACCGCTTCCCTCAAGCGAAGCGACACATAAGTTCTGAATAATCTGTAGGCTTCGAGTGCATATTTAGTCGCTACAAGAAAGCATACGCAAACGGCAATGGGATTATGTCTCATCTTATAGTTTGTTTGAATAGCACCTGAAAAGTGAAAACGTTTGTTAGTCTTCTTCCACGGTCCTTCACCGAAAATTGAGGGTTGTTGAGGCCAGTGCGTCGTGTATCTCTGCCGTCGTTGTTCAGTGACTCCTGGCCGTTGAAATTTAGCAACATTGTTACACCGCATAAATGTAAAAATTAATGTAATCGGACTTCCATACTGTCCAAGATACATGTAGGTTATTTCGCAAATTTACACTATAGTATCACTGAAGTCTATCCTCACAGACCAGCAGCTGGAGAGGCGTCTCTCGTAACGCCCGTATACCAATTCTCCCATTCAAATGGTTCAAATGGCTCTGAGCACTATGGGACTTAACATCTTAGGTCATCAGTCCCCTAGAACTTAGAACTACTTAAACCTAACTAACCTAAGGACATCACACACATCCATGCCCGAGGCAGGATTCGAACCTGCGACCGGAGTCCCATTCATTTTAAGCGATTTCAATCAAGGTTTCGTTTCCAATAAGAGTAAGCAAGAGTCAAGGTCAGTGAGAGAAGAGGGCATGGAAAAGATGGGATGAGAAAATGGGCATAGAGAGGGTGGAGGATGAGAGAGAGAGAGAGAGAGAGAGAGATGGTGGGGGGAAGGAGAGTGACAGGCGAAGGAAGGAATTTATGATGTGCATGCAATTACCACACATACAGTATTTAGCAATTGCTAAACATTGCAGGATTCGTTAGTGGTAGGTTGTCAGTTCATATGTGACCAAACTACTTAATCTAAGTTAAACTATCTTACACTAAGGATAACACACACACCCACGCCCGAGGGAGGACTCGAACCTCGACGGGGGGAGCCGCGCGGACCGTGACAATGCTAGAGGTTCAATAAACCCAAGCCAAATAATAGTAATAGGAAATTAAAAGTAATTCCAATTATTTTTAAATCAGACTTGAGTGTACCAGAAGCCTTCTATTGTTCTCGCACGTGCTACTGTTACCGCCAGCTGTGCTGCCGAATGTCGTCAGCAGGTGCGCGCGGCTTCACCTTATCGCAGATGCCCTCGCTGACTACGGCACAACGTCGGAACTCGTACTGGCCCGCGTGTCCCTGCCACACCGCCCTCCTCACGTCATTAATGCAGCAGGCGTGCGTCGCTTCTCTGGCAGTACACTACACACACACACCGCCTTGCTGTGGGGGCGGAGCGTAAACCTTCCCGACCTGGAAGTTAACACGTGGTGCCTTATACAAGCAACGCCTCGCCGGCCGCGGCCGTGTTTGATTGCTTCCGGCACCCAGCTACACAGTATTGCTCCCGATACGTGTTGGCGTTGTCCCTTTCCTTTGATCTGCGGCTCCCTCCAACACACACACACACACATACACACAAACACACACACACACACGGCGGGGCGCAGCCGTCTTCCCAGACACGGGTTAGGTTCTGAGTCATCAGTCTTGCGACTGGTTTCATGAGGCCCGCCACGAATTCCTCTCCTGTGTCGACTTCTTCACCTCACAGTGGCACCTGCAACCTACGTCCTCAGTTGTTATATATTGCAATGTCCTGACTCTGACTGACTTAACGTCGCCCAGCCCAAACCACTAAGGACAGAAACTTTAAATTTGGAGAGAGTTTCATATTATACTGATTTTTTACAATTTCAGCCCTAAATGGATGAAAGGTTTTTTGAAAATATCTTGTTGTTATGGCGATTTGGAAGCTAGACCTACGAGAATTGGTATTTTTTTCCTCTGTCGGATGTAAAGAAATACGGATTTCATAATTTTTGGAAATTTAATCCCTGAGGATGAAATGCAGAGGAATTACCCTCGGTAATAAAAAAAACTGAGTAAAGGAATCAACGATCAACCTGAACGGATGTCTTGTGACATCCGCCCAGACCAAACGCAACGAACAATACCGAACAAAATGAAAAAAAAAAAAGATGGATAGATCGTCTGCCATGTAAGCAGGAGATCCCGGGTTCGTGTCCCGGTCGGGGCACACATTTTCACCTGTCCCCATCGAGGTATATTAACAACACCTGTCGACAGCTGAAGGTTTCAATTAATTATAATTTATTCTAGAGAAGCTGCACGGTCATCAATGGTATCTGTTCTTTCAAGAACAGTTACTACCTTCATAGAAACTTGAAATTTGGAGACGGTGTGAATCTCGTATTGTAGCATCGTTTAAGAAGGGACTATTCGAAAATCCACTGGTACGGGGTTCAAAATAGGACATAGGCTTTTTGACAATATGTCGCTATTAAGGCAGTTCTGAAGCAAGTACTGTAAATTGGTATTTGGTTTCTCAGTCAGAAATAAAAAAAAATACGTGTCTAACATTTTTAGAAACTCAGTCCAAAACACATTATTAAAAACCACTAAAGCACTTTCAAAATTTGTATTTGACTTCTCCGTTAGAAATTTAAAAAAGTTATTTCAATGTTCTTGGAAATTCAATCCCTAATGGTCTGAAATAAGGGATGAAAGGTTTTAAGAAAATATTTCGATATATTAAACAAACATTAAAGCTAAATCTATGAAAACTGTTATTTCACTTCGCGGTTAAATATAAAGAAATGTGTGTCAGTGGATGAAAGTTTGTATGGAAGTATCACCACAAGAAAGCAAAAGACGTGATCAACAAAAACCTCGGACTCCAGCTACCAGATCGCTTTCTGGTCAGAAGTACATTCGGAAAAGACCGCGCTTCTACCGCCTTAATCAGCGTGGAAAGTTTAGGTTTTGCAATTTTTAAACAATATAGAAATTGGATTAAAGAAAAGAATCTGTATAGGCTATACAGCCTACGTGAGCGAATCAACGGGATAAGTGAGTGTACATGCATTTTATACACTCTAAGTAATGAGACACATCTATAAAAGTATTCGGCAACTATGGTATACGTTCTTTTTCTGAGAAGTGAAACTAGCAATCTTTAGTTTTTCCTTCCGCACATTTTCTGTTTGATGTCGACTTGTGAACATAAAAGTGGCAGTTCCTGTTACCGAGTCGAAATATATTATACTGTAATCTCAGTACAAATTGTATATATTTAAAAACGCTTTACCTTCCTCGTTTCCTGTGTAATGAATACAATTTTGTACATGTTTCTTTATTTTTTCGGTGACCACATCGAAAGAATTGAGGGTGGATTGCTCGATGGTATAACGGCCGGACACTTCACGCGCTCTTTCGTATTTACTTCTTATTACAAAGCAGAACCAATCAGATATTTATTTGCCGATCGTTTCCTCATTGTCGTTTTCATTTTTAAGTAAGAATTTTGTCGAACTGATTGGTCAGCTATCGCCAAAGAATAACTTTGTCAATCGCCTCAATGGTCTGATTTCCACAGCTCCACAATTTAGTTTTGACAATGAATTGTTTCAGAAATGAATGCTGACACATAATCGTTCAGAGTTTACGTCATTTTGTCTAAAAAGAGAGTATCCTTTATTTATCGTCATTGTAGCTATCTCTTTCTCGCCACGATATTGGAGTTATCCATAAGTTCTTGGTATTCATGGCCCCTTCATATCGATACTTACTGAGATAACATTTTACTGAAAATGTCTTTAGAGAGAGAAGGACGACCGCTTCACCCTACAGCTTTTCTCCTATATAGCTTACCATGGCCGTTATTCCCTGGTATCTTACGTATGTCCTGTCTCCCTGACCCTTCTTCTTCTTAGTGTTTTCCCTATGTTCCTTTTTAGAGGAGAACCTCCTCATTCCTTTACTGATCAGTCCATCTAACTTTCAACATCCTTCTGCAGCACCACTATATCAAATGATTCGATTTTTTCTCTTTTTTTCCACAGTCAAGGATTCACTACCATACAACGATGTACTCCAAACGCTCGTCCTCAAAAATTTCAATGTTTGATACCAGTAAGCATCTTTCGGCCAGGGAAGCCTGTCTGTTTTAGTCTGCTTCGGCCGTTATGTGTTTTTGCTTCCAAGGTAGCCGAATTCCTTAACTTGATCTACTTCGTGATTCCCAGTCCTGACGTTAAGTTACTCGCTGTTCTCATTTCTGCTACTTCTCCTTACTTTCGTCTTTCTACGATTTATTCGCAATCCATATTCTGTACTCAGTAGACGGTTCATCCCGTTCGACGCTTACTGTGATGGTTCTTGTATTTCACTGAGGACAGCAGTGTCATCGGCGAATCTCATCGCTGGCATCGCTCCACCCTGAGTATCGATCCCAGTCTCGAACCTTCCTCTTACCGCCGTCACTGCTGCTTCTGTATGTATTGAAGACTAGGGGCGAAAGACTACATCCCTGTCTTACATCCTTTTTAATCCGAGCAGTCTTGGCCTTGCAGTCTTATTGTTCCGTCCTGGCAGTTGTTAGGTGTGTAAAATACGAACGGTCTTCAAGTGTAGACCGCTTGCTTATATTTAAATATCGGCTCAGAGCAAAGTTGTACGAATGCAGCTAGTGACATTTTACGAGGCCACATAGGTCACTCTTTCGATGATGCACGGTACAAGCAAACAAGAATGGTTTCGAAAGGTCTGAACTGCTATCCTTCAAATCAACCTTTGGACTTGAGTTACTGATTACTTAAACTTTCATTAAGAAAACAGATGGTTTTAGTTTTCTGAAACGGATCTGAAGGTCAAAATCGACCGAAATCTAAGGTCCGAAGAAAATTTTTTGTGGTCATACACTGGAAGAAAAAAACAATTTCTACAAGAACCGATGATTGCTGTTAAGTCGAAACCCGTTATCTGCGTAAATAACACAAAATGTTTGCTTGACTGTGTATTTTGTAGTTAGTTTGGACCTCAAGGTCACCATTCTCCTCCAGCGGTCAAAGGTACCTAGTTTCAAATCAGTTAAAGAAGCTAAATAAATGCCGTGTGACTAGGGCCTCCCGTCGGGTAGACCGTTCGCCTGGTGCAAGTCTTTCGATTTGACGCCACTTCGGCGACTTGCGCGTCGATGGGGCTGAAATGATGATGATTAGGACAACACAACACTCAGTCCCTGAGCGGAGAAAATCGCCGATCCAGCCGGGAATCGAACCGGGCCCTTAGGATTGACATTATGTCGCGCTGACGACTCAGCTACCGGGGGCGGACAATTAAAGAAGCTGAAAAAACGCATTCGAACCATCAGCTATTTTTATTTGTATTTGTACGAACTTCACAGGTTATCTACCAAATGTACAAAATGCAGCAAGAAATGTACACCAAGAAAAGTATAGAATACTAAATTCGTAATAATTGCGTAATCATAATCTGTTAACGAATACTTACAAAGAAAAAAAAACAATCAGATGAATAAATCATTAGCCGGCCGATGTGGCCGAGCGGTTCTAGGCGCTTCAGTCTGGAACCGCGCGACCGCTACGGTCGCAGGTTCGAATCCTGCCTCGGGCATGGATGTGTGTGATGTCCTTAGGTTAGTTAGGTTTAAGCAGTTCTAAGTTCTAGGGGACTGATGACCTCCGATGTTAAGTCCCATAGTGCTCAGAGCCATTTGAACCAATTTTTGAATAAATCATTTTCTTTTGTGGCCGACAGAAAATGCAAAACGTCATAGTAGGTGCAAGCGAAGAACGCAATATGTTCCACAAAAGTGTAACAAGGATATGGTCAACGTAACGACTGTTAATGTTTAAAAAAAGAAAAAGAAACGAAAAAGGTGAGAGCTGTACGGTGTAGCCGCTGTAGTGTAAGTGCGGCACCTTCGACGCTGAGCAACAGCTCACTGCTGTCCACAGTTTGAGATTCTGTTGTTCGTTACCGTGAAACTCTTCTCTTCTGCTGAGCAAGTGCTCATAGCTATTAATGCATGCATTTTAGAGTCCATGCCTGCTAGACATATTTATCTTGTTTTGGTGTTATACTACTTTCTCCTAAAATATGGAAAGCAAAAAGCTTGTAGTAGGAGAGATTTGTTTCGCAGTATCCAAGATGAAGAAATTCTCATTGCTCTTAGGTTATGTATTTAGAATTCACGTTTGCTAGACTTTCGTGCTTCGAATGATCGTTCCCTCGATATCTCTGAATAGTGACCTCCAGAGAGACGCTATAGGTGTCCGAGTAGTTTTGATTAGTGTATCTCTCGTAAGGATCGTCAGAGTAATGTAACAGAGATTAGGGCGCGCACAGAGAGATACGGATGCCGATCGGCCCAAACCGCGTATGGAATAGGACAGAAATAAGCCAACGTCCGTACAAATTCACTGTAGAGTGACTTTCGGAGGATATACGTAGATGTATAGTACGTTTTTATACCTCACGAAATACACGGCAAAATCGTAATTCTTGAAAAACTAAAAAGATGGGGTGGACTGGGATCCGAACCCAGGTCCTCGTATTTATCGGTCAGTTCTCGAATGAGACGAGTTATTTCCGCAACACCTAAGCTTCGCCTGAAGCTTCTGTCTCCCAGTACCTTCCTCCAAATTACTGAACTGTGCAGAACTCCACGCCCTGCGAACACCGAATGAGAATGATTAGTGATATTAGACCGAAGCAGTCTGCGACAGTCGACGCAGCTCACGCCATGACGCCACGCCGGCCGGCAGCCGCCCCAGACTGTCCTGGGCTGCAGCCCCCACAGAGGCACTCGCGCGCTTAGCGCTGCCTCTACCCACTGCCTCACGCTTCCCGCCTCCGCGGCTCTTCCATTACGTTAATCTCGTCCAATATTTGCTCCGCTATCACAATAAACTCTTTCGCTCTCTGGTTCGGCCTCACGTCTGTTAAACGTAACGAATCTGTCTCAACGCGCACGAATTTCGAAGGGAACCGTTCGCGACAAACTTGTATGTAGCAGTATCGTACATAAGTACACTCGGCAACATGCGCTGTGCCCCTACTGATAAACACATTTATTTATTTATGCTGGCAAAATATGACCGTAAGGCCCAGTCTTACACGTAACCAGGTCCACACAGCACGAACACTTAAGTCTTTCGCTGATTACAAAAGTTTATTTCTATGAAACTGTGCTTGATCCAGCTGTGCGGTTTCTTGCAATTGGTCGCTTAACTCGTGTTTTATGGATGTACATGTGCTCTGATAGCGTCTGATTTCTTTTCTCTGCCGCTCTTGTCGCAGGTAGCGTAATTTGGGAGGGCTGCGCCGTCAATCCAGGAGTAAGCGCAAACTGTTTTTGTGGTTTCACAGAAAACGGACGCCATAGCCGGTCCCAAGCCAGGATGAGAAAGGAGGAGGGGGAGGAGTAACACCTCGTTAAAAAACCTTGGTTCACCTTGCCCGGGTGATACTACCTCGTGAGGGCCCCTTGCTAGGGACACGGTGAAGGCGGAGAAGATGGACTTCGGTACGGCGGTGATGGCGGAAGAGGCACCTCTCCTCTTTGGGTACAATAAGAGTACAAGTCGCGACTGTACCCCAGAGGGGCGGCTACAGACAGCGTCTGACTCATTGTGAGCGGCTGACTTTACGCTGGGCATCCTACTGCCTATGTGGAAAGTAACGGGAAACTACCACATTACATTCCCAAGCAGTACATGGTATGACTCTCCACGTGAAAGATTCAGGAATTAAAACTTCCCCTCATTCGGATCTCCGGGAGGGGAACACATTGAGAGTACACATATTTGAAAGGAAGAAAGTGAAGGAAAGCAAGATAAAGATTGGAACATGGAATGTGAGGACACTACTGCAAGCAAGAAAGGCAGAGAATGTAAAACAGGAGATGAAAAGGAACAGATTAGATGCCCTCGGTTTATGTGAAATGAGGAGAGAATGGGGAGATAGAAAGTGGAGATTATAAGCTCTTTTACTCAGGGGAAATCAACAGTAGTGAAATCGGAGTAGGAATATTGATAGAGCAAAAGCTGAAAAATAAGGTAATGAAGGTACAGTATATTGATGGAAAACTGGTGATGATGCGACTGAAGAGTAGTTCAAAAGATTTGGTGTTAATACAGGTATATATGCCAATCAGCCAGCATAGGGGTGAGGAAGTGGAAGAATATTATGAGAAAATACAAGGACGCATCGAGAAAGAAAATAGAAATGCCTGCGTTATGGAATGCAGTGGTGAGTGAAGGAAGAGATGAAGATGCATTAGGAAAATTTGGATTAGGAATAAGAAATGAGAGAGGTGAACGACTAATTAGTTTCTGTAAAGAAAATTCATTAGCATTGGGTAACACATTATTTCAACACCACGAAAGGAGACGTTACACATGGATACAAATTTGAATAGGGAAAGATATCAGTTGGACTACATCCTGATACAAAAAAGGTTTACGAACTGTTTGAGGAATACTAAAGCTTATCCAGGAGCGCATATAAATTCAGACCACAACCTAGTAATGGGAGAAATACAAGTGAAGTTGAAAAAAGTCTGGAGAGGTAAAGCAAAAGGAAAGACTAAACATAGAAAGACTCAAAGAGGTAGGAAAGGCATCAGATTTGGAGAACAGATTTATGGAAAAATGGCAAAGAGGTAGTGTTGATGAAAGAATGACAAGTGGATAAAAATGAGGGAAGGACTCATGGACTCTGCCAAAGGAGTACTAGGAATTAGAGTATCCCAAAGCACCAGGAAAGAATGGATAACAGAAAACATGTTGAAAAAGATGGAAGAGCGCAGAAAGTGGAAAAGTGTAGAAACTGAAGAAGTCAAAAAGAGGTACAGGAAACTGAATAATGAATTAAGAAGAGAAACTGAAGAAGCAAGGGAAAAATGGATGAAACAGAAATGGGACGAAATAGAGAAAATGGAGGAAGAGGGAAAGTATGAAACGTTGTATAGACTGGCTAGTGAGATATTTTTTGAACTGAAAAGAAAGAGGAATAACATGGAAATAGGCAGAAGAACGACAGGAGGTTTTGAACAGATGGCAAGAATATATTGAATGTCTGTATAAGTGGGATGAAATGCAAAGCGAAATTAAGGTTGAAGAGGGGCAATATGTGCCGGAAGATGGAAAGGGATTCACCATCTTGGAAGCAGAAGTAGAAAAGGCACTGAAGGAGATGAAGAACAGGAAGGCTTGTGGAATTGATGATTTGCCAGCAGAACTGTTGAAGAGTCTGGGAAACAAGGCAAGAAAAGAAATAGTCTACCTCTGTAACGAGATATATGACGAAGGGGAATGGTCTGAGGACTTCCTTGCAACAGTTACAACACCAACAGAGAAAAAAAGAAACACTAAAAAATGTAACGAGTATCTGACGACCACTCTAATTTCTTATGCAGCTAAAATCTTGCTGAGAGTGTTGAATAGAAGGATATATTGCAAGCTGGATAGAGAGACTGCAGAGGAGCAGTTCGGATTTAGAAGAGGAAAAAGAACAAGAGATGCTATTGGCCTGTTAAGAACTATATATGGAAAAAGGTAGAGAAATCTTTGCCGTTTTCATAGATTTAGAAAAGGCTTTTGGCAGAGTTCAGTGGAACAAGCTGATGGATATTCTGAAGAGGAAAGGAGTAGATTGGAAAGAGAGACGACTGATACAGAATCTACATTTACACCAGAAAGTAAGGATAAGGATTGGAAATGAAACGTCAGAAGGAAGCAGCATTGGACGAGGTGTTAGACAAGGTTGTTGCCTTTCCCCACTGTTGTTTAATGTATACCTTGAAGAGATTATTGCGAAAGGCTTAGATGGGAAAAGAGGATAGAATGTATAAGATTTGCTGATGACATGGTATTAGTGGTAGAAAGTGAGCGGACAGCGAATAACATGCTGAAAGGTCTGAATGAAGCTTGTGTGGAATACGGAATGCAAATAAACACAGCAAAAAACAAAGAGTATCGTTATCAGTACAAGACGCAGACTGTCTGATATTAAAGTAGGACAACCTACCATTAGCCAAGTAAGTGCATTTAAATATCTTCGAATCACAATTATTGAAGACTTGAGATGTCACCAGGAAGCAATCAACAGAAAGAGGAGACTCTTATGTGGCAAATTAGATAAAGGTCTAAGGAAAAGGCTTGGCAAATGTTTCGTTTGGAGTGTGGCACTATATGGGGCAGAAACATGGACGCTGAGACGAGAGGATGAAAAATGGTTAGAAACATTTGAGATGTGGATGTGGAGGAGAATGGAGAGAATAAGCTGGATGGAAAGAGTATTGGAAAGGTCTGATGAGAGAAGATGTCTGCTGAAAGCTGTGAGAGGAAGAAAAAAGAACTCGTTTGGACATTCATTGAGAAGGGAGTGCTTGCTAGCAGATGCTTTGGAAGGATTGGCTTGTGAGAGAAGACTGAGAGGAAGAAGGAGATGCGAGATGATAGACGATGGCAGAAGACGGGACAGCCTGGAGAACTACCATGTGGAAACCTGCATTTTGGCAGAACACCGATGATGATGACTACAGTTCAGCGACAGTTCCAAAGTGCTTACGGTAGAGATCCTCCGGATGTCACGAGCGTCAGAGAAGGGTGTGAAGAGACTAACAGTGCTGGTGAAAAGGCAAGAAGCGGTAAACCTGGAGTGAGTGACGGCAATGTTGATGCCGTGCGTGCAGCGCCTCACCTCATTCCGCGCAAATCAGAGCACCAGTAATACCTCAGAGCAGTGTGGAGCTAGTTTTACGCAAAAGCCTGCATCTCGGTGCATACAGAGGGCAACCCGTGCAAACTTTGCAGCTGGTTGACGGGCCCAGGCGTGCTGAGTTTACGAAAGAATCGATACTGAGAACGGCTATTTTAATAAAGTCTGTTTTTTCCGATGAGATGACTTTTCACATCGCCGGCAAAGTTAACAGGCATTGTGTCCAGACCTGGGGTTCGGAGAACCCGGTGGATAAGGGATGCAGTGACTTGACGCAAAACACAATTACTGGAGTGTTGCTTCCCACTGGGCCTACCAGTGCGGCAGCAGTCTACCTGGCCGTTCCACCTCAACGACAGGGGCCACCTCCGCAGTCGGGGTTACTGTTCGCCAGTTCCTGGATGAGATTTCCGGACTGGCGGATCAGTCGAGCTGGGCCAGCTGCATTACCACCTCTCTCACCTGACATAATGGCTCTTGGCCTTTTTTTGTGCGGTTACGTTAACGGTCGAGTGTCCACTTCATCAGTTCCTCACGTGCAAACTCTCGCGGGACGAATACGAGATGCTCTAGATGCCGTGACGTACGAGATGTTTGGCCAAGACATGGACAGAAATTGATTGTCGCCTAGAGTTCACGATAACGTCGAAATTTAAGCCACGACTTCATCTTTCCGGAACTCAGTAGTGAAACAAGCAACTGAAATTCGATTGGCGACGAACTTAATGAATAGAGGTAGCGGCTTCAGCCTGGACAAATTGTGGAATCGGACGCTTTCTGTAAGGAACTCACAGACATCGCAAGGGTGCAGCTCGCAGTGACACATCGATATCACCGTGTGGATCGAGCGTGTAGCCGTGCATCTAAGTTCACCCATATATTGTACCTCTTTTCCGCCGATCAACGTCTGTGGCGCCTTGTGTATTTGTGGCCGCCGCATGCACAGTAGCGCGGTCCGCAGCTTTAAAAGGACGGATTAAGTGATGGAACTTCTGTCACCTCGGCTCACTCTGAAGATGACCGGACGAAATATCAGAAGAAGTAGAGGAATTTATGTGGCTGGACGCCCGAAAAGTTTTGTGGAACAATAATAATCTTGTTCTTCTTCACTTTAAGGTTTAGCTGTTCCAACTTCACATTTTCAGAACCACCTTTTCTTCGGTCTTCCAACTCCTCCTTTTCTTGAATACTTCTTAAAAATGACTCCCATTCTCTCCCCTTTCATACGTTTAAGATGCCGCCTCAATTTTCCTTATAATCTTCTACTTTGTCCTATAATTTGAATTCCGATAGACATTTAAAACTTAAAAAGTTACACAGCCTTTATAAATTGTAGTAGTGTGCACAGAGGCAGATCAATTGAACACAGTGGAAATAAGAGTAGTACGAGTACCTCCGATCGAAATTATCTGCAGTATTTAAACACACGAACACAGAAAATGTACAGCTAGAACTTGGAAATTTCGCCCAAAGAAATATTAATAAATGGGTCACACGACACTAATCTCACTTCATATTTTGAAATTCATACACTCCTGGAAATGGAAAAAAGAACACATTGACACCGGTGTGTCAGACCCACCATACTTGCTCCGGACACTGCGAGAGGGCTGTACAAGCAATGATCACACGCACGGCACAGCGGACACACCAGGAACCGCGGTGTTGGCCGTCGAATGGCGCTAGCTGCGCACCATTTGTGCACCGCCGCCGTCAGTGTCAGCCAGTTTGCCGTGGCATACGGAGCTCCATCGCAGTCTTTAACACTGGTAGCATGCCGCGACAGCGTGGACGTGAACCGTATGTGCAGTTGACGGACTTTGAGCGAGGGCGTATAGTGGGCATGCGGGAGGCCGGGTGGACGTACCGCCGAATTGCTCAACACGTGGGGCGTGAGGTCTCCACAGTACATCGATGTTGTCGCCAGTGGTCGGCGGAAGGTGCACGTGCCCGTCGACCTGGGACCGGACCGCAGCGACACACGGATGCACGCCAAGACCGTAGGATCCTACGCAGTGCCGTAGGGGACCGCACCGCCACTTCCCAGCAAATTAGGGACACTGTTGCTCCTGGGGTATCGGCGAGGACCATTCGCAACCGTCTCCATGAAGCTGGGCTACGGTCCCGCACACCGTTAGGCCGTCTTCCGCTCACGCCCCAACATCGTGCAGCCCGCCTCCAGTGGTGTCGCGACAGGCGTGAATGGAGGGACGAATGGAGACGTGTCGTCTTCAGCGATGAGAGTCGCTTCTGCCTTGGTGCCAATGATGGTCGTATGCGTGTTTGGCGCCGTGCAGGTGAGCGCCACAATCAGGACTGCATGCGACCGACGCACACAGGGCCAACACCCGGCATCATGGTGTGGGGAGCGATCTCCTACACTGGCCGTACACCACTGGTGATCGTCGAGGGGACACTGAATAGTGCACGGTACATCCAAACCGTCATCGAACCCATCGTTCTACCATTCCTAGACCGGCAAGGGAACTTGCTGTTCCAACAGGACACTGCACGTCCGCATGTATCCCGTGCCACCCAACGTGCTCTAGAAGGTGTAAGTCAACTACCCTGGCCAGCAAGATCTCCGGATCTGTCCCCCATTGAGCATGTTTGGGACTGGATGAAGCGTCGTCTCACGCGGTCTGCACGTCCAGCACGAACGCTGGTCCAACTGAGGCGCCAGGTGGAAATGGCATGGCAAGCCGTTCCACAGGACTACATCCAGCATCTCTACGATCGTCTCCATGGGAGAACAGCAGCCTGCATTGCTGCGAAAGGTGGATATACACTGTACTAGTGCCGACATTGTGCATGCTCTGTTGCCTGTGTCTATGTGCCTGTGGTTCTGTCAGTGTGATCATGTGATGTATCTGACCCCAGGAATGTGTCAATAAAGTTTCCCCTTCCTGGGACAATGAATTCACGGTGTTCTTATTTCAATTTCCAGGAGTGTATTTAGGAGTAGTTGTGAGGTGATGGATACAACGGATTGTACAATTCAGGATAGAAGGTAGCTTCAAAGGAAGAAATGTTATCAAAATTCTTACCTCTGCTCAACCGATTCCGGTTGAGGATAACCAATATAGGTATGGAGAGTGGTATATGAAATAGAAGCTACAAAATTTAAGGATATCGATAAATAAAACCAAATCCATGACATTCAAAAACTCAGAACAGTTATATTAGAAGACGAAACCAGTTAACCTCTTCCAATTCTTCGGTTGTGACATATCATATCTCGGCAAAGATTAAATTAAAAAAAAAAAAAAGATTGACAGATTCAATATGAAGAGTGGCACCGTTAGAAGGACGCTCAGAAGAAAAGTACGAAAGGACACATCGCTAAAATTTTATAAAGTCGTGCACACTGCCTTTGGGTCATACGGAAGTGAATTCTGAGCTATGAACTCTGCAGCACGTAGTTGACTGGAAGCAGACGAGATATTATTGAGAAGAGTCGAGGGAGTAACGAGAAGAGGAATACTAAGAGATGAGATCACCTGGAGGAATGTACGAACTTAGATCTTAAAATAAAATGTTTAAGAAATACAGAAATGAATGGAACATATAGGAAAATGGACGATGGACATATTCCAAAACAACTAACAGGGTACATTCCTGAAGGAAGAACAAAAACTGGCAGATCCAAGAGATGTGGAGGGATCAAGAAGTCTCAAAGGACCAATAGGTCTGATGCTTGGGGAAGAAAAAGAAGAAGATATTCTCATTTCTTATAAGATACCTTCTCGTACGACCTTTGACAGAGCTTAAAAATGACTATAGTCGATGTACTGGTGGCGAGAGAGCTCAGCAACTGCGTCTCTGTTGATGATTTTACAGTATGACTAGTTTCTCACATGTGACCATCCTCGGTCTAGGTAGTGGCGAAAAAAAAAAAAAGAAAAAAAGGAACTGAAACAGAAAACTAAAGCATTTATAAATTTTGTAAAGATCTTAATAATTCATTCAGCCGACTGTACATCCTGCTTTTTGGCTCTCTTTTTTCTGTGCAGGATTCACTGGCGTAGAGCAAGACAGGCGCAACCATAATAATAACTAGAGACCGGATTATCTGCATTATAAAAACCTTAAAATATGCATGAAAAATGCTTAAGAAATGCACGAAAATTCTCAAAGTACGCAAGATCAAAAAATAAAAAAGCATGGTAGTTACTGCGTGCATTATATCTCATAGTCGAACCTGTGCACATCAGTTACGAGGGAGAGAGACGGCCACGCGAAAAATCGATACGTGTAGAACACTGATATCGTTCTCTGAATACTTTCTGGTAGAAGTTAGGAAGGGGGACTTTCTGGGATTATTTTCTAAAAATTTGCAAAATGGGGACGCACACCGTTTTCAAGAATTGTTCCTTCTTTGCTATTGTTGTTGGTAACAAGCGCATACGATGCGAGTTAGTCGCAGCGAAACAATCGATGTGTACAGTACCAACTTCGAGATATATCGCACACAGAGGGGCACACTCAAAAACTCTTTCATATTTTATTTAAAAAACAACATACAATCCTGAATTTTTTGACCAGCATTAGCTTTTAATTAATACTATTGGACCACGACGTCATTTACAATTTATTTTAAATTTTTTTACTATTGTAAACATAAACGACCAAGTACTGTTCCAAATGTTCGATCACTCAAAACATTTTTAGAAGCAGAAAAGGACCATTCTATATCAACTGAGGTAATTGGGCAGTATTTGCATTTGGGTGCTATGTTGGCACTTATTGTTTCCGGTAAAAGTTCACCCGTCCATTAATAAAACTATCAATTTGGCACAAGGGCTCAAAGCCTAAGTTATTGAGAATAATTTTATTCATTAACTGAATAGATTCATTCAACGCCAAACCTTGAGTTTCAAGCCTTTTAATACTTGCAGGTATATGGGAAAAATAAGTGCTAATCACAGCAATGTGTTAATACCGGAATCATTAAAAGCTCCCTTGCACTGCCAACTGTCAAAGGCTCTGCACTATCGAAGCCGTTTACTACCCGTCTAATGGCCTCGGAATGTTCATTGTAAAACAACCCAGCTTCGACCCTCGTACCATAACGAGTTACCACTGGTTCGGGAGGTAAAGCCACATTTGGTAGTTTTTCTTTTTAGGTCTTGATGTAAGCAGGGGCTTTTAGAAACACTTTATTTGTGAATGAACTCAATTTATTTACATTCAAAAACGAGGAACGTACTTCTTCAGCAAGGCGATGTACTCCACGAGCAAAGCACGTCACATGAATCAAATTGGAATAAAATGTTTGGAAGGCTTTCTCGGCTTTGATCATATAGGGAGCAGCATCTGAAACACAAGCACCCTTTCATTTGTAGAAGATTCTGGAAATATTTTTCTAATACCCTCATTCATTTACTTTTTGCAGTTTTTTTGCAGGCCGCTAAATAGGAAGAAGAAAGCTCTTATTTTATAGCAGCAACAATTAAATGTGGAATGTAACGGCCACAAGAGTCTGTATTTTCGTCAACTGAAATCCGGATACCGCTGTTCTTGAGTTGATTGCGTATTTCTTCCAGAAAATTTACGTAAATTGTCGGTATGTAATTTTTACGCAATGTTGATTCATCTTGTACATTTTGATTTAAGCAATATTTGCGCCGGCCTGAGGATACGGTTTGTAAGTTTGTAGAGAGGAATATTGCTTACAACGAATGCTTCACATTGATCTATGTTAAAGCGACTTTTTTGGTTACCTTTAGACAAATCCCTGCTACTGCAACTTGCTGTTGTCAGAAGTTGTCGTCGTGGTCCTTTCTTCTGCATTCCTGCGAGATGACGACTTGTGTCGACATGTATGTATGTATTAAACTGGGGACATAGAAACGACGGAGAGGCTTCGTCCCCTCTGTAGCCCTCAGTGGTCCACAACTCCACAACAGGCCACAGCAGTCCACCCTCCCCACCGCCGCCCCACACCGGACCCACGGTTACTCTGCGGTTCGGCCTCCAGTGGACCCCCTTTCCCCCCCCCCCCTTTCCCTCCCAGACGAGTGAAACCCAAGTTATTAATTTTAATTTTAGAAACCAGCAGCCTCAGCTGCAGAGTTTACCTAGCTTGCCGTCGGGATAACCCAGCCTTCTTCAGAATAAAAGTAATCACTGTTTGTTCATAGCGGACACCGTCAAGCTAAAACTACAAATCCATAAATTATCGTCAGACTTTAAAAACTTATCTGAAACTGCCTCGGCCGTGATGTGACAGCCACGAGCGCTGCATAGCCATTTTAAAAGTAAAATTAATATTTATACAGTTGCTGACAGCGCCGCGAAATGTTGAAAATATTTAAGTAACCCCAAATGTTTGCGTGGTACAGTAATGATGGTGTACGCGTACGTGGAAACTGTTTTCGCGCAGCAATCGCCGACACAGTGTAACCGAGGCGGAATATGGGGAACCAGCTGGCATTCGCCGAGGCAGGTGGAAAACCGCCTCAGAGACCATGCACTGGCCGGCACACTGGACCTGTACACTGATCCGCCGGGCGGACTCCTGACTGGGACCGGCACGCGTTCCCGATCGGGGACATTGAACCTTTTCTTTTGTGACGAAACATTTTTTGCGCAAACTCCACAATATAAAATAGTTTCGATACATGTAAATGTCTCAGGATGGTCAGCTATCCACGAAACGACGTTTCTTTTTTCGAATCGCAGTGTGCACAACACGTTACACACTACAAGTCGTAAACACGTTCAACTGCGTACAAGTATATACGTAGAAAGCTACACTGAAATAATGGACGCGGGACTAAAAGCTTGCGTAGTTTTATTTGTTGCCAAGGCGTACGGCAGGGCTTAACAACTGGCCGGTTTTGAGCGCGAGTACTCGCTTCTGCTCAGGCACGTGCTCGCGAGCAGGTGCAAGGTCGCGGAGTAGGGAGGGAGGGGAGGGAGGGGAAATGCGCGCGCACGTTTGAATGTGATCTCGCGTTCTTAGCAGATTTAACTAGCCATCTGAATGCTTTGAACATTTTACTACAAGGTAAAGATCTGCTAATTACTCATTTCATAGATCGAATACGAGCTTTTAAAATGAAATTGACACTTTGGGTAAGTCAGCTGGAAACAGGAAACCTAGCTCATTTTCCTAAATTATCATCCAAGCAAGATGTTCACAAAGACTGTGAACGTTATTCACATAGTTTAGTTGATTGGCGCTTTGAAGATCTGACAGCACTAGACAGTGATTTTGATCTGTTCTCTCCATATTCAGCGAATATTTAAGAGATTCGTTCTGAGCTGCAGCAAGAAATTATTGACCTGCAGTGTGACAGAGAATTCAGAGACAAATTTCAGAACAAGAAAAACATTTTGGAATTCTACAGACACTTCCCTCAGGATAGATTTCCTCGTTTGCACAAACTGGCGGCTACAATAATATCAATGTTCGGTTCCACGTGTGTTTGTGAACAACTGTTCTCTGCAATGAAATGTAACAAGACACGCCTGAGAAACGCATTGTCTGATCGAAATTTAAACTGCACGCTGCGCCTAAAATGCACAAGAACAATTAATCCGAACATAGATGCAATTGTAAAGGGCAAAAAGTACAAGATAACCGAGAATCCCACACTTCAGTGACACCTTTTATTGTGTAACAGTTCACAAATTAATGTGAATGTAGAGGCAAACACTAAGCTAATAAAATTATGTGGCATATGTACGTTCTCCTTTATTTGTTTCATTTGTCGCAGTAATAATTCGTGAGTGATATCCCTGCAGGTGGCCGCGGATCTACATTGACTGGCGGCAGCTGTTGTGTGCGCCACGTGACTTTCCCCACTCTCCGCTCTCGTCCGGAAGTGGGGGTAGAGTGCTCGCGCTGCTCCGTGCTCGCGCCTTGCTGCTCACAGCTTGCTCCGCGAGCACGTATGTTGTGAAGCCCTGGCGTACGGTATGACAGCGGACGGGATTAACCGGGGGCGCGGGCGCAGGAGCATTGATTCTGTGTGCCTGGTTCAAATGGCTCTGAGCACTATGGGACTTAACTTCTGAGGTCATCAGTCCCCTAGAACTTAGAACTACTTAAACCTAACTAACCTAAGGACATCACACACATCAGTGCCCCAGGCGGGATTCGAACATGCGACCGTAGCGGTCGTGCGGTTCCAGACTGTAGCGCCTAGAACCGCTCGGTCACCGCGGCCGGCTTGTCTGCCTGTTCCTGTTTCTCTTCAGTAATTATGGTCTGTAATGATTTCGCTAGTCCCCTCGGTTAGCGATTGTATGCAGTTCTAGGTCGCGGTCAATCTGTGAGACGTCAAAACTAGATCGAGCTACGGACCGCCCGTCTAAACTTTAAAAATGTTGTAAACATAGAGCGAAAACATGCAGCGTCACTAGTTTTTAGTTAAAATATGCAATAACCGGTGAAAACGAACCAAATATGGAAATCCATGTGCAACATGCAAATGCATATAATCCGGTCTCAATAATAATAATAATAACAAGAGTGCGAAATCAAGTATAAGATTCCCAGTAATAGTCTCGCATTAATTAATAATCTGCTGTGGGGATGTTAGTTTGGGAATCGTCCAGAGTCACGGTGGACCAGCAGGTACTCAGGAAGAGTTCAGCCAGCGTCCTGGGCGAACAAAACGTGGGCCGCGACGCCGGCACGCGACCCGCCGTGTCGGCTAGCGAGGGAGGGAGGGGCTGGTCTGCCGTGTGTTACCCGATACACGCCAATCGCGCCGCTACGCACGAAAAGCCCGAAGCCCTCTTCATGGCGGGAGGGGCGAGGCGAGGCAGAAAGGGGGAACGGGCTGTGTGCCTCGGTGTGGGAGGGCTGCATTTGGCCCCGGTGAGGGCGCATTGTGCGGAGACCGTGTTGCTGCCCTGACTGGCCTAAGGCGCTACCACCCTGTCCGTTCTGCGGGGGGGGGGGGGGGGGGGGCACAAACGTCACTGCAGTTCCACTTGCTCGCTCTTTTCGTCCGGACCCCACTTCTTGAGATCCACACAAAACTAACCGCATTCCCACACTGCTTGGTTCAGTAACTGGCGCTGAGTCGGTGGATCACTGATGTAGACGAGGCCCTGCAAACCGAGGCCAGTAAGAACTGGCGTCTGGAGGAAAGCTAAATACAATCAGATCAAATATCGTGTATATCGGTCTCGGAAGATGTATGCAAAACTCAGGACAATGTTAGGTATCGATTACAGATCCAACATAACACACACCGTCACTGCTAGAGGTAAGAAAAACCCGCAAGCGTACGAGCGAGTCTACAAGAACGTAGCACGAGGATACTCGACGGATTTCAGAGGGCACCCAAGCCAAATATCACTGCCGCAATTGATAATACCCATTCCTATAGACACGGCTACTGGAATTACGTCGGTCTTAGGTCACTCTGCAACCAGTGCAAACGCAATCAAATATAGCATTCTAACTCTCCCTGCAGAACGCGTTCCAATAACCATCGTGGATATCAGCGTAAAGTCTAAAGCCTTATTTCTATATACAATGTACGAATTGTGGGAAAGATCGTCTAGCAGATGAACATCTCACTTGCTGAACGAAATTATTCCAGTATGAACGCACCTATGAACGTGCTAGGTAATCCACCGGGATTTCATACCTGAAACAACTCTTATTCGAATTCAGCTATATACAGAGAAACATTCCGGAGAAGAATATGACGAAGAAATATATCTTAAACTGACGGGAAACCAAAGTAAAAATGCGACCGAATTAAAATTCCCAGCATATGATTCGAAAGCCACCGGGAGAAATATCAGTTGCCGGAATCTACCATCAAATGTTACGGCAACCTGGTATAATGCAGTTAACAGAAAAGTATCGACCAACTCAATACTTTATGATGCCCGTCTATTGGACTCACATTCGTGTCCGTCTTGTAGTTTAATTGACAGCGAAGAACACAAGTTTGTCTGTAAAAAAGTAAATTAAATGTGTCAGGTTGTCAGGCAGAAGCCCAAATATACTACATCGGCAGATTTTCTAAACCCAAATGACCGTCCGTACCAAATCACAAAACGCAATGCTGTGAACTGGATCAAAGGACATACAATTCACTACATTC
Source organism: Schistocerca nitens (assembly GCF_023898315.1). Classification (NCBI taxonomy): domain Eukaryota; kingdom Metazoa; phylum Arthropoda; class Insecta; order Orthoptera; family Acrididae; genus Schistocerca; species Schistocerca nitens. The sequence continues at coordinate 230,121,001 of NC_064623.1, read as the reverse complement.
TGACAGAAGAAAATAAAAGCAAAGACGATTTCTGGCTGCATGTCACCATACAGTATACAACCTAATGACAACCAAAAATATACGGAAAAGTTCGCAAATTTATTAAAACTTGTGATTACGTATTAAAAAAACTAACTCACTGAAACCGACTAGGAAAAAAAGAAAAGTAAATAAAAGTTAATTTGCAAAGTTTTAAGAGATATAAACAAGCCTGACAGTTCATCGTCAATGAATATACATTAAAAGTTGACGATATTTTACACGCACGAACCCTGATGAAATAAAAAAAAAAGTGTATCCCCAAAATTATCCAAACTTAAGACCAAAGTGCGATACGTGGCAAAGTGCAAAACGGTTCGGAAACGGATCATTCTGTTGTTCACATGTTATTGTGATTTACTTGTTATTTATTTATTTAAATAAAGTTTTGGGAGGAAAATGGTAAAGTGGCAGGATTCGAACCTGCGATCGTAGCGGCCGCGCGGTTCCCGACTGAAGCGCCTAGAACCACACGGCCACAGCGGTCGGCTATCGCTGTGGAAAATGACGCGGTGCACCGTGGTTTGGAATCCACGTTAAACTGCAGTTGCTGCTGTAACTGGCTCAAAGGTCGGAGGGGGGCAACGGCACACCACGTCCAACAGGGGGCGCTGCGACTCATCGCTACTCTGCTTTTGTTACTACAAAACAGACCGTGATGCAATTGTGCACTTGATTGCAGTTGTTAAGTACTAAAAGTTTATTTCTTTTCGTTGGCGTTTATCCCACCTAGTACAGGCGCTTCTTGCAAGGTTCTCCCATTTCGAAGGGTATTTTCTCAAATTTATTGTGTGCGGTTTCCTCTGTTTTCAGGGGTATTTATTTTCACAAATTTTGCGTTTACTGGAACTCGGCAGACAGTGGAAGTCAGTTGGCTGCATTAAGCAGTGCTGCAGAACGAGACAGCAGCAGGCAGCAGGCAGGAAGCACGTAGCGGGGGCGGCACTGGGGGCGGCCGGCGGACACGGAGAGGGAGGGACACGAGCGCTGAGAACGGTAAACACGCGGCGGGACCGCCAGTGCTCTCGCGCGAAGCGCCAAACATTTTTCACAATCAAAGGAGAAAGTTGGTGACCAAAATTTCACGAGTAGATCCTGCCGCAACGAGAAACACCTTTGCTTTAATGATTGCCACCTCAATTAGCGTATCTTACCTGTGACACTCTCTCCCTTATTTCGCGATCATACACAACGAGCTACCGTTCTTTGAACTTTTCCGATGTCCTCTGTCAATCCTGTCTGATGCGCATCCCACACTCCATAAGAGAGAGCGGACAAAGCTAGTGCAAGCAGTCTCTTCAGTAGACCTGCTGCATTTTCTACGTGTTCTGCCAATAAATCGCAGTCCCCACAACGTTTCACGACAGGAGAGGTTTTTTTTTCTATTTCTGAGTTTGCAACACTAAAAAGGAATAAATGTTGTTTTTATGTTACCTGGTATGTGTGTGTCCTCGAAATGACCTTGGCCACGTTTCCGTGGCGAGGGGAGCCGTGCTTAGCGATACAGAGTTTCGGTTCTTGGCGAATCAGTTACAGTGACACAGTGGATGCTGATGACACGATGGATGCTGATTGTGAACAAAGAGTGAACAGCAAGTTCTGCACTAAGCTCGAGGAAACAGCTAGCGAAACGTAGACAATGCGAGGGACTTTGAAGAAGTCGTGCTTTCGAGTGGCTCATGACGTTCTGGGAAGGCAGAGTTTCAGTAGAAGATGATCCCGGAGCTGGTCGCCTATCTACAGAATGTGCCGACGCAAACGTGCAGACCGTCACGAAAATGTGCACGCGATATCACGACACCTTAATTTGAATCGTGACGTGTGTCGTAAGACGTTACGCGAAGATTTAGGGAAACGGAAACTCAATGCAAGACTCTTCCCTGACACACTAACAGACGAACAGAAAGAGGAAGGACACAGAATTTCTGCTCAGCTACTGGACAGAACCAGACGTGATCCCACATTTCAGTCAGGGATTATTACTGGGGATGAAAGTTGGTGCTGCCAGTACGACCCTCACACGAGGCGTCAAAGCACTGTGTGGCGAAATTCTGCATCACTCGCCAGCCTCGAAAAAGGCCAGACGACGACCTTCGAGAACAAAGACAAATTTGATCGCATTCGTTGACAGCAAAGGATTAGTTCACGATAAGTATGTTCCTCCAGGTCAAACAGTGAACCAACTCTCTACCTCGAAGTCTCGAAACGTTTGCGACGAGCAATTCGACGTCTCCGCCCTGATTTGTGGCATTATCCGCTACTACGGCCACACGAACGACTTTTTCACGCGCGTCTGTGACGTAATTCACGCAACACACGAGGCCAGGGGTCAGCGCTGGCCACACGGGCGCTTTTCTCGGGCAGCTCGAAGCCTAGCGGCGTCCTACCAGCGGAGCGTCGGTGTAGGCTGCGGCAGCATCTGTGTGCGGCTGCAACTGTGAGTGCGACGTCATTAAATAAGAATTCGGTCCTTGCATTACGTGCTGCGGTAGTTGTCCACAGGCGTCCGAAATGCAGCATTCATCCGATATTACGCGAGAGATGAACAAAGGGAAAGTTTGTGCTGCTACACAGCAAACTGAAGGCAAATTTAGACAAGTTTTCCAATACTATAGGGTGTCTGTTAACTTATATGAAATGCTTTTCACCGTGGTCAGAGACGCAATTTCTAAAACGAACTCATGCACGAGGGACAGTATCAGTGCAGAAGAAAAACTCCCAGTTACTTTACGGTATGTCTTATTTTTTATTTTCTAATCTTTGTGTCAGATTGCTAAAATTATTTTAATTAATATTAGTGCAGTCCATAATATTAAAAATCCATGAACACAAAGAATTTAGTAAATATAATTAAAGCTCAATAAGTGGAACAAAAGATTCTTCTTCGCCTTGTTCTGTACAATCTGATACACTGCTTTTGGAGTGTTTTACTGCAGGCTGCTTAACTGTGCTGCCACGTGATGAAAACGAAAACGTGGGAATTTCGTAAGATTTTAAAAGCTGGATAAATTTAAACTGAAAGTCTAGTTTGTCCTGCAATTTCAGTTTTCTAAGCACAGCTATTTGCGATACGAGAAACGTCTCATCCGCATCAGGCACATGGGGCGTGGGTTGTGTCGAACACATTTCCTCCTCGAATTAATCTGCTTTCCTTTACTTTGATTTTTGTCTGATCGTACTTCCTGCAGATGAAGGTTCAGATGTCACTGTAATCTGATCGCTTACAACGATGTTCATATTCTTACCAGTCCTGAAAAAATAAAGTTTTTTAAATAATTTAGCCGAATATTATTTTACGTTAACAGAATCTTCCGTCGGTTCTTGGTAGACCAACATAATAATAAATAAAGCAACAGTTTGCTTTTGTTCTACAATATTACTTTTATTGTGTTAACCGGTTTTCGGCTTACAAGGCTATCTTCAGACATTTACTGAGTATTGTCACCAAAGAAGTTACAATGTTTCCAAACAACCTTGGAAGAGAAGTAACACGTCTAGACTGAAGCAGAAACATACAGTAAAGGCGTTATTTATAACATGTTATTATAAATGAAATGATAATTAAATGGACACCCTAGCTGCAAACAGGCGTTGATATATATATATACTTCATTGGGGACATGCTGAAAATATGGCTTCCCGGCCATTGACCTTCTTGTGCGAACGCACATGTTATGCCCGAACTCGTACGGGACTTGGTAGATTAATCTGCCACGAGTAATGAGTATGATGGGCAAACATCTATTAGGCGCACTACGAATGTAGTGGTGTGGACATGTTGGGAATGTGCGTCACACGGTGGCGTGCAAGGGCAAGTCCCTGCAGGCGCACTATCCTCTGTGCCCGCGGTGGCTCACATGGATAGAGCGTCTGCCTTGTAAGCAGGAAATCCCAGGTTCGAGTCCCAGTCGGGGCACACATTTTCAACATGTCCCCAATGAAGTATATCAACGCCTGTTTGCAGCTAGAGTATCCATTCAATTATCATTTCATTCTAGCAAAGCTGCACGGTCATAAACGGTAACTGTATGTTCAATTTTGTACTTTTTCATTGGATTACCACCACACTGTCAAAGACGTTACTGTATGTTGTAGTTTTTCATTGTTGTACTGTGAAACAGTTGTAGCATGCATGTGGATTTGCACCAAAAAAAATCGCAGCTGTGCTTGCAATTAATTAGATATTATTTTCAGTGCAATGTTAATGTGTTTTGTTTTTGCTCTTCAAATTGTGATTTTCTTGTTATCGTGTGAAATACGTGATAATTGTGGCGTGTGAAAAACGTAACACTAGGCTCCAAAGTAAATTGAGAAATGATAGTGACGGCGAGCGTAGCTTATCAGCACCGCCGTGTAATGAATTAACAGACGTTCAAAGTCGTAATTTGGTAAATGTGCATAGGGAAATTGACCAGGCGGCAAATAATGGTGTAGGCAGTGAAACAGTTAGTGAACAGGGAAGCATTATCGATCGATCAGTCGGCAACAGCTCGCCTCAGTAATCTGAAATGATAGGACACAATCTTGCAAATACTGTAGATTCAGGTTTTGCGTCCTCACCGTTTTCTTAAATAAGTCAAAATACATTTTCTGCTTTTCAAAATGCGAATATTGCCGGTTCAAATGCACTGCCGAATAGCATTGAGGAACATGTTTCAGACATCAGTGCATTGTTATTACAATTAATGCAACAAATGGGACAGAAGCTTCAAAAGTTAGACACAATGGAACAAAATCTTCAAAAGTTAGACACAATGGAACAAAATCTTCAAAAGTTAGACACCACACTTGAACAAACACGTGAAGGTTTAACTGCTGAGTGACTTAAATTCGAATCTAAATGCCGAAAGACTGTAATGACGTAAAAACTCAAATTTGTGAGCATTTTCAACCTATTTTTTCGCGTCATGGAAATGCATTACAGAACCACGAAGCAGCCATAAACGAACTGCAAACTATTGTTAATGAAAATCACGACACCTTGCAAGTTAAAACTGGTTCAATTGTATCTAACGATTCGGTTACGCAACTTGCAAAAACTCAAGTAAACTTAAGGGACATAGTAGATACGCTTTCAACACAAATGGACACTCTGAAACTTGGTTCAGAAAAACACACTGAGGAAATCTGTTCATTATGGGAGAAAGTAGTCGAACTTTCGGATCAGTTCACTGACTTATCTACAAAGGTAGATGACGATCTGAATGACACAAGACCGGTAGCCTTCACTGACACAGAAGAGTATGAACAAATTAGAAAATTCAATCAAAATCAGAATCACATCAATACACAGTACAAAAGAGAAATCCGGGAAGTACAAGATCAGTTGACACAGGTCATAGAAGATTTACATATCAGTTGACACAGGTCATACAAGAATTACATATTTCAGAGGAGAATCGCGCTCCAACACGGGAAGAAGGACTTAGAAATACGAAAAAGCCACAAAATAATAACACAGGGCATTTCGGAAATTATGAAAGAAATTGGCAAGGTACACCGAATTTTGAGATGGAACCGCCGACACGACGTAACAGTGACCGATATGCGACTCGCCGTCATGATGACTTTGACTATAAGTTGTTTATTACTACACGTAAATTCAAAACATTTAAGAATTCTGGCAACGACTTTCATCCACAAGCATGGCTCCATCTATTCTCTCATTGTTTTCCTCCCAACTGGTCATTAGAATTGGAATTTATGTGTGGCTTCTTAGAGAATGAACCAGCTGTAAGAACGCGATCGGTCATTCACGATTGTCACAGTGAAGGAGAATTTTATCATGCCTTCCTCTCAGCATATTGGTCTCAAGATATTCAAGATCGCGTAAAACATAGCATCATATTGATGAAACATTTCGAACAATCTGAATTTTCCAGTCTTGTGAAATATTTTGAAGACATGTTGCATAAGAATCAGTATCTGTCAAACCCATACAGCCCCTCAGAACTCATCCGCATTTGCTTAATCAAATTGCCTGAACATTTACGACATGTCATTTTGGCAGGACGTTGCAAAGACAACATTGAAGATTTTCAGGGACTCTTACAAGAATTGTAAACTGACACTGACAATCGCGAGACGCGAAAACAGGAGCACAACAATTACAGGTCACATCCGTCACAATTCCGCGATGACCGAAATAATAACTGGACACGACAAGGGTATTCTTACAACGCAAATCATGACCAAAACAGACACCACCCGTATGACAACCGTTGGCAGAGTAATAATAATTACAGGGAAAGATCACCTCTCCGCGGTAAAGACTAAGGAAGAGACAACCATAGAAACAGACAATATGGGAACCAAAATAATTATCAAGGGAGACAGAATAACTTCAGACGCAACGGTCCACCACGCAGTTACGACTCAGGGAGGAGTTCTCCACCACATGACCGACAAGAAATAAATTACAGAAACTACCGACATGACGACAGACGATATCATCTTAAGAACAGACCAGAATTTAATCAGAACTGGCGAGATACAGACAGGGCTGGGCCCTCTCGACCAGGTGAATTTGTGGAAGTTAGATCTCTAAAGCCCAGTAACGACGCGCGTCAACAAAGAGACAGACATTGACTCGCACCGCAGGCAGCCACGTGCGCCAGCTGGCTCAGAAAAAAATAACATAGACGCTAACCTTGAGAAAAATTTGAGCATTCTTTACCGACGTATACCGCATGATAACTGCGTTGAAGTTGAAACTCTGCGTACTAGGAAGAGTGAAGGGTTGCACCACATTTCACATGTAAAACCATTTATTGAGAGATGATCTGCCTTTTAACTTAGTCTCTGCCATAAAATTTTTCATTTCACATTACTAGTACGCTTTGTCACACTTAGAAACTGTTAACATGCGACAATGTTTTGAAGTCAACTATACAAGGCAAGAACCTAGGGAACTTATTCAGACAGTAATTATGAATGCATTTTTGTAGTGAACAGACAACACAGTGTTATTGTGTGTACGTTCTTCCTTGTTCGTTGCACGACTACGTAATGACTATAAGGCTTATATACTTGGAACATATACCGGTACTGCTAACGAGATTTTAATGCAACATTTTGGTTTACTTGAAAATACATTCTTTATTTAAAGTACTTTCTGTGAGGTTACAGATGACTTAGTATTTGGTTTCTTTGACAGCTACACAATTATATCACGACGTTACTAATGTGTGACACAATTTACATTGTTGCTTTTGCGGTGTATCTGTTTTATATCTGCACAGTTTTTCTGTATTATTCTGGAAAGTAAAACACGTTTTAGTAGTAACTTTGTAGTATAGCTACAATGAGACAGCCATTTCAGTAGTATAACAATACGTTACAGTACAGTACTTTCTTCATGATGGCAATAAGCGTAATAACTACGATATCTATAAGCAAAGCATTTCTCTTTTGTTTGTTATGAGGTAAGTAAATTGACTTCTACAGAACTTTGCTTACGGAGGACGATAACTACGACACTTCCACAGAATTATCTTACAGCAAGACACACAGTTTAGCGCTACAGGACACGCATTTCAGTGATTAATTTTTGTACTTAAAAACATTTATTTTTAAGGATTTTTGAATTAGAAAGATACAAAGATTTTCCGTGATACATTTCGTTCCATTGCTGTAATTTGTAACACCTGCGGGTAGAATTACATTTATCCTCAGGGGGTACACGCCTACTTTGTGTACTATGCGTGTGGCAAGCGCTAGAAGCCCTAGCTAATATGGTATTTGCTTATACAACTTTACACATCGGTACCATATTTCTCTAAAACAGAATTAGACAGCTATCTGATCATTTAACTGAGAGAGACAAACATTTTTTACTACGTCAGTGACACATGTTTACGCAATTACATAGTTAGATAACTTCACACTAATGAAATTGTATTTTGTCTGTACTTTGTGAACTGTTCACATTTTTTCAGAACCATTGTGATACTATGAGAGCTTTGAATGATGTATTTTGTATGGGATCATGATTTTTGAAGTACACTGAAGGTTGACGACTTCACTGAGACGAGTAGAGAGCATTTTTTGGAAGGTTTGAGATCACTGAAGAAAACAACGACGTTTTTGAGATTTGACTGAGGTGTTATTTATTTATTTATTTAACCTGATCAGATTAGGGCCATCAGGCCCTCTCTTACATCAGACCAGTGTTCCACACATGCAGCATTTCACACATCAGAGTTACATCATGACAATAGTTTAAATAAGAAAATTAGGTTACTCTAGCCACAATATGAATAAAGAGTAATGACTAAGACCTAATAAAGTTAAGTACTGGCAGTATTCTTACAACAGGTGCTATACATACAAATTATGATAAAAGCAATAATAGTAACAGTAAAAAAAATTAAAAATAATGATAAACATGAGAAAAATTGGCAATAGTAATGAAGATTTGTGCAGATGATTATGATGTTATTATTACAACGACGATGTGTATTATGCTGTTGAGGTGATCAATAAGCTGTATAAGGAATGTGATTATGTGTTTATATGTATATGAATAATGAATAGAAGTTAGGGACTCTGGTTTGTGAAAAAGGATGTTGGAAACCAAGAATCATACTTTAAGAGTGACATGTGTGTCCATGCGTGAATGTGAGTATCACAACACTGCTGTTCATGAGATTTCGTTTCTACGCATTTCTACTGTAATTTTTCGACCTGCGAAATTTTTTTATATGAGACTGTCACTGTAGCAGAAACTGCTGTCGTAAATATTTCGGTAAGAAAGCTACGTGACCTTGATGTAATGCGCTGTAGATGTCCAGCAAGGCGACAGTCGCCTGGGAAAAAGAAACCGTGACTTTCAGAGGCACAACAAAAAAAAAGGAGAGGCCATTAACCTCACTATTATTTCTTTGTAGAAAGCACCGCAAATACGACACACTCATACTTGAAAACATATGATTACACTTTGGAGCACGTAATTTCTGATATTTACTGAAATTTTTGGACAACATGGTTGTGAAGATAAAGCAGAGATTAGTATGATTAATCACTTATTCAAAAACAGTCTTAATAGCATTTATTATTATTATACCGCCAACCAGTTTCAACCCGACGTAGGGGTCACCTTCTGGGCGTTTACACCAATGGCCGACTGCTGGTGGTGTCACTCCTGTCTACATAACGGCAGGAAACTATCAAATGACCCCTATGTCGGGTTGAAAGCGGTTGGCGGTATAATAATAATAAATGCGATTAAGGCTGTTTTTGAATAATTGATTTACTGAAATGCCTAATGAAATGATGAGAAACATTTCACATCTATTGACTTGCTAGTTGAGAGATTTCTTTACTGCCTTATCAAATGCCATATGGCTAGTGAATGACGTTTCACGTCTTGCTTTATGTACATGTTTGCTCATTTTGTTTAATATCTAGTTTCTAGTTGCACTGCAGCAATGGTTAAAATAAAATTTAATAGATGTACTAATAGAAACGTTTTCTGTCTACAGACCCAGTAAATAATAATTTTATGATCGACTTTCTTAAAAAAAGAGCACAAATAGACATTTACCTTCACAGGTATTGCATACATAATTTTTTGAACCATTTGGTAACTTTTTTTGCAGAGTAAGTTTTTGTGATGCATCACTCTAGTGTTAAGATCTGACATAGGTATTACACATTTCCTATCTTTCCTGTAGTATTTTTTCTGCTTGAGCTTTGTCATGTTTAGCTATAAGTTATTGCATTTGATGCCGCTAACTGTCAGGCATTGTCCTACTGAATTTTACGTTGTAGTAAGCCAGTTTTACTACTGATTTATTTCTCTTGTTGCTGCACATTGTCTCATATTAGTTGTAATGTTGCATTTGCTTTGCTAATTTAGATATACTGCTGCTTGCTTTGCCAATTTGCATTTTTTGTCATTGCTGTTTGTGTTAATTGTATTGTTTTGTGCTGCTGCATTGCCTCATCCCTTAGTATATATATATATCTGAGCCCAGTAGATTTAAGTTAACTTAAGAGGGGTAGGTTATATAAGAGAATGAGTTGCGATGAAATGCATTGAGAAGTTATATAAAAAAATGGTTTGGCAGAAAAAATTAGTGCACAATGAAGAATAATTATTTTGCATGAGGATATGAATAGAATACAGAAAGCAGGTATAGATAGGAGTTTTTGGGAATAATGATAAACTGAGGGAGATCTCCAAGAAGTAAAGAAAGTTTTGTTTGCAAATCATATACAATAAATACTGCAGTACCAAATTTCATACTGAAAACAAACCCTGTCCTTTCCTTTTGTGTTATTCCGCTATGTGTCTGTATCCTTGTGTATTTGTGTTCTTCCTGTCTTTATGTGTTTATCTGATAAGAGTTATGTTGTAGAATTTTTCTAATACTATGTTATTTACTTTGTAAAGATGTTTAGACATTATTTATTCTGGTTTGTTTTAATGCTCATGTATGACGTTGATGTTGCGAAACTTATTCTGATCTTTTATGTATTTACTTATGTCATAATTCCTGTAACACTGATGTATATGTTTATTTCTGTTCTTTTGTAAAGCCTGTATTACTAAAAATGTTATCGGTGTTATTATGTTCTTTAATGACGTATTCTGTACCTTTGTAATTGTATTGTCATGTCGTAAATTTGTAATTGTATAGACACTAGTTCTTCAAATTAAGTTTCATTTCACTGCACACATTTCTGTCGGTCATACTATGTGAGAAGTTAAAAAAAGGGGGACTGTTAGTGCTCGCACTTGTGTTGATAATTCAGCAAGGGACTGGTTAATAGCATTGCCGATTTTTAAGGACATTCCAAAAATTTTATTTGCGATAGCACAAGTGGTGGTTCATGGACTTGCTATATATCAACAAAACTCTTCGATGGTGATTGTGCACCCGCACAGTCGCAACAGATGGCTGCTAGCCATCTCTACAAGGAGTACAGTGGGTCTGCACCTTTTGTGGCCCACCAGTACCGTAATCTCTACCAGGACTACAGTGGGTCTGCTCTGTGACGACCTACCTACCAATATTCTTCAAAACTTCAACTGACTCTGCTGTGGGTTTGCTCTGTTGTGACCCATTACACGTCTGCATGTCAAGAGTCAGCACTGTCTTTCCGTTGGAAGGACAACACTACTTCTTCAAGACTGCGTGGAAATCCACTACTTCCGTGTGCATTTTCTTTTACTGCTCAGACTTTGAGAAAAAAAACTGCAATTACTACTGTGATGAACGATCAGGACTGTCTTTATGAGAACAATTTTTGCTTTTGACCATCATTGTATCAATAAGTGTGTGCATTTGATATATTTTTTATGGCTAATACAAAAAAAACTTACCAAATAATTATTGGGAACTTCTCAAAACAATTTGTAAATTTTTTTGTGGGGAGCATGGGGGCTATCTAAATAGGCTGTGTTTTTATGTTGGTAACGCCATGTAGCGCTCTGTATGAAAATCAATGACTGTGCTGGGTGCAGCCTGTGGTTGGTTTGCATTGTTGGAATATTTGCTATTGTAGTGTTGGGCAGTTGGATGTGAACAGCATGTAGCGTTGCGCAGTTGGAAGTGAGCCGCCAGCCGTGGTGTATGTGGGGAGAGAAATGGTAGTTTTGAGAGCGGACGATCTGGACGAGCGTCTGTCAGAAAAAGGAAATTTGTAAGACTGGATGTCATGAACTGATATATATATATTATGACTTTTGAACACTATTAAGATAAATACCATTGTTTGTTCTCCAGCAAAATCATTCATTTGCCAACTATGCCTATCAGTAGTTAGTGCCTTCAGTAGTTTCAATCTTTTATTTAGCTGGCAGTATTGGCGCTCGCTGTATTGCAGTAGTTAGAGTAGCGAAGATTTTTGTGAGGTAAGTGATTTGCGAAAAGTACAGGTTAATGTTAGTCAGGGCCATACTTTTGTAGGCATTATTAAAAGTCAGATTGCGTTGCGCTAAAAATATTGTGTTTCAGTTTAGTATTGATCAGAATAAGTAAAGAGAGAAATGTCTGTGTACGTTCAGTTTTGCTCAGCTGTTTGAAAATCAAATAACGTAAGAGGTTTACCAGGACAATCATTCATAAATTTTCTAAGGGGATGTTTCAGGGCATATTAAATACTGCTGCTTTCTCTGAGACTGGAGGCAATGGCCTTGCCGCAATGGATCACCGGTTCCCGTGAGATCACCGAAGTTAAGCACTGTCGGGCGTGGCCGGCACTTGGATGGGTGACCATACAGGCCGCCATGCACTGTTGCCATTTTTCGGGGTGCACTCAGCCTCGTGGTGCCAACTGAGGAGCTACTCGGCCGAATAGTAGCGGCTCCGGTCACAGAAAACCATCAGAACGACTGGGAGAGCGGTGTGCTGACCACACAGCCCTCCTATCCGCATCCTCAACTGAGGATGACACGGCGGTCGGATGGTCACGATGGGTCACTTGTGGCCTGAACACGGAGTGCTGCTGCCTCTGAGTGGGATAACCGAGCTCGTGCATCTCAGTAAACATGAGTGGCCCTCCAGAAAACCTCTTCAGTCAGGTATAAAGAACATTAAGTGTGAACCTCTAGTAGACCCTAAAACGATTCTACACCCGCCCTTGTACATGAAGTTGAGTCTCACGAAAAACTTTGTTAACGGAATGAACAAAGGTGGTGACGCATTTAAGTACTTAAGTAAAAAATTCGCTTACTTAAGTGATGCCAAAGTAAAGCAGGGTATCTTTGTAGGCCCACGGACTCGAGAGCTTTTTAGAGACCATACTTTTGATGGAATCATACAAGGTGATGAGAAGTATGCATGGAATGTTTTAAGACAGTCTGTTTAGAGTTCTGAGGGAACAAACAAGCAATAAATTACAAGGTGATTGTAGACAACATGCTGTCATCTTATGAAAAACTTGGTTGCAACATGTCATTGAAAATGCATTTCTTACACAGCCATCTTCTTCTCCAAAGATTGTGGTGCAGAAAGTGATGAACATGGGAAGCGATTTCATCAAGATATTGCTAAATTTGAGACGTGGTTAGCCAGAAAGTGGAGCCCTACTATTTTAGCAGATTACTGCTGGACTGTCATAAGGGATGTTCCCGAGTATGTGTATAACGGTCAAGCCAAGCGAAATCTTCTGAATTTATCTCTGTACAAAATATGTAATTGTATATACTGTACATATGGACATTTAACATTTGTGACCAGTTAATTTATAGCTCACGAATAACCCTGTAGGCGTGATCCTGCCTCGGAATGAAAACGTGTGTCCCCAGGCTGCTGTTGCCCACGTCACCCGCACGGCTCCAAGCACACAAAAGAACCACGATCCCTCACTCGCGTCCCTGCCCCGCGTTTTGTCACGTGACACACTGCTATAGTCAAATTAACATCCGTACTCCTGACCGTAATTCGTTTACAAACACTTTTCACAGTATACAAATACTTAAACCAAATACATACACAGTTTGACTTATTCTATCACATACTATTGTGTTTTCTCGTTACAATTATTTTTATTTTTAATGTATAGCACGAACCGGAACAGCAATCCCTAGTGAAAACAACTACTTTATTCTTTCATTCCCGTTTTTCATTATGTTATTAAAATCCTTTTTCAATTATTAATACATAAAATTGTTATTATATGAACATAGAAAATGAAATATCGGTACAGATTACCCACAGAGAGGCTAATAGCTTTATGTACTTGTGGATGACTTCGTTTTAGGTGCTCAGTTTCGCCTGTTATGTTACAACCTGCTGACTGTAATCAGCCTTTGGCCTTGCCCTACTTGTTTTTTTTAAATTACTATTACAACAGTGTATTTATTGACAACCATTTCAGATTCTATCGTGTCCCTGCATTCTTGAGGGTACCATTGACAAAAAACGTGTAGCTAATTTCCCTTACCTCTTTTACGCCTAAAGTTGCCGGGGGAATTTCATTTTTCTCTGTTGCTACCCCCATGACGAGTTACGCGTTTCGGCAAGGGTGGCGTCTGTGGTCATATATCTCCACGAGCAACCGCCCCCTCGACTCTCCCCACTGCTATTTTTGAATGGGGGAAAGAAAAGGCTGGGAGGAAAAATAAATCAGACCAGAAAAGGGTGCTACACGAGGGCGAGAGTTGGTAGGAAGACCGCTTCTCCCTCCAGAACTACCATTCTCCGCCTAACAGTAATCCAGTGACGTACGAAGCTACGTCTCAAGGAAACTGCGAAACCAAGAAGCGTTCCTGTAATGTTCCGCCCACACACTGGTTTCTGTAGCATATCCAGGGCAAGTCCGTCCATCTTTGCACAACTAGTGCAACACACATAGATTTGGAACGCAAAGGGGCATCATGGGGATATCATGGGAACCTCCCCCCCCCCACCCACACACACACACACACCGATAATACATTTTAGTAATAGCATTTATATTTCTTACCTATACCAATTCTCAAATTTCACAACTAAAATTTGAAGATTAAAGTAGGATGAAAGCAGAATTTATGGAGAATGGTATGGAATCCTATTAACTACAGGCTGTAATTTATTAATAATGAACATTTTTCAGTTATCTGTTGAGGGCTTGGCTATCTGATTATGACTGCGACCTTATCGGGGACATTCCAGCTAGGTAAGCCAGCCATTCACTCATAGGCTTAGTGTACGTTGTAACCGAACAGGTAAATGGTACACTGTCGTTGTGTGCTAAAGAATGTGATATTGACATTTAACTCACTTTGTAATCCAATAACATTTCTCACACAGTATTATTTCATTTTTATATTACAATCACACAGATATTTATGTATTATTCGTTTATGAGCAGATACAAAAGAAAATTAAAAAAGTTGCTTTTACTGAAATTGTCATACATATTTTGTGCACCTGTGTAACTAACAACTTTATTATTATTACTATAATTATTATTTCTTTCCTTTCTCAGACGTTATGTCTGGTTAAAAATGGAAAGTGACGCGGACCCTGATCAATCGTGACTTCCTTTTAACTGTACGCTATATGTTACATTGCATTTAGGAACTTTTGGGTAATTGAACATGTATCAATAATTACAGATTTCTGTAGTTGTATATATACGTTTGGATGTAGCTGTATTGCGTTGATGTACTGGTGAATATTGTGTGGTATGACTCCTGTAGTTGATAGTATAATTGGTATAATGTCAACTTTATCCTGATGCCACATGTCCTTGACTTCCTCAGCCAGTTGGATGTATTTTTCAATTTATTCTCCTGTTTTCTTCTGTATATTTATTGTATTGGGTGTGGATATTTCGATTAGTTGTGTTAATTTCTGCGTTTTATTGGTGAGTATGTCAGGTTTGTTATGTGGTGTTGTTTTATCTGTTATAATGGTTCTGTTCCAGTATAATTTGTATTCATCATTCTCCAGTACATTTTGTGGTGCATACTTGTATGTGGGAACGAGTTGTTTTATTAGTTTATGTTGTATGGCATGTTGTTGATATATTATTTTTGCAACATTGTCATGTCTTCTGGTGTATTCTGTATTTGCTAGTATTGTACATCCGCTTGTGATGTGATCTACTGTTTCTATTTGTTGTTTGCAAAGTCTGCATTTATCTGTTGTGGTATTGGGATCTTTAATAATATGCTTGCTGTAATATTTGGTGTTTATTGTTTGATCCTGTATTGCAATCATGAATCCTTCCATCTCACTGTATATATTGCCTTTTCTTAGCCATGTGTTGGATGCGTCTTGATCGATGTGTGGCTGTGTTAGATGATACGGGTGCCTGCCATGTAGTGTTTTTTTCCAATTTACTTTCTTCATATCTGTTGATGTTATGTGATCTAAAGGGTTGTAGAAGTGGTTATGAAATTGCAATGGTGTATTTGTGCTTGTTCTGGTGGCTGTCTTAGGATTTCGTTTTCCTCTGATTGTTTAATTGATGCGTGTTGTTCTTTGTTTGTTTGCTCTGGGATGTTTGAGTCCATTACTGTATTTTCTTCTTCTTCTTCTGATTGCACATTATTTTGTTCCAGTGTTTGTTGTACTTGTTGTTTGATGTTTTCTAATTCTGACTGGGGTATCCTGTTATTTTTGATTATTACACGGATCTGATCAGCTATTGTTCTGTTAGAAATTTTGATTCTGGGTATCTGGTAATAAATGTTGTGTATACTTGTGATCTGTATCCAGTTGTGTTGGTTCCTAAGTTTGTTGCTTGGTAATAACAGAACGTGAGGTGTCGGTTAACTTCATCTGACCATGTCATCCTCTGTCTTTGTTTTCCTTCTAGAGTGGTTGCAGGAAGCATATCCTGCAAAACAATTTGGATTTAAATCACTTTCCGTGTGGCTAGCAGTGTCGTTACCATTGTGGGCGGGCATAGGGTTCAAGCGTCGTCCCCGACCACGGCAGCGCTTGTCCGAGGCTTCATTAGTTCTGTCCTGAACCAAGTAATCACACTAAAAGGGGGGTTAGCCCTATTAGTGGTTTGTTCTTTTCGTCGCCTTTTACGACTGGCAGAACATACCGGAGGCCTATTCTTTTCCCGGGCCTCCACGGGGGTTATTATTATTATTATCTTTACTTTCTCAGACGTTAAGTCTGGTTAAGAATGGAGTGACGCGGACCTTTATCAAGCGTCACTTCCTTTTTGCTGTACGGTACATGTTATATTGCATTTAGGAACTTTCGGGTAATTGAACATGTATCAATAATTACGGATTTCTGTAATTGTATATATATGTTTGGATGTAGCTGTATTGCATTGATGTATTGGTGGATATTGTGTGGTATGACTCCTGTAGTTGATAGTATAATTGGTATGATGTCAACTTTATCCTGATGCCACATGTCTTTGACTTCCTCAGCCAGTTGGATGTATTTTTCAATTTTTTCTCCGGTTTTCTTTTGTATATTTGTTGTATTGGGTATGGATATTTAGATTAGTTGTGTTAATTTTTTTCTTTTTATTGGTGAGTATGATGTCAGGTTTGTTATGTGGCGTTGTTTTATCTGTTATAATGGTTCTGTTCCAGTATAATTTGTATTCATCGTTCTCCAGTACATTTTGTGGTGCATACTTGTATGTAGGAACGTGTTGTTTTATAAGTTTATGTTGTAAGGCAAGCTGTTGATGTATTATTTTTGCGACATTGTCATGTCTTCTGGGGTATTCTGTATTTGCTAGTATTGTACATCCGCCTGTGATGTGATCTACTGTTTCTATTTGTTGTTTACAAAGTCTGCATTTATCTGTTGTGGTATTGGGATCTTTAATAATATGCTTGCTGTAATACCTGGTGTTTATTGTTTGATCCTGTATTGCAATCATGAATCCTTCTGTCTCACTGTATATATTGCCTTTTCTTAGCCATGTGTTGGATGTGTCTTGATCGATGTGTGGCTGTGTTAGATGATATGGGTGCTTGCCATGAAGTGTTTTCTTTTTCCAATTTACTTTCTTCGTATCTGTTGATGTTATGTGATGTAAAGGGTTGTAAAAGTGGTTATGAAATTGCAGTGGTGTAGCCGATGTATTTATATGAGTGATTGCCTTGTGTATTTTGCTAGTTTCTGCTCGTTCTAGAAAGAATTTTCTTAAATTGTCTACCTGTCCATAATGTAGGTTTTTTATGTCGATAAATCCCCTTCCCCCTTCCTTTCTGCTTAATGTGAATCTTTCTGTTGATGAATGTATGTGGTGTATTCTATATTTGTGGCATTGTGATCGTGTAAGTGTATTGAGTGCTTCTAGGTCTGCGTTACTCCATTTCACTACTCCAAATGAGTAGGTCAATATTGGTATGGCATAAGTATTTATAGCTTTTGTCTTGTTTCTTGCTGTCAATTCTGTTTTCGGTATTTTTGTTAGTCTTTGTCTATATTTTTCTTTTAGTTCTTCTTTAATATTTGTATTATCTATTCCTATTTTTTGCCTGTATCCTAGATATTTATAGGCATCTGTTTTTTCCATCGCTTCTATGCAGTCGCTGTTATCCAATATGTAATCTTCTTGTTTAGTGTGTTTTCCCTTGACTATGCTATTTTTCTTACATTTGTCTGTTCCAAAAGCCATACTTATATCATTGCTGAATCCTTCTGTTATCTTTAGTAATTGGTTGAGTTGTTGATTGGTTGCTGCCAGTAGTTTTAGATCATCCATGTATAGCAAATGTGTGATTTTGTGTGGGTATGTTCCAGTAATATATATACCAGTATATTATTATTATTTCTTTACTTTCTCAGACTTTTTAGAAGTCTGGTTAAGAATGGAGTGACACGGACCTTTATCAAGCGTCACTTCCTTTTTGCTGTACGGTACATGTTATATTGCATTTAGGAACTTTCGGGTAATTGAACATGTATCAATAATTACGGATTTCTGTAATTGTATATATAAGTTTGGATGTAGCTGTATTGCATTGATGTATTGGTGGATTTTGTGTGGTATGACTCCTGTAGTTGATAGTATAATTGGTATGATGTCAACTTTATCCTGATGCCACATGTCTTTGACTTCCTCAGCCAGTTGGATGTATTTTTCAATTTTTTCTCCTGTTTTCTTTTGTATATTTGTTGTATTGGGTATGGATATTTCGATTAATTGTGTTAATTTCTTCTTTTTATTGGTGAGTATGATGTCAGGTTTGTTATGTGGCGTTGGTTTATCTGTTATAATGGTTCTGTTCCAGTATAATTTGTATTCATCATTCTCCAGTACATTTTGTGGTGCATACTTGTATGTAGGAACGTGTTGTTTTATAAGTTTATGTTGTAAGGCAAGCTGTTGATGTATTATTTTTGCGACATTGTCATGTCTTCTGGGGTATTCTGTATTTGCTAGTATTGTATATCCGCTTGTGATGTGATCTACTGTTTCTATTTGTTGTTTACAAAGTCTGCATTTATCTGTTGTGGTATTGGGATCTTTAATAATATGCTTGCTGTAATACCTGGTGTTTATTGTTTGATCCTGTATTGCAATCATGAATCCTTCTGTCTCACTGTATATATTGCCTTTTCTTAGCCATGTGTTGGATGCGTCTTGATCGATGTGTGGCTGTGTTAGATGATACGGGTGCTTGCCATGTAGTGTTTTCTTTTTCCAATTTACTTTCTTCGTATTTGTTGATGTTATGTGATCTAAAGGGTTGTAGAAGTGGTTATGAAGTTGCAGTGGTGTAGCCGATGTATTTATATGAGTGATTGCCTTGTGTATTTTGCTAGTTTCTGCTCGTTCTAGAAAGAATTTTCTTAAATTGTCTACCTGTCCATAGTGTAGGTTTTTTATGTCGATAAATCCCCTTCCTCCTTCCTTTCTGCTTAATGTGAATCTTTCTGTTGCTGAATGTATGTGATGTATTCTATATTTGTGGCATTGTGATCGTGTAAGTGTATTGAGTGCTTCTAGGTCTGTGTTACTCCATTTCACTACTCCAAATGAGTAGGTCAATATTGGTATGGCATAAGTATTTATAGCTTTTGTCTTGTTTCTTGCTGTCAATTCTGTTTTCAGTATTTTTGTTAGTCTTTGTCTATATTTTTCTTTTAGTTCTTCTTTAATATTTGTATTATCTATTCCTATTTTTTGTCTGTATCCTAGATATTTATAGACATCTGTTTTTTCCATCGCTTCTATGCAGTCGCTGTGGTTAACCAATATGTAATCTTCTTGTTTAGTGTGTTTTCCCTTGACTATGCTATTTTTCTTACATTTGTCTGTTCCAAACGGCATACTTATATCATTGCTGAATACTTCTGTTATCTTTAGTAATTGGTTGAGTTGTTGATTTGTTGCTGCCAGTAGTTTTAGATCATCCATGTATAGCAAATGTGTGATTTTGTGTGGGTATGTTCCAGTAATATTGTATCCATAATTTGTATTGTTTAGCATGTTGGATAGTGGGTTCAGAGCAAGGCAGAACCAGAAAGGACTTAATGAGTCTCCTTGGTATATTCCACGCTTAATCTGTATTGGCTGTGATGTGATATTATCTGAATTTGTTTGGATATTAAGTGTGGTTTTCCAGTTTTTCATTACTATGTTTAGGAACTGTATCAATTTAGGATCTACTTTGTATATTTCCAATATTTGTAGTAACCATGAGTGGGGTACACTATCAAAAGCTTTTTGGTAATCAATGTATGCGTAGTGTAGAGACCTTTGTTTAGTTTTAGCTTGATATGTCACCTCTGCATCTATTATCAGTTGCTCTTTACATCCTCGTGCTCCTTTGCAGCAGCCTTTTTGTTCTTCATTTATAATTTTGTTCTGTGTTGTATGTGTCATTAATTTCTGTGTAATGACTGAAGTTAATATTTTGTAGATTGTTGGTAGGCATGTTATGGGGCGATATTTAGCTGGGTTTGCTGTGTCTGCTTGATCTTTAGGTTTCAGATAAGTTATTCCATGTGTAAGTGTATCAGAGAATATGTATGGGTCTGCAATGTAACTGTTAAATAATTTAGTTAGATGTGAATGTGTTGAGGTGAACTTCTTTAGCCAGAAATTTGCTATTTTATCATTTCCAGGGGCTTTCCAATTGTGCGTAGAATTAATTGCTCGGGTGACTTCATGTTGCAAAATTATCGCTTCAGGCATTTGTGGTATCATCTTGTATGTATCTGTTTCTGCTTGTATCCACCGTGCATGCCTGTTATGTTGTACCGGGTTTGACCATATGCTGCTCCAGAAGTGTTCCATGTCTCTTATGTTTGGTGGATTGTCTATTTTTATGTGTGTGTTATCTATTGTTTGGTAAAATTTCTTTTGGTTTGTGTTGAATGTTTGGTTTTGTTTCCTTCTATTTTCACTTTTTTTGTATCTTCTAAGTCGTTTCGCCAAAGCTTGTAATTTTTGCTTCTTTTCATCTAATTGCTCTATTGCTTCTTGTTGTGAGATTTTACCTAACCTTTTTCGTTTTTTGTCTGATATTTCATTTCTTATAAATTGTGTTAACTGTCCGATGTCTTTTCTCAGTTTTTCTATTCTGATCTGTAGCCTGTGTTGCCATGCTGGTTTTGTGGGTTTCTTCTGTGTGTTGGTTGGTTCTGATATCTGCCTAGTGTGTATATTTAGTGTAGTGAGTGCTCCTACATAAACCAGTAGTTGTAACTCTTCCATAGTTGTGTATTCATTTATTTTGTTGTGTATGATTGTGTTGATAGTTTTTATTGTTGTGTCGACTTGTGGGCTATTTGGTGGTCTATGCAAGAATGGTCTAATGTCTGTATTTGTGTCTTTGTATTCTATATATGTCAACTGAAATTTTTCTTCTATATCTAACATGTGTGTCACTTCGTGTTCTATTTGTGCTTGTGCTGGTGGCTGTCTTAAAATTTCATTTTCCTCTGATTGTTTAATTGATGCGTGTTGTTCTTTGTTTGTTTGCTCTGGGATGTTTGAGTCTATTACTGTATTTTCTTCTTCTTGTGACTGTACATTATTTTGTTCCAGTGTTTGTTGTACTTGTTGTTTGATGTTTTCTAATTCTGACTGGGGTATCCTGTTATTTTTTATTATTACACGAATCTGATCAGCTAGACGTTGTTCTGTTAAAAATTTTAATTTTGGGTATCTGGTAATAAATGTTGTGTATACTTGTGATCTGTATCCAGTTGTGTTGGTTCCTAGGTTTGTTGCTTGGTAATAACAGAACATGAGGTGTCGATTAACTTCATCTGACCATCTCATCCTCTGTCTTTGTTTTCCTTCTAGGGTGGTTGCAGGACGCATATCCTGCAAAACACCTCTATTTGGATTTAAATCATTTTCCAGTTGGCTAGCAGTGTCATTACCATTGTGGGCGGGCATAGAGTTCAAGCGCCGTCCCCGACCATGACGGCGCTTGTCCGAGGCTTCTTCAGTTCTGTCCTGAACCAAGTAATCACACTAAAAGGGGGGTTAGCCCTATTAGTGATTTGTTCTTTTCGTCGCCTTTTACGACTGGCAGAACATACCGGAGGCCTATTCTTTTCCCGGGCCTCCACGGGGTTTATTATTATTATTATTATTATTATTATTATCAGTATTAATACTGAGTTTTGAAATAATAATATGAAAAACTGACAAGATTTTGAAACCCACTTCAGTTATAAATGGTATTTTTAGTAGCACGAGTAGTTTCGGAGACCATTGCTCCATCATCGGGTGCTACACAACATATAGTTTGTCAAGTCGTGGGTTTGTGATGCGCGGTTCAGTTAATCGCAACATTTGGACTCACTAAATTACCCAATGATACCTGTTCCCTGTGTACTGGCGAGACGGTCCGTTCTCTGGCAGTTCCTGCGCATCGTAATGCCTCACAAACCAAGAAATGGAAACACAAAAAACACACCACATTAGCATGCCTAATACGATGTAGGAAACCCGATTGCATTGGAAATAGCTTCCCGTCGTATCGGAATGGATAAATACAGGTGCCGCATGGTTTTGAAGAAAACTTACACCATTCTTATAGTGGCAACTTGAGGTAACGATGACGTAGGTGGACAGCGATCACGAAGCAGACTTTCCGAAGTAGACCACAAAGGCTCAATGATAGTGAGCTCTGGTGACTTTGGTAGCCAGTGGCAATGCGACAATTCAAAAAGTCCTGTTGTGTGAACAGGGGGCCAGAGGACCTGGAATACCGCATCACGATTGGAGAAGAAACATTGTACCACGGGATGGGTCACATAATCCTCGGCAATACAGAGCACTCGTGGGTCCCAGGGAATTTCACGACAGGTTTGCCAAATGATTACCCAAGCCCCGCCATGTTTCACTCTTGGGACGTAAAGTCGGCCAGAAGTCGGAAAAGGCGTGCAGCAAGACTTGCCACACCAAATGACTTCTCCCAGTGGTCCAGAGTCCAGGTTTCCCTGCTACGAAGTGGCTTTGGTATTCCAACGCGCCCTGCAATTCCCTACTTGTCGAGCTCCCTTCGCGTTGTTTTAGTGCTGACAGGGTTCGCGAGTGTGACGTCCACTTCAGCAATGACTTTTGCTTTCGCAGCTATAGCCCTCTTATTTTTAGTCACAGTCATCTTCAATGACCGTGCGTCCCTATCACTCGACACACAGTTGGTCCGCGTTGATGTTGTGGTGTACGCGATGTACGAACAGAACAGGCCTCTCCAAACACCGACACCTGGCCTACCGCCGTTACTGAAATGTCTGCGATGCGAGCAGCGACAGCTTGCCCACGTTCGAGTTGACTGATCTGTGACACAGTTCGCTCATCACACTGCTGTGGCCACGGCAGACACTTTGCGACGTACTGAGAACGCTGCAGGGGTGCCGTTCGTGGTCGAGTGCGACAGCGCAGCCTGCTGGCTTCATCCGTGTTCCAGCACGCATTCGTGCATTTCTCGCGGTCTTTCCATATTTTTGTCCAGCCGCCGTATGTGTGCTACATTCGTTGCGATTAACTGGCCCACTCGTCCCTCACTCGTGACTAGACAAACCGTATTGATGCGACAGTCGCCTCCGAAACTACTCGTGCTAATAAAATGCCATTTACAACTGAAGTGGATTCCACAATCTTGTCAACATCTTCCTCAGCTGTGGTCGGTCGTTCACCATATCGTACTTTGAATATCAAAAATGAATTGTAAACGTAGCCTGTTCAAAGTTGCGTTCGCCTGTGCAACAGTCGCTGCTAATAAAATGTAGGCTAACACCTTTAATCGTTTCTGGCAACTTGATGGGGAGTTGCCAACAGCAACGCTGAGCTGTGATCTGACTCGAATGGAAGTAAGACGTGTTTTGGATCCAGCCATAAAAACTGAATTCTGAACAAAGTCGACATCGTGTCGATTTGATGTAATTTTAGAAGAATAACATTGAAAGTGTCCATCAAAAGCCGGAGCATGGAAAGAAAAATCTTGTCACTACTTCATTTACAGATATATGTAACACAAAACTGAGCCCTGCAATCTCTTCTACAAATAGGGGTATCACCCCTTCTGGCAAACATGCCAACAACGTCAGCAACAAACAATGGACAACGCACACTCCGCTGCAGAGTGAAAATCTCATTCTGGAAACATCCCCCAGGCTGTGGCTAAGCCATGTCTCCGCAATATCCTTTCTTTCAGGAGTGTTAGTTCTGCAAGTTTCGCAGGAGAGCTTCTGTAAAGTTTGGAAGGTAGGAGACGAGGTACTGGCAGAAGTAAAGCTGTGAGTACCGGGCGTGAGTCGTGCTTCGGTGGCTCAGATGGTAGAGCACTTGCCCGCGAAAGGCAAAGGTCCCGAGTTCGAGTCTCGGTTGGGCACACAGTTTCAATCTGCCAGGAAGTTTCATAATAAAAGTTAAGAAGAAAAATTACAGATATTCAGCTTTAAATTCGAGAAATTTCTAGTATTTGTCTGTTATTGCTTCTGAAGATGTTGAGAAGCATTCACACTAACCAGAACACTGTGACAGTGAGATCTGCTAAATATTATTTTTATTTCGTTTACCCCAGTATAGATCAGTATAGAATGTGTAGCCAACGACAAATCCGGCACAGTTTGTGAGCACACAGATCGAATCGCCAAACCACTGGACCTTTGATATGTTAACGCAGAAAGAGAAATACCTTCCACTAGTTCGTCTTCTTTCGTGAAGGAATTACGAAACACTATATTTAGTAACTCCGCTTTAGTGGCACCATCATCGGTAACATTTCCATCGCTATCGCGCAGTGACGGTATTGGCTGTTTTTGCCACTGGTGTACTTTACATACCACCAGAATCTGTTATGGTTTTCTACCACATTTTGAGACAATATTTCATTGTGGAACTTATTAAAAGCATCTCGCAGTGACGTCCGCACTAAATTTCGAGCTTCCGTGAAACTTAACCAGTGTTCTCACTTGTGCTGTGTACCATGATGGATCAGTCCCGTCTCTTATTAACTTACGCGATATGAATCTATCTATTGCTGTCGATACTGCATCTTTGAATTTGAGCCATATCTGGTCTACACTTACATAATTAGCTTGGAAGCAATGGAGACTCGCTCTTAGGAAGGCATCAAGCGAATTTTTTATCTGCTGTTTTAAATAGATATATTTTGCGTTTATTTTTAGTGGTTTTGGTTGATATGGTTTTGAGCCTCGCTACAACGACCTTGTGTTCACTAATCCCTGTATCAGTCATGACGCTCTCTATTAGATCAGGATTATTTGTGGCTAAGAGGTCAAGCGTGTTTTCGCAACCATTTACAATTCGTGTGGGCTCTTGAACTAATTGTTCAAAGTAATTCTCAGGGAAGCATTTAGCACAATTTCGGAAGATGTGTTCTGTCCACCACCGGCTTTGAACACGTATCTGCGCCAACAAATCGAGGGTAGACTGAAGTCTCCGCCCTATCACTACACCTAATTTTCAACATCCACCCATAGCACCACATCTCAAATGCTTCGATTCTCTTCTGTTCCGGTCTTCCCACAGTCCATGTTTCACTACCATACAATGCAGTACTCCAGACGTACGTTCTCAGAAATTTCTTCCTCAAGGCGAATATTTGATACTAGTAGACTCCTCTTGGCCAGGAGTGTCTTTTTTGCCATAGCTAGTCTGCTTTTGATGTCCTCTTTTCTACGTCCGTCATTGGTTATTTTACTGCGTAGGTAGCAGAATTCCTTAACTTCATCTACTTCGTGACCATCAATCCTGATGTTAAGTTTCTCGCTGTTCTCATTTCTACTACTTTTCATTACCTTTGTCTTTCTCCTATTTACTCTCAAACCATACTGTGTACTCATTAGACCATTCCATCCAGCAGATCATGTAATTCTTCTTCACTTTCACTCAGGATAGCAATATCAGCAACGAATGATGTCACCTGGAATTTTATTTCCGCGTCTGAACCTTTCTTTTATTTCCATCATTGCTTCTTCGAAGTAGAGATTGCACGATAGGGACGAAAGGCTACGTCCCTGTCTTATACCATTTTTAGTCCGAGCACTTCGTTATTATTCCCTCTTGGCTCTTGAACATATTGTATATTACCTGTCTCTCCCTACAGCTAACCCCTATTTTTCTCAGGATTTCGTACAACTTGCACTATTTTACACTGTCGAATGCTTTTTCCAGGTGGACAGATTCTATGAACGTGTCTTGATTTTTCTTTAGTCTTGCTTCCATTATCAACAGCAACATCAGAACTGCCTCCCTCTTGCCTTTAACTTTTCTAAAGCCAAACTGATTATCATCTGACACATCCTCGATTTTCTTTTCCATTCTTCTGTATATTATCCTTGTAAATAACTTCGATGCATGAGCTGTTAAGCTGATTGTACGATAATCCTCGCACTTGTCAGCTCTTCCAGTGTTCAGAATTGTATGGATGACATTTCTCCGAAAGTCAGATGGTATGTCGCCACACTCATACATTCTAAACACCAACGTGGATAGTCGTTTTGTTACCAGTTCCCCCCATTCTGGTGGAATGTTATCTATCTCTTCTGCCTTATTCCATCTTATGTCTTCCAAAGCTCTTTTAAATTCTGGTTCCAATACTAGATCCCCTATCTCCTCTAAATCGACTCCTGTTTCATCCTCTATCACACCAGACAAACCTTCCCCCTCATAGAGGCTTCAATGACTCTTTCTGCCTATCTTCTGTCTCATCTTCATTTAATAACGGAATTTCATTGCACTCTTAATGTTACCACCCTTGATTGTAATGTCACCGATGGTTGTTTTGCCTTTCGTATGTGCTGAGTCAGTCATTCCGACAAACATTTCTTTTTCGACTTCTTCACAGTTTTCATGCAGCCACTTCGTCTTAGCTTCCGTGCACTTACGATTTAATCAATTCCTCAGCGACTTGTGTACCTGTACTCCTGAATTTCCCTGAACATTTTTGTACTTTCCTCTATCATCAATCAACTGAAGTATCTTTTCCGTTACCCATAGTTTCTTCGCCGTTACCGTCTTTGCACCTATGTTTTTCTTTCCAACTTCTATGATTGCCCTTTTTAGAGATGTGCATTCCTCTTCAACTGCACTGCAAACTGAGCTATTCCTTATTGCTGTATCTATAGCCTTAGAGAACTTCTAGCTTATCTCAACATTCCTTAGTACTTCCGTATCCCAGTTCTTTGTGTATTGATTCTTCCTAACTAGTCTCTCAAATTTCAGCCTACTTTCCATCACTACTACATTCCGATGTGGGTCTATACCTGCTACTTGGTACGCCTTACATTCCAGTATCTGATTTCGGAATATCTGTCTGGTCATGATGTAAACTAAATTAAATCTTCCCGTATCGCCCGGCCTTTTCCAAGTATAGCTACTCCTCTTGTAATTCTTGAACAGAGTATTCACTATTACTACCTCAAATTTGTTACAGAACTCTTCTCTCATTACTTGTCCCAAGCTCAAAAATGGCTCTGAGCACTATGGGACTTAACATCTGTGGTCATCAGTCCCCTAGAACTTAGAACTACTTAAACCTAACTAACCTAAGGACATCACACACATCCATGCCCGAGGTAGGATTCGAACCTGACACCGTAGCGGTCATGCGGTTCCAGACTGAAGCGCCTAGAACCGCACGGCCACAACGGCCGGCTGTCACAAGCTCATATTCTCCTGTAATCTTCCCCTACAACTGCATTCCAATCCCCCATGATTATTAGATTTTCATCTCCCTTTACGTACCGTATTACTCTTTTCAGTATCCTCATATACTTCCTCTATTTCTTCATCTCCAGCTTGCGACGTCGGCATGTGTACCTGAAGTAGAATATACTTGGGTATGTTTGCAGGATTTACAGGTAATTCAGAATGAATGCAGTAATTACAGCTACCCATAACTATGTACTGCATAGCAATTCACCGATAAGAACTACAAAGAATGCAAAACAAAGTTTATAATTTGGATTGTTGCGGAAGCGCAGTGAATCTGAAGCATAATTTTTAAATTAGTATCTTCCAGACCGTTTCATTATTCTTACTGGACGTTGTGATGCAGTGTTCCGCTGTTCGGCACCTAGACCTATGCACCGGACACTCTCGCATACGTTAATGGAGTTGTGCAAGAGACCTTGTGTACCTCCCTCTTTTGCCGAACATTTATATTTTCATACGTAAAATCTGGACAGCTTGCTCCAAATTTTACATATAACACCGAAAGTACCACTAATGAACTGAACGAGCCAATTGACCTAAAACACAAGCAATACATGGAGTACTTTATTGAAATTATCAAACACGACAGCGAACAGATGCATAAAAACAAATAATGCGCGACAACCAGGGATTACATTACAGCTGAATTCACATAGAAAAAGTTCCGAACAAACAATACTGTAACTATACAGATAGAAAGACGCACCTACTAAAATTAAAAATAACATATTATGTAAATAACAAGAAGGAAATGTTTAATTCCTTTTGTAATTGAATACAAACGAATACATAGCACTAAACAGAGCCTATACAGCAATTCATCTGCGAAAATAGATTACCATGACGACATCCAGTAGTGCCATATAGACACGAGAAGATCAACGTCTACGTAACAGTAATGTTGAAGAGTACAGCCTGTAACAAAACAGTAACGTTCGAGTATATGTCAAACAAGGTGTCGCGAAAATGCCTGTACAAAGAGTGTAACCTGACAACTACGTACAGTTATAACAGATAAGGTGATGACCAAACGTTACTACGAGTGACACCAACGGAACCCTAGATAATGAAAACTGTAACGTTATCAATATAAGTGCTAAAAGGAATCCGTTAATCTTCGGTCACACGATAAATCAATCAAACCTAAAGACCATAAATTCAACTAAGTACCTAGGAATTGCAATTACGATCAACTTAAATTGGAAAGAACACATAGAAAATGTTGTGAGGAGTGCGAACCAAAGACTGTGGCAGAACACTGAAGATGCAACAGATCTACTAAAGCGTACATTACGTTTGTCTGTCCTCGTTTGGAGTAGTGCTGCGCGATGTGGGACCCTCACCAGATAAGACGAACGGAGTACATCGAGAAAGTTCAAAGAAGAGCAGCACGCATTGTTTTATCGAGAAATAGGACAGTGTCACGGACGTGATACAGGATTCATTGAAACAAAGGCGTTTCCCGTTGCGGCGGGAGCTTACCACGAAATTTCAGTGCCGACTTTCTCCTCTGAATGCTGAAACATTTTGCTGACGCCGAACTTCATTCAGAAAGACGATCTTCATAATAAAATGACGGAAATCAGAGCTCGTACGGAAGGTGTTCACTTTCTCCGCGCGCTGTCCGAGAGTGCAATAACAGAGAATTATAGTGAACGCGGTTCGATGAACCCTCTGCCACGCATTTAAGTGTGATTTGCAGAGTATCCATGTAGATGTAGACGCAGATGTAACTACCAAGTAGATAGATAATGACAGAACCTCTGATACCGCATGGATGTCAAAACCATCAGAAGTAGTTCTATGTACAGTAGTGAAATCCATTTGATAATTACCCACAAAATTAGAAATGATGTAGCGAACCTACATACCGTTTACTTACAGAGAACTTGATGATGAGAATTCAGCCGAAATAGACATATAAAAGCAACAGCGCACTTGGAATTATAATTATACTGTGTCCTTAAAAGACATATACTACGCAGCGGGCCCAGAAGAATATAAAAAATTTATCGCTTAAGACTTTTTGGCTGTTCATGCAGTAAAACTGCAGCATCAGGCATGACGTACCAATTTATTCTATTCTCAGTACTAACTGCATTCGCATCACGAACTATATACACCACTTGCAAAACTGTATCATTATATGAAATATAATTCAGGAGATCTGACGTCATAAACACTGAGATGTGTAAAAAACTAGGTTTTGGTTAAAACTGAGCGCAAATTACTCACATTGAGAGGTGGCAGAAGCCCCCTCTCATATTTCTATCTTACTCTGAGTAATTCGATTTTCCTCTCTAATTGCATGCGATGAAAAGTTGCTATTCCTTCACACACGGACTTCCCCCACAGTGTCTCTCGTCACCCGGGTGGTCCGGTGACAGGCGGGCTCTGCTGATCTTGAAAGGGTTAAGCCGATAGGAGTGAGGGAGTCAATGCTTTCCAGACGCCGACATTGTCGTAATAGCGGCGGAGACACGACCGCAGGGGCCTGAAGGAGCGGCTGGGCTAGAGATTCCGTTACTTCGCAGAAACTTAGCGAAAACACATTCTGGCGGGCTACCAGCGAGGCATGGGAATGACTTGTGTTCCCAGGCAGTATGGGCGGGCAAATTCCCGCGTTTTCTGCAAAATCGTAACTGTGATTGGCTTGCTCAGGGCATAGCTCCGTGACGTAGCAAAATTGGCGCAGAAATTGGCGCCAAGAATCTCCATTGGTGGAATGGTAGTGCTTCGGCAATAGAGTGGAATTCTCCGCCGGTTTTCGAGTTGCTGATTGGAACGTTTAACCACGGCCACTGTCGTGGGGGCGGGAATGTTCTGTGTTCTGTTTGTACGGGTGCTCTTGTAGAGAGTCGGCTCTCGCCTTTCGGTCGGAGTAGGTTAGAAAACTGAGATCTCGCTGCTCTGGACAGCCTGCCTTCCGTTGGGTGTCTAATATACTTTTATTTAATTGAAACTGTTTGACGAAGTTGCTGAAGTTTCGACTTCAACGTAACTTTCCCTGTACAGTTGGCAATTGAGCGTTCTGAGTACAAGCGGCCTATGTTGTCTGTCTTGAGCAGTTTTGGCTAAAGTTGACTGTATCGGAGTTACTGTGTGACTTTGCTTGTTAAAATCAATCACTGTACCGTCAGTGATTGTATGGCGAGCCTTCTTCGTCTCCCTCAGAGGCGCATTTGTATTGCTAGGAAGTCTTGAGTCTGGAACAACCAGACCAGGACAATTTGTTTCGGGCTATTCTCGCGACATTATCATCACCACCACGGGACGTCGAAGCAACCAGCCATCGCCTCCGGTACGCCAGATCGTGTCCTTGCAGTTAAGAAGACAGCTTGGTAATGTACGTCCGCAGCACCGGCAAATCATAGCTTAGCAGAGCGCGCCTGTTCGACTTTTCTAACTTTGTTCTGTCTTGGGTCTTCATTGTCTGAGTTCTCACTACTGTAGCAGCAATTAATGTTGGGTTGGCTGTGTGTTTCTCTTAAGATTTGAGTTGCAAGGAATTGGCTCCACATACCACTTCATCATAAATATCACAATCTAGTTTAGGGACAACCTCACCTTCACAGCATTTATTTGATTATCCAATTTGAGCCAATTTGATGTATTGTAAATGTTTCATGTGTTTTGTTTATTATTTTGGTAAATGAAACTTTCCTTTATTTAACTTATTTATCAAATTAAATTATTGCAGGTGCCAAACTCTTTCCTACTCCACTTGCAGGGTCGATTACAGTCAGTTCGCGTTTCTTTTTAATCCATGTGCAACAGCAACAGTCGGAGTTAGAATAGGGGGGCGGGGGCTTAGAGCATCATTTACATATGTAGATTGTAGAAGAATTTAGTGTTAAATACACTGTTAGCCCCGGCACCTCGCAACATCACACTCGTCCAGTATTTGATAATGACAGCACTTCTCGTCTTCCGACTAACTTTAAGTACCCGTATGACCCGAAACCTTTTCTATAGTTTTCTCGTTCACATGCTTAACGTCAGATATGTAGCACTTTAACCCATATGTAATCAGACGTTTAAAGCTGTTTCATACACGGGATTTCGATTCTTTAAAGACTGACGAACAGTCACGAATCGGTCTAAAGAGGCTGTCTTGTAGGTGTACTGCGTTTCGTTAAGATTCCTTGCACGAATGATGTTGCGGCGTAAAGAAAGCGCCGTGACGAAGGTGAAGAGCGCAAGAGCAGAGAAGGCTGTGAGACGGCGTCAGCCAGTAGCCCGCTGCCGCGGCAGGAGCGGCCTCTACGAGGAGAGGACACAAGGAGCCAGCCGCACAGTGGAAGGCGCCGCCATCCTCAGGCTTGTGCCTCATACTAGCTGCTTGTATGGACATCGATTATGTCGAGGGACACTGCTTATCTGCAATAATGGTCTCTTTAATAACAAGAAGATACGCACCGTGAAGAGCCACTGGCTGTAGTTTCTCAGTTTGAAGTGTATAGGTCTACGTCTGAGGACATAATAATAGTTAAGCTGCGCAACATTACCGAGAATAAGGTCCAACGAAGGCAGAAGGCAGCATAAGAAGAACAGGCGACTTTCTTGAATGACTCACCTGTAACAGAAGCACATAAACCGTTTACTTACTTGAATGACAGCGTGTTTAAATTAATAACAAATACGACGTAACGAGTCTCTACATTTTATTTCTTTTACTCCGACACGTTTCGCAAGGTTTGCTTCATCAATAAATCTTATTTCTTCTATTACGACACTTTTCGGAAGGTTGCGTCACGGCGACGTGTCAGGGTGCGCGTCCACGAGAGCAACGGAGCCGCAGTCTTTTCCAGCCTTGTCCGTCTACGTTACGTATTTGTAAACATTAAGAGTATTAAAACTCCGAACCGTAGCTGTACCAGATATATGAGGGCATTGATAACTCGTTTGTGTAAGCAAAGTCAGAAGAAACCGGGCCCTGAAGTGGATGCGTCTCACATTCCAAACGTGTGGTTATGTGAAACTGTATCAACATCTTGAAGTCCAAACGGTAACTCAGATTCTTGAAGTCAAGGTAGCGAGCACTGTTATTCTATAATGTGCTGCAGAGTATCTGTTTCGGATGAATTTCAGTACAATAATTTTTTTGTAAAACAGCTGGGCCACTACACAGAGAGTTTCACAATTTCTGCCGGCCGCGGTGGTCGTGCGGTTCTAGGTGCTGCAGTCCGGAACCGCGGGACTGCTACGGTGGCAGGTTCGAATCCTGTCTCGGGCATGGATGTGTGTGCTGTCCTTAGGTTAGTTAGGTTTAAGTAGTTCTAAGTTCTAGGGGACTGATGACCTCAGATGTAGAGTCCCATAGTGCTCAGAGCCATTTGAACCATTTTTTTCACAATTTCTGTTACATGCTCCTTGAGCTGTAGGTGTGGGCCTTTCCAGACAAAATTTTGACACAGAAGCCATGTCCGGAAATGTACAGTTTGGATGCAAAGTAAGTTTCAGCACTGGATCTCTTTCAAATCTCTCGCTCCACGGCACGCACGCAGTGGAGACGACGAGTTCTAACTTGCATGCGCTACACAATGAAGCGTCCCTGTACTATTTCGATGTGTAACTCAAGCCGTCTAAACGCGCGAGTCGAAGAGGCGCGCATTTCGTCTCTTGCGTACCTAGAACAGGGCTGCCACGAAATGTCAGGAAAACGCAAAATCACTTTTCGATTCTGCTCCAAAATCAACACAATAGCCGGCCGGAGTGGTCGCGCGGTTCTAGACGCTACAGTCTGGAGCCGAGTGACCGCTACGGTCGCAGGTTCGAATCCTGCCTCGGGCATGGATGTGTGTGATGTCCTTAGGTTAGTTAGGTTTAATTAGTTCTAAGTTCTAGGCGACTGATGACCTCAGAAGTTAAGTCGCATAGTGCTCAGAGCCATTTTCAACACAATATATCGAATAAAGCTCGGAGCCAGAAATAGGTAAATGGAAATGTTTTGCAACGTGGCGGACTACGCAGTACTGTCGGCTAGGACTGTCGATATGTTTGAAAATACCGATACATCGAAACTAAAAATGTGTCATTACATGCCACCGATATATCTAATAACATCGATATGTCGATGAACCGACGTAAAATGTATCGATATATTGACCTAGAAAAATATCTTCTCACATTGTAAATATACTGCCGATTTTAAAGCTGAATATTTAAGTATTGACTTATTATTAGGTATTCTGTACATGGACAAGCTAGCAGCCCTTACAGCTAGAACGGAAAGACAAAGGACGCACGTTCGCGCTTGGCGCTAAACACTCTGCTAACGACGGTAACTGCACCTAAGTGGCGCAAAGAGGGATGTCCGTCGGGTCTCTTGTTCCGTTTCGTCACAAGTGGGACTTGTCCGGAACTCTTCGTGTGGGCTTCCCTGTTTTTTTCATTTCTGACAACGCCAGCGACCCGGCAGCTGTAGTGTCAAAACTACGCGGTGAATCCAAACGGTGCAATTTCTGTTTTTAGCGCCGAGCACGTCAGCATTTCCTCTCACACATCTCGTCATTTAGGTTTTTGTCCATCATTTCCAGCAACTGATGTGCTATTTCTTCGCATCGAAATTCTTGTTACTCCATTCACACTGCCACTCACCAGGCCAACTGTACTCCTTTTCTGCGCACTGTCAAAAATAACGATTGGACGTGACGAAAGCTCAAAAAGTAGTAAGACTCCACACAGTGAAAGTAAAATTATGTTCTACTACAATTTCAAAAGAACAATTTGAAATAGTTATCGAAAATTGCGAAAAAATGTAAGATAAAATAAAAATGTAAGCTCTCGCCACTCCACCTTCGATATCGATAAGTCGGTAGGAACCTTGTTGCCTGTATATATCGATATCATTTGCAGGTAGGATACATACCGGGTGATCAAAAAGTCAGTATAAATTTGAAAACTGAATAAATCACGGAATAATGTAGATAGAAATTGACATACATGCTTGGAGTGACATGGGGTTTTATTAGAACAAAAAAAAAAAAATACATATGTTCAAAAAATGTCCGACAGATAGCGCTACATCTGATCAGAATAGCAATAATTAGCATAACGAAGTAAGACAAAGCAAAGATGATGTTCTTTACAGGAAATGCTCAATATGTCCACCACCATTCTTCAACAATAACTGTAGTCGAGGAATAATGTTGTGAACAGCACTGCAAAGCATGTCCGGAGTTATGGTGAGGCATTGGCGTCGGATGTTGTCTTTACGGATCCCTAGAGATGTCGGTCGATCACGATACACTTGCGACTTCAGGTAACCCCAAAGCCAATAATCGCACGGACTGAGGTCTGGTAGGCCAAGCATGATGAAAGTGGCGGCTGAGCACACGATCATCACCAAACGACGCGCGCAAGAGATCTTTCACGCGTCTAGCAATATGGGGTGTTTTTTTTTTTTGTTCTAATAAAGCCCCATGTCATTCCAAGCATGTGTGTCAATTTTGACCTCTATCTACATTATTCCGTGGTTTATTAAGTTTTCAAATTTATACTGACTTTTTGATCACCCGGTATATCGATGTTATATCGACAGCATTACTGACGGCACGCTGAAGTTCCGTGTTCTGAAATCAGAGATCTACATCCAGGTAGTATACGTGAGCCCACGGCCCTTGTCGTAGGGCTGTCTTCTGCGTGACGCCGTCTTCAGAGTCGATACCGTGGTGCGGCCGTGGAGCAGAACTGTCACCCATCCCAGTCGCTCACGCACCAGTCTCGCGCCGCCGTTGTCACAGTCGGACGTATACATGCATAATGAGGCGACGAATGAAAATTTGTATCAAGGCCGGGATTCGAAGCTGGGTCTCCTGTTCACTAGGTAGATGTGCTAACCGCCCTGGCAGAGTGGCTGTGCGCAACTGCACGGACTAATACCAAGTGGACTGAGGCACGACTAGGAATTGCGTTTGAGGAGGGAGGCGTGCCCCAATAGTCCGTGCCGTTGTGCAGAGCCACTGTGTGGTTAGCGCATCTGCATAGTGAGCGGAAGACTTGGGTTCAAATCCCAGTCTTAGGACAAATTTTCATTCGTTACTTTCAGTCTGCATTTATGGATCATAAATGTTTGAGACTTGGGATGTTCCCTAGAACCATATAGTTCCACTGGATTAAGTTTAGAAGTCCTTAAGGAATGGGGAACATCACTGTCGGAAGAAAGAAAAAAAGAACATAGGGAGAAAACGGGCACACGGAAAAATAGAAAACAACTAGAAAGAGGAGCTGAATTTGTTACGTGGTCCTAGTCGGTCAGTAGGAGGATTGGAAGAAAAGTAGCAAGAGGTTTGTTGTCCACAATAAAATACAAAGGAAAGTCATCTCGTAACCTTTCCCCGCCGCTTGTGTTTCCTACTTGTGCCCTCCAGCTAATATCGTTGCACGGTGAAACCAGACACCTGCCAATGTCGAGAGCACGTCCTCACGCCCGCCGGTACAGTCAACACACACGGGTGTGTGCTGTGCCCGGCGGGGCGGGGCGGGGCGGGGCGGGGCGGGGCCTTTGAAGCGGTGGACGCACGCGTCAACACGTGTGCCGCCGTGGCGCGTGCCACAGACTCGGCCGGCCCTGTTTACACGAGTGCGGGGGAGGGGGGGGGGGGGGAGGGCACACGCTGGGTACACCGAGAGGGGGGTCAGAAGGCGCGACGCCGTGGGCCTCGCAGCCTGGCTTCGCCTGTCAGTACGCCACCGTTCTACTGAACAGAAGGCTGTCAGCACCGGGTGAGTGTATTAAAGTGCGGCCACTCACACAGGTTCAGTGTGGGCTGTCATCACTGTAGGGCCGCGAAACTTGGTAGACAGGCTAATGCGTCAAGGTCGAACCGTTTGACGCTGGAAAAAAATTAGTTCCAACTGTGACCACCAGGCGCAAACCTGCATGATGGTATGACACCAACACCGTGATTTGACAAACCATAACGTAAAGGAATAGTATGACCATCGAGGAGAGATACTGTGCACTTTTGGTCAAAGTGTTTTATGTGTTATTCTTGTTGTTGTGGTCTTCACTCTGCTTTGATGCTCTCCATTCTACTCTATCCTGTGCAATCTTCTTCATGTCCGATACCTGCTCAAATCTGCATTCCTCAGAACTTGCTTACTGTATTCGTCTCTTGGCCTCCCTTTACGATTTTTACCCTCCCCCCCCCTCCCCCACCCCACGCTTCCCTCCAGTAGCTTCTATTCTCTCCTTGTCTAAACTGTTTATCGTCCATGTTGCACTTCCATACATGGCTGTACTCCATACAAATACTGTCACAAAGAACTTCCTGACACTTAAATGTATACTCGATGTTAACAAATTTCTCTTCTTCAGAAATGCTTCTCATCCTGTTGCCAACCTACATTTTATATCCTCCCTACTTCGATTATCACCAGTTATTTTGCTTCGCAAGAAACAAAACTCACTTACTACTTTAATTGTCTCATTCCCTAATCTAATTCCCTCAGCATCACCTGATTTAAATGGACTACATTCCATTATCCTCGTTTTGCTTTTGTTAATGTTCATCTTATATTCTCCTTTCAAGACACTGTCCATTCCGTTCAACTTATCTTACAAGACCTTTGTCTCTGACAGAAATACAATGTCCACGGCAAATCTCAGAGCTTTTATTTCTTCTCCCTGAACTTTTATTCCTAGCACAATTTTTCCTTTTGTTTCCTTTACTCCTTGCTCAATATACACATTGAATAACATCAGGGCCGGCCGCTTCTAAGTTCTAGGGGACTGACGACCTCAGATGTTAAGTCCCATAGTGCTCAGAACCATCTGAAACATTTTTGAATAACATTGGGGATAGGCTACAACCCTATGTCACTTCCTTCTCAACCACGGCTTCCTCTTCCTGTCCCTCCTCTCTTATAACTGCCATCTGGTTATGTACAAACTGTAAATAGCCTTTCCCTCCCTGTATTTTACCCCTGCCACCTTTGAATTTCAGAGACAGTATTCCAATCGACACTGTCAAAAAGCATTCTCTCGGTCTACAAATGCTAAAAACGTAGGTTTGTCTTTCCTTAACCTGTCTCCTATACGAAGTCGTAGACTCAGCAGTGCCTCACGTGTTCCAACATTTCTCCAGAATCCAAACTGATCTTCCCCGATGTCGGTCTCTGCCACTTTCTCCATTCTTCTGTAAAAGAATCCGTGTTAGTATTTTGCAGCCGTGACTTAGCAAACTGATCGGTAATTTTCACATCTGTCAACACCTGCTTACTTTGGGATTGGAATTATTATATTCTTCTTGAAGTCTGAGGTTATTTCGCCTGTCTCATACATCTTGCTCACCAGATGGTAGTCAGGGCTGGCTCTCCCAAGGCTATCAATAGTTCTAATGGAATGTTGTCTATTCCCAGGGCCTTGTTTCGATGCATATCTTTCAGTGCTCTGTCAAATTCTTCACGCAGTACCATATTTCCCATTTCATCTTCACCTACGTTCCCTTCCATTTCCATCTTACTGCCCTCGAGTACAGCCCTTGTACAGACTCCTTCCACCTTTCTGCTTTCCCTTCTTTGCTTAGGACTGGTTTTCCATCTCAGCTCTTGATATTCAAAGAAGCGGTTCTCTTTTCTCCAAAGGTCTCTTTAACTTTCCTGTAGGCAGTATCTATCTTACCCCTAGTGATATAATTATGCCTCTAAATCCTTTCACTTGTTCTCTAGCCATCTCTGCTTAGCAATTTTGCACTTCCTGTTAATGGCATTTTTTAGGCCTTTGTATTCCTTTTCGCCTGCTTCATTTATTGAATTTTTGTATTTTCTCCTGTCATCGATTACATTCAGTATCCCTTGTGTTACCCAAGGATTTCTAGTAGCCTCGGTCTTTTTACGTACTTGATCCTGTACTGTCTTCACTATTTCATCTCTCATAGCTACCCATTCTTCTTCTACTGCATACCTTTCCCCTGTTCATGTCAGTCGTTCCCTAATGCTCCCTCTGAAACCCTCTACAGCCCCTGGTTCTTTCAGATTATAGGAGTCCCGTCTACTTATATCCCCCCCCCCCCCTTTCTGTAGTTTCTTCAGTTCTACATGAACGGCAGCAGCTACTGTGCTGCACTGACAGAGTACCGCCGACTGACAGTTCTGGGGAGAGGGCCGACGTCGTTAAATGGTTTAAAGAAGATGGGAGCTGGAAGAGGAAGGCGTCCTATCGCGGGGGACGTCAACTGATGAGGTCGCTGTTGCTTTAACAGACCGAGCAGCGAGCGCCCCGGCAAATGGTGGGCTCGTGCAGTGCCCATCCCGGGGTCGACTGTACGGAAAGACTGGGCGTCTATTTGACCCCGGTACTCGCACCACATCCAGACCGTGCAGCAGCTGAAACGTCGTGAGCTGCAGCAACTTCGTGAATTTTCTCTTCGGTTTCTGGCACAGATAGAGGTTGATGACATGTGGCCGGACAATATTCTGAGGAGTGACGAGGCACATTTTACACTACATCCTGCAATGAATAAACATAACTGTTAAATCGCCTTTTGTGCACGAGGACCCAGTGTAATCGCTGTGTACATGCGATGAGGATTCGCGAGCACCTTTGTTCTCGGTCCGTTCATTTTTGATGAGAATACACGCAGAGAATGGTTCAAATGGCTCTGAGCACTATGGGACTTAACTTTTGAGGTCATCAGTCCTCTAGAACTTAGATCTACTTAAAACTAACTAACCTAAGGACATCACACACATCCATGCCCGAGGCAGGATTCGAACCTGCGACCGTAGCAGTCGCGCGGTTCCTGACTGAAGCGTCTAGAACCGCTCGGTCACAACGGCCGGCATACACACAGAGAGCCTGTCAGGCGTCTGCACGTTATCGAGGCCTCCTTGTACAGCATGTGATTTCTGCTTTGCAAGAGCGCAAGTGTGTAGGAACCACTGTTTTCATGCAGCACGGGGCAACATCTCATGTCCTCCGCTTAGTGAAAGAACTGCTTAATGCAACCTTCCCCGAAAATGTTATCTGCAGAGGTTTCCCACATGCATAGCCTGCCAGATCACCTGACCTGAATCCATGTGGCTTTTGGCTCTGGGGATACCTGGAAGAACGCGTCTACCGAGGACACTTTCGGTCTCTAGCTGATCTGAACGCCACTGTACAGGAAGGCCTCGCTCACCTTCCACCGGAACCGCTGTTTTTTACGGACGCAGCATCTCGTCAGCGTCTCCGGTGCTCATATTGAACAAAGTGTGTCAGTGACGGTTAATAATAAAATCAACATTATGCCTTTCTTTCTCGTTTGACCTTTTCTGCCCATGTGGCGTTTCTAATCCATTACATATGCAGACATTTCTATACATCTTACTTGCAATCACAGCGCCAGATTTGCATCTGGTGGCCAAAACTGGAACTAATGTTTTTTTACCCGTGTAAATCGGTGCGACATTAAGGCATTAGAACATGCACCAAGTTTCGCTCCCATACGATAATTACAGGCCACGTGGGAGCGCTGTCAGTAGCTGCTCTGCTGGCGTATCAAATACAAGTGGACACGGCAAGAGTAACGTCATGGGCGCCTTGACAGACAGCGACCAAGTTCATATTCCAGTATTTCCACGCCTCTGAAGTCGATGTTTTCTTCAGTCCGAACCCCTTCATCTCTGCATAACTCCTGTACTCTAAGTTCATTTTTGAAACTGCTTACTGTGTTTATCCTTATTTTCCCTCTAAAGTTTTTATCCCCCCCCCCCCCACCCCAAGACTTAACTTCAATACTGACTTGACAATTCCTCGACGCCTCTAAATATTCGTATGTCCCACCAAGCAATCCCTTCTTTCCGTCAAATTGTGCACTAAATTTCTTTTCTCGCCAGTTCTAATCAGTACCTCCTGATTCGACACGCGATCTGAATGGCACCGGCCGCCTGTACTGGCCGTACCTCCTGCTACTCCTCCTTTCCACTGAGTTCGCGGCCTCTCTGGCCGGGTGCGCTTCACCTGGCAGAGCACGCGGAGTGTGCTCGCAGGCGTAAGTTGTTGCTGGCCGTCGGGTCGCAGACAACGCGTCGCGAAGTTTTAATAGCGACTGAAAACACGGCTTTTAACCTCAGAACGCTTGCGACGACCGCAGGGTCCTTACCGTGTGATCACTGCGTCATTTAAAATACAATTACGGCTCAAACTGGAAATTACGTGCATATTTTACGTGCGTAAGTACGGTAACTTTGAACCTCGAGATCACGCTAACAGATAATGATTTGGAAAAACGTTTCCAAGTTATTCTAGATAATCATCTGAACAACATATGGTAAAATATTCGACGATTTCCGACGAATAGAAATTACTGGTACTTTTGGTATCCAAAAATCATAGTTTTTCTGGATTGTCTCAAGATCCACCCACGAACAACCCGTGCGTTTATAATAAACATAAGGCCCATCCTAGACCACACCTAATGCGAATGAATAAATACATTTTCTCAGTTTGCCCTGGCTGGAGGAAGTACACAATTTTCAAATTTTGACGCTGTACTGTAGGATAGTTACCCGTTCTTCCGATAGGCATATAAATGGTTGCTAGGCCAAGCCCTATAGAAAGTACTTGAACCCGAAATATGACCCCCTCAAAAATCCCATTTTCAAGCGCCGCTTTTTGGAACATACTGGTACAGTGCACGATCCTATATGTTGGATCGACCATATGCGACAGGGCAAGTTGTGAAGATCAGATAAGGAGGAGGGCAGGTGGCTATGAGGTCTAACAGAGCAGAGCGATAGCGAACGGCACAGAGATCCAGCTTGAGGAAACACTCATGTTTTCCGTTTTCTTTTACGGTTGCGAAGCGTGAATCCTTAAGCCTAGAGACAAACGGCGTATTGATGCAATTGGGCTTTGGTGCTGGCGCTGAATGCTGCGCGTGAGTTGGACCGAAAGAAGAACTAACGTGTCCATAACAAGTTTGTTTGCGCGGCCATCCTCCGCAGCAAGCACAGAAATACTTGTTTTTTTTTAGATAAGAACGCTTTTTGCTGGTGCAGTTTAATTTATTTTTCGCAGACGCGTCTCGTATTTTTCTTATTCTAAGGTATCTTCAGTGGGATCTACAACGATACAGTTTTGTTATTTTTAGATTGTCAAACACTTCAAGTCACGTTTTTTTATGTAAATAAGTAACCACTTAGAGTTTGTTGGCATCTGGTCTGGAGGTCGCACTACCACTTCATTTCCGAAACATAAGCACAATTTTGTATTCCTAACTCTTTCTTTCGCACTGTTGCCCATGTTTCTCCTTCTTCTTTGCGCTGCACTATTATTCTTTTGCCACTAATTGTAGCCCTTCGTTCGAACACTATGCTTTTTCACGACGTAATCATTGTGAGTTCTTTCAGTTCTGAACATGGCTGTTATTCAGCAACCGCTCACTAGTTTGCATTTTACGCAGAGAAAGGAAGGCTGATAGGCTCGATGTACTCGAGGAGCTAGAGATTTTCAAGCATATTTCTAAGAACGATGGCCTCATCCTCAATGGACAGCTACAACTACATAACAAAATTTTTTTCAACGGTTTCAATCCACTGCTGGCGGAATTTTGAGTCCTCTCTTCAAAAAGGTGTGGAAATCTTATGTGACTTAACTGCTAAGGTCATCAGTCCCTAAGCTTACACACTACTTATCCTAAGGACAAACACACACACCCATGCCCGAGGGAGGACTCGAACCTCCGCCGGGACCAGCCGCACAGTCCGTGACTGCGGCGCCTTAGACCGCTCGGCAAATGCCGCCCGGCAATTCCTCTGTTTTTTACTATATTTTTCCTGCATATGGTTTCTAAACATTTTTTTCTTCTAATCTCGTAGATATGTTCTGCTAAAGTTACCTTCATGCAAATCTTTTCTGGGATGTTTGTAAAAATTTTTCTATGTCATTCTGTCCTTTACGTAATAGCCTAACATGTGGCCCTATTATACTTAATCTGACTACTGTGCAATTTCAAATAGATATTAAACGCTCTTTAAATTTTTTTAAAGTAACTGTCTTTTTTTTCAATTATTTTCGTTGCAGTGTTTGAAATGGGCGCACGTCACTGGCCGCACCCGAAGGCGGCGCGGCCCGTACTGCAGTGTAAGCCACGGCGCCGGTCAGTGTGGCGTTGTTCCAGCTGGGCAGACGTGCGAAAGGCCAAGACGTTTTGTTTTACTTTTGACTTGAGCATAGCTGCTCCAAATTCTGACTATTGCTTTTTAGCAAGAGCAACAGGTGAGAAGTCCGAGAATTATCGCACACTCAGCTTAATAGCTCACGCATCCAAGTTGCTTACAAGAATAATATACAGAAGAATGGAAAAGAAAATCGAGGATGGGCTAGATGACGATCAGTTTGGCTTTAGGAAAGGTAAAGGCACGAGAGAGGCAATTCTGACGTTGCGGTTAATAATAGAAGCAAGCCTAAAGAAAAATGAAGACACGTTCATAGGATTTGTCGACCTGGGAAAAGTGTTCGACAATGTAAAATGGTGCAAGATGTTCAAATTCTGAAAAACGTAAGGGTAAGATATAGGGAGAGACCGGTAACATACAATATGCACAACAGCCAAGAGGGAATTATAAGAGTGCACGACCAAGAACGAAGTGCTCGTATTAAAAGGGTGTAAGACAAGGATGTAGCCTGTCGCCCCTACTATTCAATCTGTACACCGAGGAAGCAATGACGGAAATAAAATAAAGGTTCAGGAGTGGAATTAAAATTCACGGTGAAAGGATGTCAATGATACGATTCACTGATGACATTGCTACCCTGAGTGTAAGTGAAGAACAATTACATGATCTGCTGAATGGAATGAAGAATCTAATGAGTACAGAAAATGGACTGAGAATAAACTGAAGAAAGACGAAGGTAAGAAGAAGTAGTGGAAATGAGAACAGCGAGAACCTCAACATTAGGATTGATGGTCATAAGTAATGAAGTTAAGGAATTCTGCTACCTAGGCAGTAAAATAACCAATGACGGACGGCGCAAGGAGAACATCAAAAGGAGATTAGCATTGGCAAAAAGGGCATTCCTGGCCAAGAGAAGTCTACTAATATCAAGTATCGGCCTTAATTTGAGAAAGAAGTTCCTGAGAACGTACGTCTGGAGTTCAGCATTGTATGGTGGTGAAATATGGACTGTGGGAAAACCGGAACAGAGGAGAATCGAAGCATTTGAGATGTGGTGCTATAGACGAATGTTGAAAATTAGGTGGACTGATGAGGTAAGGAATGAGGAGGTTCTCTGCAGAATCTGAGAGGAATGGAATATGTGGAACACACTGATACGGAGAAGGGACAGGGTGATAGGACATCTGTTAAGAGGGAATTACTTCCATGGTACTAGAGGGAGCTGTAGAGGGCAAAAACTGTAGAGGAAGACAGAGATTGGAATACGTCAAGCAAATAATTGAGGACGTAGGTTGCAAGTGCTACTCTGAGATGAAGAGGTTAGCACAGTAAAGGAATTCGTGGCGGGCCGCATCAAACCTGCCAGAAGACTGATGGCTGGAAAAACAAGAAAAAAAGACAGTGGAAGCCTTGCAGCGCTGCTACCTAGACTGAGAGAAAGAACTCGGCCAGTGTACAGGTGACGAAGGGGACTGCTTTGAAAGGGGCAATGTTGTTGTTCGAAAGAGAAACATCGGTAGGTAGAAGATCAGCCTCGTTATTTACCTGACACGCCTTCTACACCAACACTGAGTTCTGTCTGTCACTGTTTACTTCGGCTTCACTCTTTCCCGCTATGCTGCAGAGACATTTTTACAAGCTAGTCTTTTATCATGACACTAGGGCAGCTAAAACTGTTTAAACGTTTGCCAGACCACTCTGGTAGCTCACCTCAGGATGTTCATTGAATTATTGTACCCTCTAACCAGGGGATACCAGCGTTTAAACACCGACTTCTTGTAATTGGGGTCGCCACTTGCAGAACTACACTCAGACGACAGGTGGCTGCTGTATCACGTGTACTCGTCTGTACTCAGGTTTCCGACGTGCTTACCACCGCACGACGGGAATTAACAGACTCTGAACGAGTCGGAGCTAGACGCATTGGACATTCCA
Organism: Schistocerca nitens; assembly: GCF_023898315.1. Classification (NCBI taxonomy): domain Eukaryota; kingdom Metazoa; phylum Arthropoda; class Insecta; order Orthoptera; family Acrididae; genus Schistocerca; species Schistocerca nitens. Next base: position 230,076,346 of record NC_064623.1, on the reverse strand, counting down.
TTTCGGAAATTGTTTGCGAGTTCATTATTCCGAGATCCAGAGTGTCAAGAGTCTACCGAGAAAACCAGAGTTCAGGTTTTACTTCTCACCACAGACAACGCAGCGGGTGACAGTCTTCACTGCGAGTACTGCGCCGTTTGCGTAGTGTTGTCAGTGCTAACAGACAATCAACACTGCGTGATACAACAGCAAAAATTAGTGTGGAACGTACGAAGAACGTATACTTTAGGACAGAGCGGCGAAATTTGGCGTTAACGGGCTGCGGCAAGAGATCACCGACCCGAGTTCCTTTCCTAAGAGCACGAGATCGCCTGCAGCGCCTCTCCTGGGTTCCTGACCGTATCAGTCGGACCCTAGACGACGGGAAATCCGTGGCCTGGTCAGGTGAGTCCCGATTTCAGTCGGTAAGAGCTGATGGTAGGATTTTAGAGTGTCGCAGACGCCAAGAAGCCACGGGCCCAAGTTGTTAACAAGGTACTGTGCAAGCTGGTTGTGGCTCCATAATGTTCTGGGCTGAGTTTACACGCATTGATCCTCTAGTCCAACTGAAACGGTCATTGACTGGAAAAGGTTGTGTTCGGCTTACTGGAGACCATTTGCACCCCTTTAAGGACTTGATGTTCCCAAACAACGATGGAATTTTGTGGCTCCAAAGCGCAAAGTCACTGGGCCACAATTGTTCACAGCTGGTTTGAAGAACATTGTGGCCATGTCGAGCACTCGGTTTGGTCACCCAGTTCGTCCGACTTGAATTCAGTCGTTTGTGGGAAATAATGGAGAGGTCAATTCTTCACAAAATCGTGCACTGGCAATACTTTCGCAATTATGGACGGCTATAGAGGCATCAGGGCTCACTATTTCTGCAGGGCACTCCCAACAACCCGTGGAGTCCGTGCCGGGCAAAATGGTTCAAATGCCTCTGAGCACTATGGGACTCAACTGCTGAGGTCATTAGTCCCCTAGAACTTAGAACGAGTTAAACCTAACCAACCTAAGGACATCACAAACATCCATACCCCTTGCGGTTCCAGACTGCAGCGCCTTTAACCGCACGGCCACTTCGGCCGCCCCGTGCCGGGCAACAGGCGGCCCGACACGGTGTTAGGGGGCGTCCCGCGCCTTGTGCCGCCTTAGTGTACCAGTAAATAGCAGAGAACCTTTTGACATTGTTTTAAACCGTTACGTGTAAGCGAAACATTATTTATTCATACAGGCACAGTTTTCCTAAATTTCACACTTAATCAGGAATACACTAATAGTTTAACATCCCGTCGACACCCATCTGCCGGCCGCGGTGGCCGTGCGGTTCTAGGCGCTGCAGTCCGGAACCGCGGGACTGCTACGGTCGCAGGTTGGAATCCTGCCTCAGGCACGGATGTGTGTGCTGTCCTTAGGTTAGTTAGGTTTAAGTAGTTTGAAAGGTCTCTGTTGGATCCCTTTCATGTTTAATTTCTCAAATTTGTTGTCTTTTATGGAATAAATTCCTCTTCTAAATTTACTGTGGCGTTTCTGACTATCTGGGAGGAGACTGAGTAGTGGAACGTGTTACTTTTACACGTAAACAAGAACGATCTGTCACACTACTACACTTTAAAACACAGTTAATATGTAATTCATGTCACACAGTCTCATACGGAACCTACATCCGCTTTCTTTTATATACTGTATATGATAAGATACTGTCATCCCCCTTCACTTCTGTGTGAGAGGATGAATGATCAAATGTGTTTGTAGTTGCATGCTTGAGGGTAGCAGACAAGGCTGTCTGCTAGAGAACAGTAGGACCAACGTCGGAACAGGTAGCTACGGTTCCTAAAAGCAAAGAGGTTTCTATTCTTAGTATGGTCCGGTCCATCCCTTGTCATGTTGGTATAGGAAGCTGCCCCTCTGGCCCCTTCCGTTTGTCTTTGTGAGCCACCCTCAGGGAGCACGCTGGGTAGTAGACAGTTCGCGAGTTGCAGTCTGGTAGTAGACAGTTGCAGTCTGGCGGTGGCGAGCGTCTGAAATGGTAAGAGCTCCGGCTAAGCGCGTGTCTGCTAAGTCCGTAGGACAATGGATTTGTTAAGTTCAGCCTAACTGAAAATTTAATCACCGTGATTTCAGGTTTAGCTTTAAAATATCTAATGCTATCTTAAATTGCAGCGTAGTGTAATTCTTGTGTGAAGTTCATATTATTTTCCGGTAGCTGCTTTGTCACTACTTTATGAGTAAAGTGGAACCACGTGTTGGTCAGTAACTCTAACTAAGATCAATCTTAAATGCGAATGCTTGTGTGATTATAACGTCTCGTCTTAACAATATTTTCAATATAGCAACTTTTCTTTATGTTCACCCCACGTGGGGTGTACTTTGTGAGACCAGTACCACGTGCTTATATAACTGTTTGACCCGTCAGGTTAACAGTAAGACGTTAGTAACCAGTTCGCGGTTTTTCTTTTGTAATTTGCTTTTCGATCTAATTTATTTTTATTATCTAAATTATTGTGGAGTTAAACGCTTTCTGTAAACCAAGCTGACCACGTGAAGCATGTGGTGTAATCATCAAAGTAGCCCTCAGCTATTCTTCTTGGGAAGATTTCACAAAGAGTTAATATGAATTTAGTATACCAGTGTGTGGTAATTACATGACGGACAGGATTGTGTTACGAACGTAATTTCTTTGACTGAAAATTTGAATCTGTTGGTTGTGGTTAATTTCTTCTTGTTTATGTTTCAATGTTCTTTGTGTGTTATTTTATGAATGCAGTGTTGTATGCAGTCTCCCAATCTTGGCTCCATATTTTATGTGTTCAGTAAGATTCCAATCTCACATTTTCACAATCGTAAATAAGGCACCAGCTCAGTTATAACTCACGTATAATATGCTGAAATTTCAATGAACAATCTTAAAATAAATTTGCAAATATAAACTGATTTCTTTCTTTTTATTTAAATTCTCCTTTTATATAGATATATTACCGGTTGTTGTATGACTGTAAAAGATTATAATCAATGTTAGTTTGATTGGTAATGTGGTAAACCTAGACTAGTTACCTGCTGAAACAGTTGCCCAGTAAACGCACGGTTAACTTCTCCCCAGACAGCTCACGGCTTGTAACCCACTATTATTGACCATCAGTACCATTAGCAAGCATAGCAAAATTCCAGTAGCTAACTTACACATGGCGACCCTTTTCTGTGATTCCGCTAGACTCTGGAATCTCTGATACGTTAGATTGCGAGCGTTGTATAATCTTAATTTTTTTTCCCTACAGCGCTCAAACAAATTTTGCGTTGTTTCTGAGCAGACGTTCAAAAGATTCACGGCGTTGTTGAGCGGCGTTGTGTTGTTTGTCTTGTTTTGTTTTCTATATTTGTTTGTTCTATATATGTGTGTGTTTTATATGTGTGTTTTTTTTTCTCTCGCTTGTAAATTCCACTGTTTCGATCAAACATAAAAATTTGTTTTGCGTGTGAAAATGTGCGTACTAGGTTGCGTATCTTTCGTGTGACTGTCGTAATTTTTGGGGGACACATTTATTGAGATTAGTGTGTTGCGTACTGGGTGTAAATTGCACTAATGCAGACACGTAACCAAGCTAAAAGTAAGCTGTCCGACAACTTAAGCAACATGGACCAAGGGGATAATTTGATTTCCAATATTAATGCGTCAGGCAGTTCCGAAAATGCAATGGGGAATACTTCAGACGAAATGCAAAACAGCACGAACGGGCTCACAGCAGAGCCAGAAATAAATTTGCCTCCTACTAACCAAATTGATTTGGCAGAACTCATGAAAGCCTTATTGCAACAAAATAAAGAATCATTTGAAAAATCGTTCCGAGAACAAAAAGAATCATGAGAAAAATTGTTCCGAGAACAGAAAAAATCTGAGAAATCGATCCGAGAGCTAGGCGAACAAATAGACGAAAAACTAATCCAGCAGACAAATAAAGTCGACAAGTCGATGCAGAGAGTGTCCGATGATATCTCACAAAGAATAAACAATCTGGCAAGTGAAATAAAAAGTGATATTATGAAAGAATTAGGCCGTACATTTGAACAAATCGATGACCGTCTGCAAGCCCTAGAACAGAGCAAGCGGAGTGGCGAGGCCGAATCTAAAGAAAGCGAAGAACGGCTACTTAGGAATTTCCAAGAGCTGAGGGAAGAATGCCAAAGAGAACGCCAGCAGGTACTCTCGAGGGTCCAGGAGGCGGAAACGCATTGTCCCACGTCCGTTAGCAACACAATAGCGGACAACAGTTTAGCGATCCACGCGTTGGAACAGCAGGTTGAACAATTGAAGCAGACTGGGGCGGAGGACAAGAGACAAATAGATGAGAAGATCGCGGCATTAGCGGACATTGTAGGCACGATGAAGCTGACGGAAAGCGAGAACAATACTACACCGGCAGCGGCCGCAGAGACCGAAGAAGTGCGTTCGCTTCTTAAATTTCAGAAGGGACAATTCGAAGTGAACAGGCAACACAGAGCTGTAACAGGCTAATTACAAGAACGCGTGGCGCATCTGGAAAACCGCATGGCGTGTGATTCCGAACTCGCCAATAGCAATAAAAATAGCCGTACGAACAGTGCAGAGAGGGACTCCGGCCATGAGGGAGATTTTGACGACAGGGAAGGATGCAATTTAAGGGGCAGACATGAGAGACATAGAAACATTCAAGGGCCTCGCCAGGAGGAAATGCGGGGATTTGATTTCAAACATTTCCTTACGGTAAGAAAGTTTGAGATATTCCGAAATTCTCAAAAAGGAATACATCCACGAGCATGGCTCGAGCAATTTGAGTTCTGTCTTCCTCCCGACTGGGCAAGTTCACATAAGATAGAGTATATGTGTGGCTATTTGGAAGGCGAGCCGGCGATTCGCATGAGGTCGGCAGCGCGTCACTGCAACTCCACTCGGGAGTTTCGACAAGCCTTTCTCTCCGCCTATTGGTCGGAAGCGGCACAAGATAGGGTCAAACATGGCATAATTATGCTGCCAAATTTGAACCAGTCTGGTTTCGGCAGCCCTGCACGCCTATTCGACCACATGCTGCAGGCAAATCAATTTTTATACGACCCATACGGGCCTGCGGAACTAATTAGGATATGCATCACCAAATTGCCGATGCACTTGCGGCACGTCATTCTTGCGGGACGAAGCAAATAGGACGTGGAAACGTTTAAAACACTTCTCCAAGAGTTGGAATACAATACAGCAGAATGCCCGCCTAATCAGGCACAAAGTTATTACGGGGCACAGCAGCGCGATCGCAGTCGTGGCCGTCGTACTAATCAACGGCGTGACTGGTCGTCGCGACGCGAACGGAACAATAATCGGGACAGGCCGTTTAGAAACTGGGGTAACAGTCGCGAACACAGGTGGAACAACAGAAATGATCGAGGACGTGGACAGAATCGTGAACGGAACAGTTACGGCAACCAGAATCGATATCACGGTGAACACGGTGGGAATAGGACTGTAGGCGGAGCACCTCATGATGTTGAAATTCGGCCGGCTAACCCTAGACATAATCCAGCAAATAGAAATGAGCAAAACCGGCAATGACAAACGATCAGCGCAGAAGGCGCCCAATCGGAACAAATGAGCGACATGGCAAAGGAGTGCATACGGTATATAGAGAGGGAAGATATTAGAGAGGATTTGTTGCAAGAAACTACGAGTGCTAAAATTTCCGGCGTAAATCCAGTCGTGACAGTTGCAGTAAACGAAATATGTTTTAAGTGTATCATTGACACTGGAAGCCCTTTCTCGATAGTGAGCGAGGCAGCATTTCAAAAATGCGAAGGGACTGGGACTTGGCCCGTTTTTCAAGTGCGAGGAATAAAGGTGAAGGGCGCAATCTACGGTAAGAGCATAGAAATCCGAAGGCAAACTCGGCTTAATTTTACCTGCCAGGGAAGAGAGTTTGAGTACAACTTTTTTGTGCTCCCAATGCTGAATGTGGAAATGATTTTAGGAAATGACTTCATGAATGCCCACCATGCAGTAATTGACATGGGTGGAGGAGTAATGACAGTTCAAGTTGGGGATCAGCCAATTAATTTAGTATTTGATGAATGCATATTACGTGCCGAGTCAGAAATTAGTTGCCTAAAATTTCAAGCTCAAACCGAGTCGCAACCCAGACTGGAGCTACTCGTGAACTATGTAAGTGAGTCGTGCTCTATGTCTGGTGAGCAGGGGAAAGATGTTGCTTTTGCTGATGCACTGAGAAAGAGCATCGCGGGTGTCAGAACCACGGACAGGGAAAAGGAGAAATTGTATTGCCTACTTAGGAATCATGAACGGGTATTTTCTGAGACTCCGGGGGCTATTAAGGGTTTTATGTACCAATTCAGAGTACGAGACCATCAGAAGTTTTCTGTTAGACCATACCCTATTCCCGTGGCGTATAAAGCCCAGGTGGAGAAGGAAATAAACAAGATGTTAGAACAAGGAATAATTGAGCGGGCAGTAAGCTCGTACAACTCACCTTTGCTTGTCGTGCCAAAACGCGACAACTCAGTTCGTTTGGTGCTAGACTCGAGACAGATAAACACAATTATTATGTCGGAAACGGACAGGCCTGAGAGCCTTGAGGAACTCTTACAACGTTTCCACGGGGTAAAGGTACTATCATCTGTCGACCTCCGTTCGAGTTTTTGGCAAATCGTGCTACACCCATCTTGCAGATTATATACAGCGTTCCTGTGTTACGGAAATTGTTTCCAATTCCGGCGTCTCCCGTTCGGACTAAACGTCTCATCAGCTGCTTTTATAAGGGGATTAAATAGCATTTTACCTGATGATTTGAAACAGCGAGTGACAATTTACGTGGATGACATATTAATTGCGGAAAAGTCGTGGGAGGACCATAATGACGTTCTGAACAGACTACTGGATGTTTTTGAGAAGGCAGGTGTAACAGTCAACTTAGATAAGTCACAGTTCGGACGAGAGAACATAAAATTCTTAGGCCATATTGTCTCAGCAAATGGAATACAACCTGACCCGGAGAAAATTGCGGCGATAGCGGAGTGTGCAATGCCGACAAATAAAAAACAGTTGCGAGCATTCTTAGGCCTGTGTAATTTTTATAAGCGATTTATAAATTTTAGTGTACTTGGTACACCCCGTCTATGTGGACTAACAGGGAAGAACGCTTTGTGGGTCTGGGATCAAGAGGCACAGGATGAATTTTATAAATTGAAAAAGGCATTGGTAGAGGCTCCCATCCTCGTGCATCCCGACCTGACACAAGAATTCTGTTTAATGACGGACAGTTCCTTGTCAGGATTAGGTGCGGTACTGTTTCAAACGGAAGGAAATGATGATATTACAACTTGGAAAACAATCTCGTTTGGGAGCAGGGTGCTCTCACGATGTGAGAAAAATTATTCCGTGACGGAACTCGAAGCACTCGCGATAGTTTGGGCATTCTCAAAATTTAGGTATTTTTTATTTGGAAGGACCACCAAGGTGTATACTGACCATCGTGCACCCCAATTTCTGATGAGCACAAAAATCACGCATGGGAGACTAGGACGCTGGGCACTATACCTACAGGAATATAACTTCACTGTAGAATACATTCCTGGACAGAAAAATGTAATTGCTGACGCTTTATCGCGCATTCCTATAGGTTTGGTTCACACAGAAGAAAGGGAACTCGGTGAAAATAATTTTAGCATCCTATACTTACAGAATGTAGCGTTCGAGAATTTTGTTACCACCTCTTTCGGGAGTATAGCGGACGAACAGGATAAGGACGCAGTATTGAAAGATATAAAGAAGAAGTGGGAGGACAAGGAGAATGTAGGAATACGCCAGTACTACTTAGTGCGCAACAGAATATTATTCAAGAAACGAGCCCCGGACGACTCCAGATGGGTGTTGGTGATTCCGGAGGAACTCGTAAACAAAATTATATGGTACATACACTTGAGTTATGGTCACTTCGGAGCACAGAAATGTTGTGAAAAACTGAAAGAGACATGCTATTTTAATAACATGCTACGGCGTATTCGTGGTGTACTTAGAGTGTGCGGACCTTGTCAGCGAGCAAAGGCGGCCACAGTGACTTATGCTGCATCATTGCACCCGATAATACCAAGCAAACTTTGTGACCTCGCGGCCGTGGATCTATTTGGGCCACTAATACGATCTAAAGCAGGTTTTGCATATGTTTTCGTAGCGGTAGAGCTAACCTCCAAGTTTGTGTGTCTGACTCCGTTGAAGCGAGCCACAGGAAGGGCAGTGGCAACTGCATTTGCAAAGCAGTTTCTGCATGAAGTTGGGAGCGTGAAAAGGGTTATCTCGGATAATGGACCACAATTTAGATCGCAATACTGGCAGCGGATGCTTCGAAGAAGAAGAATTAAACCTATATATATATCTCTCTTTCACCCCAGCTCGAACCCCAGTGAGCGTATTATGCGTGAATTAGGAAAATTATGTAGGTTATACTGCAGTCGTGATCACCGATCGTGGGACATACACCTAAAAGGATTTCAGAACATAATTAATGAGTTGCCTAATACGTCAACAAAGCTTCCGCCAATCACTGTGCTAAAAAACAAGGAGCCCCCAAGCAAAATCAAGGAGGTGGTGCCTTGGCCACTAGAGCCGAGACTACGCCGGAACGCAATTGTTGACTTAGCTTTACGCAACATCAAGCGTGCAGCAGAAGCCAGAGTCAAGGCGTATAAGAAACACGTGAGCAAAACAGTGTTTCATGTAGGACAAAAAGTTCTTATCAGATCACATAAGCTGTCCAACAAACGGTCAGGTGTCTGCAAGAATTTTTTTAATCTCTTTAACGGCCCGTATCGGATAAGGAAGATTCCCCATGAAAACGCCATAGAAGTGGAAACTCTTCGATCGAAGAAATCAAAAGGGCTACACCATGTGTCAAACGTAAAACCATACATTGAGTAGAAAGGGCAGTGGGGAGTAGAGAGGACGGTGAAGAGAAACAATTGATTTGTTTAAATTTGTGGCGTATGCATTTTGAATAATATGTTGGTAAAAAAAATTAATGATAAAGATGTTTCTATGTGATGTTTCTAGCTTTCTTTTCTTTCCTTGTGCAATTAGGATTTAGTTTGATTCAAATGTGAACATAAAAGGTTTCCTTGTGAACGAGTAAAATGCTGTTTATGTTGTTTTTTTGTGTGTAAATTGAAAAGAGTCGCTCCTGAGGAAAGCAAGATCGTTGCTGAATTAGTGCAAAAAACTCAGGGGAATATCCGATCTGTGGGTATTATGGGTCTGGCAAACCCAGGTCCCCAGCTGTTAGTAGCCTTGTTTCCGATTTTCTGCTTTCAGTGCTACTATCTGTCTATTACTATTCTATATCTGTCAGTATAAATGAGGATCTCTTACTAGAGTATGCGTGCTGTATGAATATTTTAAAGATAGGAGAACTCTGAGAAAGGAATGAGTAAGTTTGGAATCTTGAAAACAGGATGCGATAATACGATTGTTTAACCATTGGCTTCCCAATATGCGATGATATGTTAATATTGATGATATATGTTTTTTTTTGTTCTCTATAGCTGAGTACGTAAAGTGCTGTCTGTGGATTTCGTAAGTATATTGATTCCCTTCAAGGTGAAAGAAGAATTGTGGTTTGTGTAATTTACGTGGCCCTGAAATATTATTGTGGTAGTCAAATATGGGAAGTTTTTCAGCAAATGGAGAATGGAACAGAAATATGGATCCTTTTTGTAGTCTTCACTGATGTTGAGCCAGAGCCTGAAAAATTATTCTGCGTTAATACTTGTCCTAGAAAAGCGACGTTTATGTGTTTTGCTGATGCTGTGAGCATTACAGCCTACTGTTTTTGCTGGTGCGGGATGCACTGCAGCCTATATGATTGGTACTGAGGAAGTTTCCCTCTTGAAGGTAGAGGATGATTAAATAATTTTGATTATGGAACGAAGGAAAGCTTGGTTTAAGGTAATAAGGATGAAGCAAAACATTTGTCATTTAAACTACAGGAGGATTCGAATCTTTTGTGTCTGTTGTAAGTTCAATATGTTAAGATGATACTGTTTTACAGAATAGAGGTGACCACAATTTTGCCATTCATGAGAAATGAGTCCAGAATAACCACCACAGGCGAAATAACTGATTTGGAAGCGAAAGGTAACGTAAAGAAGGAACGAAATCGCAGCAAAATGGGTAAGAAAATGTAGTATAACCTGTATAGTGCAGACATTTTAACCTTCTCAGAGCCATCTGTGTGATTAATTCTTGTGACAACGTAATTTTAGATGAAATTTTCTTACTGTTTTATGTGTGAATATATGAGTATAATAAATGTATAATTGCGAGTCTCTTATCAGGTGTGTGAACTGGTATAAATGTTTTGGTGTGTAAATAACCATTGTTCTTTTTAATGTGTATGTTTAAGGAAAGTCTCCATATTCATTATATGACAAGACATAGGCAGCGAGCGTCAAGAAGAGGACGAAGTAGAACAATGTTGTAGTGGTATATACACGGTGTTGAAATAGCATTGAAGTAGCTTGTTGGATTAATTAGTAGTGGATAGAAGTAGAATTATGAGTAATGCATGTGTGTGGGTAGTTAGTTTATAGAATAGACAACAGGTGTGCATGTGTGTGTGTGTGTGTAAATAACATGTGAACCCTATGCTGTCCTGACCTATACTTGCACAAGACATAATCTTATTCATTTTAGTGAATTAATAAGTAGCACTTGATTTATTAAAACGTAAGTGAACCACATTAGTGATGTGGATTTAAATATTATATTGTCAGTTCATTTAATTTTTATTTTTTTTACATTGTCAAGTCATTTCACTTTTATTTTTTTTACATTGTCAAGTCATTTAAATTTTATTTTATATTGTCGATTCATCTAATTATAAAAAAAAATTAATTAAGTTTCACTTTGTTCTTAAAAATTGTGAAAGACAATACTAAGTGGTATTATGTATGACATTGTGTAATCACATAAGTATGATGAAAAATTTCTGTGAATGCAGTTGAGAACGTGAAAGCGAACCGGCAAAACTCTTAAGAGACAGCGGGAGCAGCCGGACTAGTTGTAAACTGGCGGGTTTCCCAGCGGGACACGCTGTCAGCCAGGCCACTTCGGGAGCGCGGCCGACAACAAAAGAAGGGAGGCCGCAAACACTTTCCCTTGTACCTGGAGCTAATGGGCGGCCGCCCCGGGCGACCCTTTCCTCGAGGCGATGACCTGAGATGGGCGAGCGGTCCACCGCGCGGAAATCCATCTGCTGGCAACGCACCACACGCACGCGACCGTGACGAGACGGCCGCGGTGAAACAAAACAAGGGGCGTGGAACCTTTTGACGGGAACTGTCCAAAGAAACTTGCAGACGTCAACGACGCCTATCGACATTTCCTGACGGATGCCTACTGTCAAGCGACAGTAAATCATGGTTCGATGTTCTCTGGTCGCTAAGGGTGGCACAAAAGAAGAGCCATTGAAGTGTCATCCTTGCCCAGGAATATCAACCTGGCGTGTCAATCGAGGATACCGCACGAATTTGACAACACAAACATGGAACCAAATCGAGATGTACGTGACACAGACCACCAAGAGAAACTTCATGAGAGGGCAGAGACGGCGGGATTGCACGCAACAGATGGACAAAAATCCCTACTGACAGCTGCAGCGGCGAACCCCCTCCCCCACCCCTTATATTGTGCCTCGGAACAGTGGAAGTACTGAGTGTGTCAGTGAACAGTGATTATACGGTTCTTAGTTCAATGCATATACGTGTGTTTCTGTCACAGAAACTTTGACTCGTGTCTTTTGCAGGGACTCGATTTATTGGTGTTTATTAAACTCTTACTCTTGTATTTTGCAGGTGTTTTATTTATTGGTGTTTTGTTTTAGATGTTGACTATTGTACTGTTTTATTGATCAATGTTTGTTCTTGTGTGATGTATTAGATTTGTGATATTTTGTTTCGTAAATTCATTGCTGTGGCACTGCTTCCTGTATCAGTCAGCTAGTTTTTCATTCTCATTGGACTGTGATCGATTAGCCTTTGCATGGGGCATATTTATAGTGAGGAACCCCATAAGGGTAACAGTCACATAATTAATTGTCGTCCCAGTATAACGACACAGTGATCACTGTTTGCTAACTAATTGAAATATAGTAGAGTGATTAAATTAGTGCCACATAGTTATTTTAATTCTACAAATTATTATATTTATAAGATATAGAATTTTTTTGCGATAACCACTTAGTAAAACATGTTTTTTCTCTTATCATTTTTTTGCTTTTGCGGATTGTGCATTGTAATGTTCTGCCTTGTAATACTGATGTTATTTCATGTTGCTTTTTAATTGCTGTGGCACCTTTGCTATTTTCATAAATTTTGCTTGTTAATAAACAGTCATAAATTTGCCTGTGATCAGTTGGCTCTTGCAATGAGCAAATACTGGTGAACTCCATAAGGGTAACAACCAGAAATTGTTTTCATATTAATGACACAGGAACCATTGTTTTTACTTGCTGACCGATTTAGGTCTACATGATCTTTTAAATAGGTGTCACAGATTGTGTGTTTTTTTTTTCTCTCTTTGAAATTGGTAGATTGTAAAGATGTTTGAAATTATTGTGTTTTAGCAAGTAGCTGGTGACCTTTTGCCTTTTCTTTACACTTTTGGTTTAAGTAGGGTGTGAGAAGCCTGCTTGGGAATGTCCTAGCATGGCCAGAAAATTCCCTGCACAGTCTTTTCCCGGAGCGTTGGGGTTATGAAAGGTCTCTGTTGGATCCCTTTCATGTTTAATTTCTCAAATTTGTTGTCTTTTATGGAATAAATTCCTCTTCTAAATTTACTGTGGCGTTTCTGACTATCTGGGAGGAGACTGAGTAGTGGAACGTGTTACTTTTACACGTAAACAAGAACGATCTGTCACACTACTACACTTTAAAACACAGTTAATATGTAATTCATGTCACACAGTCTCATACGGAACCTACATCCGCTTTCTTTTATATACTGTATATGATAAGATACTGTCATCCCCCTTCACTTCTGTGTGAGAGGATGAATGATCAAATGTGTTTGTAGTTGCATGCTCGAGGGTAGCAGACAAGGCTGTCTGCTAGAGAACAGTAGGACCAACGTCGGAACAGGTAGCTACGGTTTCTAAAAGCAAAGAGGTTTCTATTCTTAGTATGGTCCGGTCCGTCCCTTGTCATGTTAGTATAGGAAGCTGCCCCTCTGGCCCCTTCCGTTTGTCTTTGTGAGCCACCCTCAGGGAGCACGCTGGGTAGTAGACAGTTCGCGAGTTGCAGTCTGGTAGTAGACAGTTGCAGTCTGGCGGTGGCGAGCGTCTGAAATGGTAAGAGCTCCGGCTAAGCGCGTGTCTGCTAAGTCCATAGGACAATGGATTTGTTAAGTTCAGCCTAACTGAAAATTTAATCACCGTGATTTCAGGTTTAGCTTTAAAATATCTAATGCTATCTTAAATTGCAGCGTAGTGTAACTCTCGTGTGAAGTTCATATTATTTTCCGGTAGTTGCTTTGTCACTACTTTATGAGTAAAGTGGAACCACGTGTTGGTCAGTAACTCTAACTAAGATCAATCTTAAATGCGAATGCTTGTGTGATTATAACGTCTCGTCTTAACAATATTTTCAATATAGCAACTTTTCTTTATGTTCACCCCACGTGGGGTGTACTTTGTGAGACCAGTACCACGTGCTTATATAACTGTTTGACCCGTCAGGTTAACAGTAAGACGTTAGTAACCAGTTCGCGGTTTTTCTTTTGTAATTTGCTTTTCGATTTAATTTATTTTTATTATCTAAATTATTGTGGAGTTATACGCTTTCTGTAAACCAAGTTGACCACGTGAAGCATGTGGTGTAATCATCAAAGTAGCCCTCAGCTATTCTTCTTGGGAAGATTTCACAAAGAGTTAATATGAATTTAGTATACCAGTGTGTGGTAATTACATGACGGACAGGATTGTGTTACGAACGTAATTTCTTTGACTGAAAATTTGAATCTGTTGGTTGTGGTTAATTTCTTCTTGTTTATGTTTCAATGTTCTTTGTGTGTTATTTTATGAATGCAGTGTTGTATGCAGTCTCCCAATCTTGGCTCCATATTTTATGTGTTCAGTAAGATTCCAATCTCACATTTTCACAATCGTAAATAAGGCACCAGCTCAGTTATAACTCATGTATAATATGCTGAAATTTCAATGAACAATCTTAAAATAAATTTCCAAATATAAACTGATTTCTTTCTTTTTATTTAAATTCTCCTTTTATATAGATATATTACCGGTTGTTGTATGACTGTAAAAGATTATAATCAATGTTAGTCTGATTGGTAATGTGGTAAACCTAGACTAGTTACCTGCTGAAACAGTTGCACAGTAAACGCACAGTTAACTTCTCCCCAGACAGCTCACGGCTTTCAACCCGCTTTTATTCTACTATTAGCACCCGATTACAGCATAGCAAATTCATGTAGAAATATTACAAGTTGTAAGTTCTAGGGGACTGATGACCTCAGAAGTTAAGTCCCATAGTACTCAGAGCCATTTGAACATCCATGTTATTAGTGAGCGCGCACAGCCTCAGAGTGCTTCGAGGATCCGGAAGGAAATCTACCGTGCCCTTTCAAAGCCACCATTCCAGTATTTGCCTGGAGAAATTTAGGAAAATCACTCAGCTCATGAGTCTGGATAGCCAGCCACAGATCTGAACCATCGTCCTACCGAACGCGAGTTCAGTGTGCTGACCTCTTTCACAGGAACAAGCCGTCAGACCAAATACTAACAAAGCCAGAACTTACAAATCAGTAAGAGACCCAAACAGGCCCACATTGGGACTGTGGCGAGACAGGTCCTCGTTACGGGAGCACGCAGAGTGGGCGCTAAAACCGACCGGAAGAAAAGGAAGAAAGATGGAGAACGTTCTTTTCATGTCCCTATCACCTGCCCACGGGAAGACGCCTGAGACTATGCCTGCACGATGTTGCCACTTGGCCGGCTGGTCGAATGATGTGATGTGCTGACTACCTACAGCCACGTCTACATAAACATTCCGCAAATCACCGTATGGTGCACGGCGGAGTATACACTGTAACACTACAATTCATTTCATTTCCTGTTCTACTCGGAAATAGGTGAGGAGGTGAGGAAGGGAAAAACCATTGTCTATATGCCTCCGCTGTTGTGGTCTTCAGTCCTGAGACTGGTATGATGTAGCTCTCCATGCTACTCTATCCTGTGCAAGTTTCTTCATCTCCCAGCACCTACTGCAACCTACATCATTCTGAATCTGTTTGGTGTATTCATCTCTTGGTCTCCCTCTACGATTTTTACCCTCCACGCTGCCCTCCAATACTAAATTGGTGACCCTTTCATGCCTCAGAATATGTCCTACAAAACGATTCCGTCTTCTAGTTAAATTGTGCCACAAATTTCTCTTCTCCCTAATTCTATTCAATACCTCCCCATTATTTATGTGATCTACCCATCTAATCTTTAGCATTCTTTTGTAGCACCACATTTCGAAAGCTTCCATTCTCTTCTTGTCTAAACTATTTATCGTTCACGTTTCACTTCCATACACTCCATACAAATACTTTCAGAAACGACTTCCTGACACTTAAATCTATACTCGATGTTAACAAATTCCTCTTCTTAAGAAGCGCTTTCCTTCCCATTGCCAGTCTACATTTTATATCCTCTCTACTTCGACCATCACCAAACAGCAAAACTCAGTTACTACTTTAAGCATCTCATTTCCTAATCTAATTCCTTCAGGATCACCCGTTTTAATTCTACTACATTCCATTATCCTCGTTTTGCTGTTGTTGATGTTCAACATATCTTCCTTTCAAGACACTGTCCGTTCCGTTCAGCTGCTCTTCCAGGTCCTACTGCTTTCCCTTCATTCCCCTCGACTCTTATAACTGCCATCTGGTTTCTGTACAAATTGTAAATAGCCTTTCGCTCCCTGTATTTTACCCTTACCACCTTCAGAGTTTGAAAGAGAGTATTCCAGTCAACATTGTCAAAAGCTTTCTCTAAGTCTACAAATGCTAGAAACGTAGGTTTGACCTTCCTTAATCTATCTTCTACGTTAAGTCGTAGGGTCAGTATTGCCTCAGATGTTACAACATTTCTACGGAATCCAAATTGATCTTCCCCGACGTCCGCTTCTACCAGTTTTTTTCATTCGTCTGTAATGAATTCATGTTAGTATTTTGCAGCCGTGGCTTATTAAACTGATAGTTCGGTAATTTTCACACTTGTCAACACCTGCTTACTTTGGGATTGGAATTATTAATTCTTCTTGAAGTCTGAGGGTATTTCGCCTGTCTCATATATCTTTCTCACCAGATGGTAGAGTTTTGTCAGGGCTGGCTCTCCCAAGGCTTTCAGCAGTTCTAATGGAAAGTTGTCTATTCCCAGGGCCTTGTGTCGACGTAGATCTTTCAGTGCTCTGTCAAATTCTTCACGCAGTATCATATCTCCCATTTCATCTTCACCTACGTCCTCTTCCATTTCCATAATATTGCCCTCGAGTATATCGCCCTCGTACAGACCTTCTATATACTCCTTCCACCTTTCTGCATTCCCTTCTTTGTTTAGGACTGGTTTTCCATCTGTTTCAATGTTACAGGATTGTTTTTCCAACTTCGCTTTAACTTACATTCTCCTACATTCAGAGCTAACTGCCATTCATCACGGCAACTAGAAATTCCCCGAGTGGAGTTTGCTGGTCTCCCATCCGGCGCCTCCCCAGGTGGCGGATAGGGGAATGCTCACGAGATATGGTGGGTACCGGGGAAATAAAATATCCGGGGTGGAGCAAAACAAGCAACTGCAGCCTTGTAGTGTGATATTGGCTTATCAAAGGCTATAGGAAGAAAACCTCGAGTAAAAACTACCTGGTCCTCCGGGTTGGGGGTTGTGCAGTGGGCCAGCTCCTCTATCACATAAAATCATAAAAATGCTAAAAAACCTAATAATATGCCTCGGAAACATTTAAACTTTGAACGACGAACTGCCGATGAGAAACTGAAAACAATGTTTGGATGCTGGAATGTGCAAGGTATTTCCACTAAAATAAATTTACTACCTGCAGAACTTGACATGTTCAACATGGATGTTGTCGTACTCTCTGAAACAAAGAAGAAAGGCCAAGGAGAAGAAGAGCTGGATAATTATTTACATATCTGGAGTGGGGTATCAAAAGCAGTAAGAGCCAAAGCAGAAGTCCTCATTATGATAAAGAAATCATGGAAAAAAGAGAATCACAAATTGGACATTCATCAATCAACTCATAAGAACTGTTGAAATGGCATTATTTGCTATGGGAAGTTGTGATTATTGGCGTATATGCACCCACGAACGACACACAAGATAAGGAGAAAGATACATTCTGGGCCACCCTCAGGGAGACTATTGAAAAAATCCCAAGAAGAAAGGAACAGATTATTATGGAAGACATGAATGGAAGGATAGGAATTAGAGAATCCTGTACAATAGTAGGAAAACATGGAGAGGACGAATATAATGACAATTGGGAACGATTGATTGCAATTTGTTAACAATTTGATCTAAAAATTATCAACCCATTTTTCAAACAGAAGGACATTCATAAATATACTTGGCAACAGAACACTAAAGAACTTCGTCCTATAATAGATTATATTATCATTAGGCAAACAAGTAGTTTCAAGGCAGTAGACGTAAGATCTTATAGAGGAGCCAGTGTGGATCAGACCACTATCTAGTAAAAACGAAATCACGAAATCGTTTTGGTCATGGACGAATGCAAGGAATGATACAAGTAACATAAATAAAACGAACAAGACTGAGAAAGATGAAAATTTACTTTTTAATATTGACAGCCTACAAGACGAAAGAACACTCTTTGCGGCCAGGATGGAAAGGAAACTGGTTGAATCATTTGAAGGAAGTACGGAGGAAATATATGACTATATAAACTAATGTGAAAATCGTAGCAATAAAGGTGTTGGATAAAAAAGGTAGAAACCACAACCGTGCAGCAGAGTGGTGGTCGGAGGAAATAGAGGTCCTCGTTAGAGAAAAACGAAATGCGTTCCTTTAGTGGTTGAATGATAGATCAGAAGAAACAAGATCAATATACAAAGAAAAGAAGAATGAAGTGATGAAAAAATAAGGATGTCAAAAAATGAAGCATGGGAAAGAACATGTGCCAAGGTTAATAGCAAATTAGGATTTGGGAGAGCAAAAGAAGCATGATCAGTATTAAAAGGTCTTCGACAAGATACAAAAAGCAAAACCAATCTTCAACTGATAACACAAAAGGAGTGGGAAGAGTATTTCCAAAAATTATTAAATGAGGACAGAGAAGAATAACTAGAAGAAGGAACAGTGGAAGAAACTGGACATGAAGATGGTGAGTTCCAGATTTTAGAAAGTGAAGTACTTCAGACGTTGAGAACAGGAAAGAATGGTAAATCACCGGGACCGGGCAATATCAATCTGGAGTGTCTGAAATATGGTGATGACAAAATTGTGAGACTGATAACACAGCTCTTCAACAAAATGACAGAAGGAGATTCAATACCCAACGAGATGAATCTAGGTTACATTAATAGCATGTTTAAGAAAGGAGATAGTAAAATTTGTTCAAACTATCGAGGAATTTGTGTTACAAACACATTAATGAGAATTTTTGCGAAAGTAATTAAAAACAAACTGGAAAAATATTTAGGACCCAAGAAGAACAATGTGGTTTCAGGGCTGAGAGATCATGTGTAGACTATCTTTTGACATTACGACAGATTTTGGAGGATAGGGAAAAATCAAAAAATATAGGATTAATTTTCATAGATCTAGAAAAAGCGTATGATAATGTTCCAAGAAAATTACTTTGGAGTATGGCAAACATAAACCCTTCCTTGATTAAAATAATACAACAGATGTATAAAGATAACATTCGCCAAATGAAACTTGGTAATAAACTTTGACAGAAATTTAGAACAAGCAAAGGCCTTTTACAGGGCTGTCCCATGTCACCATCATTATTTGAAACATATATAGTTATTAGCCTTAGAACATGGCCTCGTAAATGTGATAGTATGGGATTACAAATAAGAGATGGAGTTTACCTACATCGTTTATTGTTTGCTGATGATCAAGTAGTCTTAGCACAAGATGGGGAGGATGCTAATTATATGTGCAGTCAACTAGCAGTAGCATGCAAAACTTGGAGTTTGAAGATTAATTACCAAAAAACAGAATACTTGACTAATGATTCAGACGAGCTATACATTGAAGGAAAGAAAATCAAAAAGATAAACACTTTCTGTTATTTGGGATCCATTTTAGAAATCGAGGGAAAATCAGAGTCAGAAGTCAATAAAAGAATTAGTAGCGGACGGAAGGTCATTGGGATGCTTAACTCAGTCTTACGAAGCAGGAATGTAGTGAGCAGAACTAAAAACTTAATACACAAATCCTTATTAGAGAGACTTGGACAATTAACCTGAAGCACGTTAAAAATTTACAAGCTCTAGAGATGGACTTCTGGAGATGATCGGCAAGAATCTCCAGGAAAGAGAAGATAAGAAACACCGAAATAATAAGGAGAATAGAAATAAAAGAAAGAATATATGACGTAATGGATAGGAAGAAATTACAGTGGTACGAGCATGTACGACGAATGGAGAAAACCAGAATACCAAAACTGATGCTGGAGTGTGACCAGAGGGGAGAAGAAGAAGAGGACGACCTATGACCACCTGGCTCCAAAACGTACAGCACACAATTAGGAGAATGGGCGCACAGGAAGAGGACACACAAGATCCAAACACCTGGAGGAATATTTTGAAAATATAGTTTAAGAACGTTTATTCTTTGTATTGTAATTTCCGAGTAAATTATTATGTTGGAGATAAGCCTCTGCAATGAGGAAAAGCTCAAAATAAAAATAAAAAACTAGAAATCCTGTCAGTCACCTTATCCTGCTACACCCACTCGCCTTCCCGTACCCCACAGTAAACAGCCACAGATTGCTGCTCATCCTGGCCGTCGTATCATTTATGTAAAGTAAGCAGAGGATAAGAGCTGTCCTGTCAGAATATCGCGTTACACCCCTAACAATACCCTTGTCTCTGATGAACAATCGGCGTCGAGGACAACGTACAGGTTTGTACTACTTAAAAGGTCTGCAAACCCCTGACGCATCTGGAAACCTAGTCCGGATTGTCATACCTTCGTTACCTATCTGTTTGGTCCTAAGTTTGCTGAGGATGGCGTGTCTAGAGCTTCGCAGATCCAAAATACGGCTGAGGTTCTAGTAGTAAGAGAGGCACTGAGGTACGTATTGCATAATACCGATGATGTTCTGATAGTAACGGATTCGCGAAGCGCCATCGAAAAACTAGAATATCTGCGCTGGGACTTGAAAACGAACTGTTAGCTCTTCGATGTACAATAAATGATCCGTCCGTGCGGCAAACAGAAGAGGACAGTGCAGCTTCTCTGCGTCAAAGGGCATTCCGGAATTGTTTGCCAATTAGCGGAGTGTAGCCTCAGCGAAGGAATACATTTCTTTGCACGACGGCCTTGTTTAGACTCCGCGCACATTGTAACTAAAGAGGTATCTGATGGCTGGACAGTTTGGGAAACCTCCATTGACGAAAGGACAAAACTTGGCACGGATTCAAGAATGCATTCGAAAGAACATGGTATTCAAAATTAAAACTTTCACGTCGACATACAACATCGCTTGCAAAAATACGAAATGGACACGAGTGTTATCTTGCACATCTGTGCAGGATCAATGTTCTCATCTCTCCATATTGCGAAGAAGCAGCAGATCTAAAAGACGTTCAGCTTGGCCGTTCCCTCTGCGCCGGTCAGAGGTGTCTCCGCGGAGTCGTGTGTGTGTGTGTGTGTGTGTGTGTGTGTGTGGCCGAACCCCCGCCACCGCACAGCTGATTCCCCCGCCACGCGCCACGCGCCACGCGGACGTCTGTAACGGTGAACGGCGCGGCCGCGCTCGCTTAACGGGAGCGCCACACACACGCAGCGTACAAGTGCGTGCGACGGACCGGCAGGCTGCACTATACGCACTCACACCTTTCAGATTAGTGACAGCGAATAAATTTTGTACACGAGTAGCGACTGCTTTTAAAAACCGATTAGCCAGTCGAGTGTTTTTCTGTCAGTCGGTTTTTTCTGAGCGATGAAACAACTAAATGAAAGTATCGAGTTTGTCTGCGTGGCCACCCTTCACAGCAAGCGCAGAAATATTTGTCTTGCTAATAAATCCGCCTTTTCTTGCTGCAACTGTAATTGTTTTTTCTCAGACGCGTTTCGTCTCTTTTCACTCTAGGGCATTTTCAGTAGGATCTAGAACGATACAGTTTTGTTATTCTCAATTATCAAACCGTTCACATCGCGTTTTTATGTAAATAAGTAATTACTTACAGTTTGATGGCGCCTGCGTTTCCTCACATCTGCTCTGGAGGTCGCACTATCCCTTCATTTCCGAAACATAAGCACATTTTTATATTCCGAACTTTTTCTTTTACGCTGTTCACCACGCTTACCCTTACTTTTGTAATGTACTACTACCCTTTTGCCGCTAGTTACAGATATTAGTTCGAAAACTAGTCGCAAAGGAATAATAGTACACCACAAAAATAAGGGTAACATGGTGAACAGTGTGAAAGAAAAAGTTCGGAATAGAAGTAAAGTAGTAGTGCGACCTCCACAGCAGATGAGAGGAAAGACAGATGACAACAAACTGCAAGTTTTGTGTCGTCTCTTTAGTTTGTCTTTGACCTCTCTCCTGATCGCTCGCCCGCCCTAGTCCTTACTATCGATCTTCTCGCAGTCTCTTTACCAACAGGACTGCTGCCGATAGCTTACGCCAGCACAGTATCTACTTATTTTTTAAAAAAAGCGACGTGGCCGGTTGACAATCTAAAAATAACATATCAAAATAAACTGTATGGTTCTAGATCTCACTGAAGATGCCTTAAGAGTAAAAAAAGGCGAAACGTTGTCGGAGAAATAAATTACAGTTGCAGCAAGATAAGGCAGTTTTATTTACAAAACAAATATGAATGAAAGTAGTCTGCGGACATGTCAGCTGTATGAATGTTTTCCACTCAGTGTCTGCGTTTGAGTGATTTCAGTAACATTCTTTTTCAGCCTTTGCAGTTATAGACCCTACACGAACATTGACTAAGGAACCTACTTTTTCAGTTACTAGTACAGTATTTTACTTCAAACAGTGGCCAGTGAAAAGCATATTTCTAAAAATGAACTGTTTTCAGAATCTATATATTTATTTACTTAAATACCAGATTTTCACATTTTTGGCATTAAATACGTATGTTTAGTTGGTTTCAAAAATTTAATAACTGTTGCTACATCATAAATTTATATTTATGTACGTTAACAATAACTATTTTAATTTAAGTTTACTGAAACATTGTGTCCACCGATAATTCTATTTTGGTAAATGTTGTGGTGCTCAACACAAAGCATATAAAACACAATTTTTCCAGTTGTTTAGTGACGCACTTTGCCAGAAATATTTGTCATTTCTAAATTTTCTTTGAATTTCTTCAGTTACTGTAGTTTCATAATACGAATCATCTTTGCAGATGCTGTACTTCGGATTCAATTTGTCTTCATTATATATTATCCAGTCATATGATTTCTTTCGTTCCCGCGCCACTGAACGTTTCGGCATTCTGAGCAAGACACAAAGTTCACTATTCAGGAAACGCCTGTTCATAAACACGGACGAAAAACTTCGCAGCTACTTCTTGATATTCAGTAAAAGCACATATCGCTGCGGCAGTAACACGGGCGATAACACAGTACAGTCAACATATATGATTTGACAATAGCGAAACGAAGGAATGTTCCCGCTCAGAACTGAGAGCGCCGGGCTGCGGCGACCGCTATCTTCCGGTTGCTCCCGCAGACTGGTTTCACTCAAAATAATGAATGAGTAATTCAACCAATACGTAAGACTACAAAGGATTAACGAATAATACAGTCTCGGAGTAAAATGACGAACATTTCGTTAGTAGAATCATAGTACTGCGACTGTCGCAGCGATTATAATTATTGTCACGAACAGTTGTTCTACACAGAAATATTCTCAGCAGCCGGCCAGAGTGGCCGAGCGGTTAAAGGCGCTACAGTCTGGAACCGCACGACCACTACGGCCGCAGGTTCGAATCCTGCCTCGGGCATGGATGTGTGTGATGTCCTTAGGTTAGTTAGGTTTAAGTAGTTCTAAGTTCTAGGGGACTTATGACCACAGCAGTTGAGTCCCATAGTGCTCAGAGCCATTTTGAACCAAATATTCTCAGCCTTACGTGACGGTCACGTACCATTTAACTATGAACATTAGTACACTGCACTAACAGGTTCGCTCTTCTACCTGAACAAAGATGAGTCCGCTGTCAGAGTCGGTTATCACAGCACGGTCCACAGGGCGCGATTAGCGCTGCGCTCTGACGTAAGTAGACTTCCTACAGTGCCGGCGAACGGAACCTCTTGGCTTCTATACACTATGTGATCAAAAGTATGCGGACACCTGGCTGAAAATGACTTAAAAGTTCGTGGCGCCCTCCATCGGTAATGCTGGAATTCAATACGATGTTGGCCCACCCTTAGCCTTGATGACAGCTTCCACTCTCGCTGGCATGCGTTTAATCAGGTACTGGAAGGTTTCTCGGTGAATGGCAGCCCTTTCTTCACGGAGTGCTGCACCGAAGGGAGGTATCGATAGCACAAAGTCGGTGTTCCAAAATATCCCAACGGTGTTCTATAGAATTCAGGTCAGGATTCCGTGCGGGCCAGTCCGTGATATTGTCGTGTAACCACTCCGCCACAGGCCGTCCATTGTGAACGTGTGCTCGATCGTGTTAAAAGATGCAATCGCCATCCCAGTATCTCTCTCCAAAAGTGGGAAGCAAGAAGGTGCTTAAAACATCAATGTAAGCTTGTGCTGTGATAGTGCCACGCCAGGCACAAAGAATGCAAGCCCCCTCCATGGAAAACACGACCACACCGCAACACCACCGCGTCCGAATTTTACTGTTGGCGCTACACACGCTGGCAGATGACGTCCACCGGGCATTCGCCATACCCACACCCTGCCATCGGATCGCCACACGGTATACCGTGATTGGTCACTCCACACAACGTTCTTCCACTGTTCAATCGTCCAATGTTTACGCTTCTTACATCAAAAGAGACGGCGTTTGACATTTACCGGCGCGATGTGTGGCTAATAAGCAGCCGCTTGACAATGAAATCCAAGTTTTCTCACCTCCCGCCTAGCTGGCACAGTACTTGCAGTGGATCCTGATGCAGGTCGGAATTCCTGTGTGATCGTCTGGATAGATGTCTGCCTATTACACACTACGACCCTCTTCAACTATCGCCGGTCTCTGTCAGTCAACAGACGAAGTCGGCCTGCACGCTTTTGTGCTGTGCGTGTCACTTCACGTTTCCACTATCACATCGGAAACAGTGGACCTAGGATGTTTAGGAGTGTCGCGGTGCGCCTCACTCTGCTCTCTCACGATGTCTACTGACAAGGGGAGGCCGTCAATTGTGAAATTCAGATTCGATTCATACTGCGCATAATAAAAGCTCATGGCCAGAGGTGTAATGTGGCAAAGCACCAAGATGCACTTCTCAGCCGTTGTCGAGAAAATCGACAGTTAAACAAACCGTTGCCGTGAAATGCTCTCTACGATCATCAAATTTCTACAGCGTCGTGGCGCAGCGGTACACGCTCGGGTTCGTAATCCGAAGGTCGCCGGATCGAATCTCGCGCCATGCAACATTTTTTTAGTATTAGTTTATTGTAATTCATAATATATATATATGAATTACAATTCATTAATAGTTTATATATATATACTATTAATGAATTGCTTATGCATGTTGGTGAAGGCGGATCGCTCTCCAATTGTACCGCCTCCATTTTTCCGTTTGTTTAACACGGTGTACGAAAGCTCTCACGTCCGCACTGATTTTCGGCGATGTTATAAGTTGCGCTAGGGACCGCATCTACCTTCTTTAGAAGTTAGCAGGCAACTACGCTGTTATGCGGCGGCTCGTTCGGCCCATTCAACGTCTGTCCTTCAAGTGTAACGAGCGAGTAACGGAGTTTATATTTCATACCTGCCACAGCAAATATGTGTTGGTGGGGTTTCTATTCTAATTCGAACGTTTGACTTACGCTATACGTATTCGTTTCGGAATATCGTTTCTACGTCTTCCGTTAACTATACGTGGTTAACATTATGAAGACAATTAATAACATTTGTGAAATACAACTTTGTTTGCGGAAAACATAATGATGTTCGAAGTCGCCAGTTTTTCCACGACAAACGACTTTCAACAACTTATTATATGCATAATTATTGCAACTGATTGCCGGGAATTGTATATATATATATATATGAATTACAAAAAAATACTTTAAAAAAGAAGTTACATGGCGCGAGATTCGATCCGGCGACCTTCAGATTACGAACCCGAGCGCTTACCGCTGCGCCACGACACTGTAGGAAATCGTAGAGAGTATTTCACCGCAACGGTTTCTTTTAACTGTCGATTTTCTCGACAACGGCTGAGAAGTGCATGTTGGTGCTTTGCCACATTACACCTCTGGCCATGAGCTTTTTTTATGCGCAGTATGAATCGAATCTGAATTTCACAATTGGCGGCCTCCCCTTGTGAGGTCGCTGATGTGGAGTACCTGGCAGTAGGTGGCAGCACAATGCAACTAATATGGAAAATGTAGGTTTTTGGGGGTAGCTGGATACTTTTGATCACATTGTGTATACGAGGTGTCTATTCTTTCGGACGTGTCTGAAAAAAGACATTACATTTGTATAATTAAGGCAAAAACGGCCACTGACCCCTTCAGTGCAGATGCATACTACGCTCAGGCTCTTATGCGAATCGGCAGGATGCCGCCACTAATGAGGCTAATGAGCAGGGGCATACAACAGCAGTGTGTGGTGAGGATTTGCGTGTGACGGGAGGCGCGTTCGGGTAATCCCTACGGTTGTGGTGACCACTGCGCCCGGATTCGTAGTGTTCAGTGCCTCTGCCTATTAAGCAGGAGACGCGTGTTCGAAATCCAGTCCTTCACAAATTTTCAACCTGTCCCATTAATATAAATCAGCGCCCACTGGCAGCTACTGTCTTTAATTCCTGTGTGTCTCGGCTGTCCTTAGGTTGTTGTTCCATCGGATGTCCGACCTCACAGGTTCGGCACACAGGTAAAACAAGACAGGCGGCGAACTGTAGCGTATGCAACATCAGACTTTAAAGAACGCAGAATACAAGTGCGTCTGAACACGCAGAGCACCGGACACTCCTAACGATGGGCCTCCACAGCCGACGCCCCGTGCAAGTGCCAATGTCAACAACACGACACAGGCGACTAGACTGAAATGGGAGCGTGGTGACAATCGACACTGGACGTTGGCGCAGTGGCAGAGCGCTGCAGCGTCTGACGAACCCCGACACCTTCTTCGTCGTGCCGATGGGAGGACGCGGATACGTCGCGTCCCAGGGGAACAGCTCGCCGCCACCTGCAGTGTGGGACGGAGACGAGCTGGCGGCGGCTCCACCGTGCTCTGGGCAGCATCCACGTGGACATGCACGCGTCCAGCGCAGGTCGCGCGAGGCACGGTAACGGCCCAGGAGTATTTTACGCTGATTGCACGTCACGTACGACCCCTCGTGACGATCACGATTCCCGTCGCGTTTTTCATCGAGATAATGCGAATTGTCACGAAGCCAGGAGAGTGATAGAGTGGTACGAGGAAAGCAGTAGCGAGTTCCAATTGATGAGATGCCCCCAACTCGCCAGAACTGAGCACAATCGAATACATGTGGGGTGTGATTGAACGTGGCGTCAGAGCCCACCGCCCCCTCCCCGGAAATTACTGTAATTACGTGACTTGGGTGGTGCCCGCTCCCTCCAGAGGCCTACCACTGCCTCATTGCTTCCGTGGCACGACGCGTCGCCGCTTTAATACGTGTCAAAGGTGCACATACGGGCTGTTAGGTACAGACATCAACTTGGGATCTCTCTCTTCGGTCGACACAACACAGTGCACCTATCACTTGCTTGACACACGGTACGAGTTTGCGTTCTTAAAGTCTAGAGGCGTCCTGGAAAAATTTATGCTGACGTCCATGCTGTGAGCAGAGAGTAATTAGTTTTAAATTATAATTTCAAATTATAATGAGAACCCATTCTACAGAGAGAAAGATGTCCAGAGCGTAAATTACTCTACAAAACGATCTTGGTATCGTATTGTACTTGTGTAGTCATGTTGCAAAATTCGGACCAATATAATGAGTAGATGATAAACTGTTCCGCAATGAAGACAATTTAGCTATGTGGCCGTCTTCAGTATTAATTTCACACACTCAATATCTGCTAAAAATTTCGTTGCATACCAGACTGGCTGGGTGGATTAAATCACAAGGTACGTGATCTGTCACTCGCTGTACAGTATTTTTCAATGTAACAGACAATTCACTTCAAATTAAATACAAATTTTAAGACGTTACACTTAATTTATATAAAAGAATACGTTCTTCTTCCACGTTTCTCTGTAAACTCGGTTTTCCGAAATTGTGGATTACAGTTATCGCGTACTAATTTTGGAAT
Source organism: Schistocerca nitens (assembly GCF_023898315.1). NCBI lineage: Eukaryota > Metazoa > Arthropoda > Insecta > Orthoptera > Acrididae > Schistocerca > Schistocerca nitens. The sequence goes on along the minus strand of NC_064623.1, from coordinate 230,048,635 downwards.
TTTCCTTTACTGGGTACATCTTTTTTGTACTAAAGGACGCACAAGAAGAAGGATCGAAACTGAAACTTTGATACCAGGTATTCTCATTCTCAGTCGTTCGTCTAGTTCAAGAGTATGTGTGTGAATGTGTCGCTGGTGCAAGACGACGTTTATCAAGTGACAGCACGCTAGAGTCAGCAGTAGCCTGGTTTCTCCCTGTAATTGCAGAAACTTGAACATTTGCATGTTATTTCGCAGTTAATTGACACATATTTTTTATCACTATCCTACACTACCCCCACTTGTTTTCACACATAAAACGGGGTAGAAAGTTGTTCAATTTGCTTCGCTATTGCTTCACTAGGAGTGCGGGTAAACTACTACAAAGAGCATAGTGAAAGCATTATTGTGGCCAAGATAGAAACGAAGCCCACGCCTACTACAGTAGTACAAGTTTATATGCCAACTAGCTCTGCAGATGAAGAAGAAAAGCCGGCCGAAGTCGCCGTTCGGTTAAAGGCGCTGCAGTCTGGAACCGCAAGAACGCTACGGTCGCAGGTTCGAATCCTGCCTCGGGCATGGATGTTTGTGATGTCCTTAGGTTAGTTAGGTTTAGCTAGTTCTAAGTTCTAGGGAACTAATGACCTCAGAAGTTGAGTCCCATAGTTCTCAGAGCCATTTGAACCATTTTTTTAAGAAGAAAATGATGAAATATATGATGAGGTAAAAGAAATTATTCAGGTAGTGAAGGGAGACAAAAATTTAATAGTCATGGGTGACTGGAATTCGACAGTAGGAAAAAGGAAGAGAAGGAAACGTAGTAGGAGAATATGGATTGGGGCTAAGAAATGAAAGACGAAGCCGCCTGGTAGAATTTTGCACAGAGCATAACATAATCATAGCTAACACTTGGTTCAAAAATCATGAAAGACGGTTGTATACATGAAACAGCCCTGGAGATACTGGAAGGTCTCAGATAGATTACATAGTGGTAAGACAGAGATTTAGGAACCAGAGATACAATTGTAAGATATTTTTAGTGACACATGTGGATTCTGACGACATTCGATTGGTTATGAACTGTAGATTAAAACAGCACAAACTGCAAAAAGGTGGGAATTTAAGGAGATGGGACCTGGATAAACTGACAGAACCAGAGATTGTAGAGTGTTTCAGGGAGAGCATAAGGGAACAATTGACAGGAATGGGAGAAAGAAATACAGTAGAAGAAGAATGGGTAGCTTTGAGAGATGACATAGTGAAGGCAGCAGAGGATCAAGTAGGTAAAAAGACAAGGGCTAGTAGAAATCCATGGGTAACAGAAGGGATATTGAATTTAATTGATGAAAGAAAATATAAATATGCAGTAAATGAAGCAGGAAAAAGGAATACAAACGTCTCAAAAATGAGATCGACAGGAAGTGCAAAATGGCTAAGCAGGGATGGCCAGGGGACAAATGTACAGATCTAGAGGCTTATCTCACCAGGGGTAAGATAGATACTGCCTACTGGAAAATTAAAAAGAGACCTTTGGAGAAAAGAGAACTACTTGCATGAATATCAAGATATCAGATGGAAACCCAGTTCTAAGCAAAGAAGGGAAAGCAAAAAGGTGGAAGGAGTATATAGAGGGTCTATACAGAGGCGATGTTCTGGAGGACAATATTATGGAAATGATGTAGACGAAGATGAAATGGGAGATACGATACTGCGTGAAGAGTTCGACAGACCACTGAAAGACCTGAGTCGAAACAGGGTCCCGGGAGTAGGCAACATTCCATTAGAACTACTGATAGCATTGGGAGAGCCAGTCCTGACAAAACTCTACCATCTGGTGAGTAAGATGTATGACACAGGCGAAATTCCCTCGGACTTCAAGAAGAACATAATAATTTCAATCCCAAAGAAAGCAGGTGTTGACAGATGTGAAAATTACTGAACTATCAGTTTAATAAGTCACAGCTGCAAAATACTAACAAGCATTCTTTATAGACGAACGGAAAAACTGGTAGAAGCCAACGTCGGGGAAGATCAGTTTGGATTCCATAGAAATGACGCAATTCTGACCCTACGACTTATCTAAGATGATAGAATAAGGAAAGGCAAACCTACGTTTCTAGCACTTGTAGACATAGAGAAAGCTTTTGACAAAAGGATAATGGAATGTAGGCGAACTAAGTCGGGTGATGCTGAGGGAACTAGATTAGGAAATGAGACACTTAAATTAGTAAAGGAGTTTTGCTATTCGTTTCTGGCGGTTTGTTTCTTCACAGTCCACTTAACGGCAAGTAGTCAAGTGTGAAATTCACTGAAAATGCATAAATAAGTAAATTAGACCTGCTGTCACGCAAAACGTTTAAAAAATTGCAATTGATAAATGTGCAAAAGGTTCTCTGGTCTTTGCAATGGTTAGTAATGGTCTAAATTCATAAATCAAATAGCCAAGAATGAATACTTACCAGAACAAAATATTAGGTTGTGATAGTTTAAACTAGTAAAGTTTGTCAACGCGTCAGTCACAAAAAAAAAAAAGAAAATTGGGTGAAAATGCCGCATTTAGTCTTCTATACAAGGCTGAATATTATGAGATATGAGTGCGGTCACCTGCATTCGTTATTTCTCGCAGTCGCTTAGTTGCATCAATACTATAAAATGAGAGTGTTATCATTAAAGAGGTTATGTGGTGAATACACTTTGTTTTCTCTCGTCTATGTGTGACTGATGCAGCACAGTCGTATGTTCGTAGATAATGTCTTTGATCAAATTGTAACTGTCAACAACTACTTTAGTTTTATATACTGACTAAAGTTCGTAGCGACACATACGCGCTAAACACTGTTAACGACGCGAAAAAAGTTGTGCTTCTGCTTCTCACAATTTTATAGGTACAAATCAGCTCTGACGCTTTTCGAGACACACTATGTAATAAATTGTAGATCTTCTTCAAAACAACTGCGTGGCCTAATCGGTAGCGCCGTTAAACGAAAATCAAGTATGCTTTTTGGTGACGGTTCGAATTTTGTTCTAGTTATATTTTTTTCGGATTGAATACCTAGATCACATAAATATGAAATTCATCAAATACATGTTTGTGAACTCGTAGTTATCCATACTTTTTCAACAAAATTGCACGTTTTCTCGTCTCTAATTATACATCGCACGTAGATTTCTCGTTTCCATTGCAAATACAAATTCTTAAGTAGCGATCTCCCCATGAACCATGGACTTTACCGTTTGTGTGGAGGCTCGCGTATCTCATCTATACAGATAGCCGTACCGTAGGTGCGGGAACTATCTGTTGAGAGGACAGACAAAAGTGTGGTTCCTGAAGAGGGTCAGCAGCCATTTCAGTAGTTGCAGGGGCAACAGTCTGGGTGATTGACTGATCTGCCCTTGTAACACTAACCAAAACAGCCTTGCTGTGCTGGTACTGCGAACGGCTGAAAGCAAGGGGAAACTACAGCCGTAATTTTTCCCGAGCGCACGCAGCTTTACTGTGTGGTTAAATGATGATGGCGTCCTCGTGGGTAAAATATTACGCAGGTAAAATAGTCCCCCATGCGGATCTGTGAGCGGGGACCACTCAGGAGGACATCGATATCAGGAGAATGAAAACTGGTGTTCTACAGATCGGGGCGTGGAATGTCAGACCCCATAGTCGGGCAGGTAGGTTAGAAAATTGAAAAAGGGAAATGGTTAGTTTAAAGTTAGATATATTGGGAATTAAAGAAGTTCGATGCAAGGGGGAACAAGACTTCTAGTCAGGTGACTACATGGTTTTAAAAACAAAATCAAATAGGGGTAATGCAGCAGTAGGTTTAATAATGGAATAAAAAATAGGGGTGCGAGTAAGCTACTACGAACAGCATAGTGAAAGCATTATTGTGGCCAAGATAGACACGAAGCCCACGCCTACTACAGTAGTACAAGTTTATATGCCACCTAGCTCTGCAGATGAAGAAGAAATTGATGAAATATATGATGAGGTAAAAGAAATTATTCAGGTAGTGAAGGGAGACAAAAATTTAATAGTCATGGGTGACTGGAATTCGCCAGTAGGAAAAGGAAGAGAAGGAAACGTAGTAGGAGAATATGGATTGGGGCTAAGGAATGAAAGACGAAGCCGCCTGGTAGAATTTTGCACAGAGCATAACTTAATCATAGCTAACACTTGGTTCAAAAATCATGAAGGACGGTTGTATACATGAAACAGCCCTGGAGATACTGGAAGGTTTCAGATAGATTACATAGTGGTAAGACAGAGATTTAGGAACCAGAGTCACAATTGTAAGATATTTTTAGTGACACATGTGGATTCTGACGACATTCGATTGGTTATGAACTGTAGATTAAAACAGCACAAACTGCAAAAAGGTGGGAATTTAAGGAGATGGGACCTGGATAAACTGACAGAACCAGAGATTGTAGAGTGTTTCACGGAGAGCATAAGGGAACAATTGACGGGAATGGGAGAAAGATATACAGTAGAAGAAGAGTGGGTAGCTTTGAGAGATGACATAGTGAAGGCAGCAGAGGATGAAGTAGGTAAAAAGACGAGGGCTAGTAGAAATCCTTGGGTAACAGGAGAAATGTTGAATTAAATTGATGAAAGGCGAAAACATTAAATTGCAGTAAATGGAGCAAGCAGAAAGGAATACAAACGTCTCAAAAATGAGATCGACAGGAAGTGCAAAATGGCTAAGCAGGGATGGCTAGAGGACAAATGTAAGGATGTAGAGGCTTACCTCACTAGGGGTTAGATAGATACTGCCTACAGGAAAATTAAAGAGACCTTTGGAGAAAAGAGAACTACTTGCATGAATATCAAGATATCAGATGGAAACCCAGTTCTAAGCAAAGAAGGGAAAGCAGAAATGTGGAAGGAATATATTGAGGGTCTATACAGGGGCGATGTTATGGAGGACAATATTATGGAAATGGAAGAGGATGTAGATGAAGATGAAATGGGAGATACGATACTGCGTGAAGGGTTCGACAGAGTACTGAAAGGCCTGAGTCGAATCAAGGCCCTGGGAGTAGACAACATTCCATTAGAACTACTGATAGCATTGGGAGAGCCAGTCCTGACAAAACTCTACCATCTGGTGAGTAAGATGTATGAGACAGGCGAAATTCCCTCAGACTTCAAGAAGAATATAATAATTTCAATCCCAAAGGAAGCAAGTGTTGACAGATGTGAAAATTACTGAACTATCAGTTTAATAAGTCACAGCTGCAAAATACTAACGCGAATTCTTTACAGACGAATGGAAAAACTGGTAGAAACCGACCTCGGGGAAGATCAGTTTGGATTCCATAGAAATGTTGGAACACGTGAGGCAATTCTGACCCTACGGCCGGCCAGAGTGGCCGAGCGGTTCTAGGCGCTACAGTCTGGATCCGCGCGGCCGCTACGGTCGCAGGTTCGAATCCTGCCGGGGGCATGGATGTGTGTGATGTCCTTAGGTTAGTTAGGTTTAAGTAGTTCTAAGTTCTAGAGGACTTATGACCTCAGCAGTTGAGTCCTGTAGTGCTCAGAACCATTTGAACCATTTGACCTTACGACTTACCTTAGATGATAGCTTAAGGAAAGGCAAACCTACGTTTCTAGCATTTGTAGACTTAGAGAAAGCTTTTGACAATATTGACTGAAATACTCTCTTTCAAATTCTGAAGGTGGCTGGGGTAAAATACGGGGAGCGAAAGGCTATTTACAATTTGTACAGAAAGCACGTGGCAGTTATAAAGAGTCGAGGGACATGAAAGGGAAGCAGTGGTTGGGAAGGGAGTGAGACTGGGTTGTAGCCTCTCCCCGATGCTATTCAATCTGTATATTGAGCAAGCAGTAAGGGAAACAAAAGAAAAGTTTGGTGTAGGTATTAAAATCCATGGAGAAGAAATAAAAACTTTGAGGTTCGCCGATGACATTGTAATTCTGGCAGAGACAGCAAAGGTCTTGGACGAGCAGTTGAACGGAATGGACAGTGTCTTGAAAGGAGGGTATAAGATGAACATCAACAAAAGCAAAACGAGTATAATGGAATGTAGTCGGATTAAGTCGGGTGATGCTGAGGGAACTAGATTAGAAAATGAGACACTTAAATTAGTAAAGGAGTTTTGCTATTTGGGGATCAAAATAACTGATGATGGTCGAAGCAGAGAGGATATAAAATGTCGACTGGCAATGACAAGGAAAGCGTTTCGGAAGAAGAGAAATTTGTTAACATCGAATATTGATTTAAGTGTCAGAAAGTCGTTTCTGAAAGTATTTGTGTGCAGTGTAGCCATGTATGGAAGTGAAACATAACTAATGAGGAGGTATTAATTAGAATTGGGGCGAAGTGGAGTTTTTGGCACAACTTGACTAGAAGAAGGGATCGGTTGGTAGGACATGTTCTGAGGCATCAAGGGATCACCAATTTAGTACTGGATGGCAGCGTGTAGGGTAAATATCGTAGAGGGAGACCAAGAGATGAATACACTAAGCAGATTCAGAAGGATGGGGGCTGCAGTACGTGCTGGGGGATGAAGAAGCTTGCACAGGATAGAGTAGCATGGAGAGTTGCATCAAACTAGTCTCAGGACGGAAGACCACAACAACAACAACATCGTTTCCTTGTTGTTGGTTTCGTAGAAGCCTTTTCTTTATGATTCTACATTGACGAAAGTACTCTGAACCCTATAGGAACTACCTTACTGACCCCTTTGTTGATTTCTCAATTCTGACTTTTGTAGCATTGTTTCTGACGGTTTGTTTCTTCATAGTCCACTTAACGGCAAGTTGTCAAGTGTGAAATTCACTGAAAATGCATAAATAAGTAAATAAGACCTGCTGTCACGCAAAACGTTTAAAAAATTGCAATAAATAAATGTGCAAAAGGTTCTCTGGTCTTTGCAATGGTTAGTAATGGTCTAAATTCATAAATCAAATAGCTAAGAATGAATACTTACCAGAACAAAATATTAGGTTGTGATAGTTTAAACTAGTGAAGTTTGTCAACGCGTCAGTCACAAAAAAGAAAATGGGGTGAAAATGCCGCATTTAGTCTTCTATACAAGGCTGAATATTATGAGATATGAGTGCGGTCACCTGCATTCGTTATTTCTCGCAGTCGCTTAGTTGCATCAATACTATAAAATGAGAGTGTTATCATTAAGGAGGTTATGTGGTGAATACACTTTGTTTTCTCTCGTCTATGTGTGACTGATGCAGCACAGTCGTATGTTCGTAGATAATGTCTTTGATCAAATTGTAACTGTCAACAACTACTTTAGTTTTATATACTGACTAAAGTTCGTAGCGACACATACGCGCTAAACACTGTTAACGACGCGAAAAAAGTTGTGCTTCTGCTTCTCACAATTTTATAGGTACAAATCAGCTCTGACGCTTTTCGAGAAACACTATGTAATAAATTGTAGATCTTCTTCAAAACAACTGCGTGGCCTAATCGGTAGCGCCGTTAAACGAAAATCAAGTATGCTTTTTGGTGACAGTTCGAATTTTGTTGTAGTTATATTTTTTTCGGATTGACTACCTAGATCACATAAATATGAAATTCATCAAATACACTCCTGGAAATGGAAAGAAGAACACATTGACACCGGTGTGTCAGACCCACCATACTTGCTCCGGACACTGCGAGAGGGCTGTACAAGCATTGATCACACGCACGGCACAGCGGACACACCAGGAACCGCGGTGTTGGCCGTCGAATGGCGCTAGCTGCGCAGCATTTGTGCACCGCCGCCGTCAGTGTCAGCCAGTTTGCCGTGGCATACGGAGCTCCATCGCAGTCTTTAGCACTGGTAGCATGCCGCGACAGCGTGGACGTGAACCGTATGTGCAGTTGACGGACTTTGAGCGAGGGCGTATAGTGGGCATGCGGGAGGCCGGGTGGACGTACCGCCGAATTGCTCAACACGTGGGGCGTGAGGTCTCCACAGTACATCGATGTTGTCGCCAGTGGTCGGCGGAAGGTGCACGTGCCCGTCGACCTGGGACCGGACCGCAGCGACGCACGGTCGCACGCCAAGACCGTAGGATCCTACGCAGTGCCGTAGGGGACCGCACCGCCACTTCCCAGCAAATCAGGGACACTGTTTCTCCTGGGGTATCGGCGAGGACCATTCGCAACCGTCTCCATGAAGCTGGGCTACGGTCCCGCACACCGTTAGGTCGTCTTCCGCTCACGCCCCAACATCGTGCAGCCCGCCTCCAGTGGTGTCGCGACAGGCGTGAATGGAGGGACGAATGGAGACGTGTCGTCTTCAGCGATGAGAGTCGCTTCTGCCTTGGTGCCAATGATGGTCGTATGCGTGTTTGGCGCCGTGCAGGTGAGCGCCACAATCAGGACTGCATACGACCGAGGCACACAGGGCCAACACCCGGCATCATGGTGTGGGGAGCGATCTCCTACACTGGCCGTACACCACTGGTGATCGTCGAGGGGACACTGAATAGTGCACGGTACATCCAAACCGTCATCGAACCCATCGTTTTACCATTCCTAGACCGGCAAGGGAACTTGCTGTTCCAACAGGACAATGCACGTCCGCATGTATCCCGTGCCACCCAACGTGCTCTAGAAGGTGTAAGTCAACTACCCTGGCCAGCAAGATCTCCGGATCTGTCCCCCATTGAGCATGTTTGGGACTGGATGAAGCGTCGTCTCACGCGGTCTGCACGTCCAGCACGAACGCTGGTCCAACTGAGGCGCCAGGTGGAAATGGCATGGCAAGCCGTTCCACAGGACTACATCCAGCATCTCTACGATCGTCTCTATGGGAGAATAGCAGCCTGCATTGCTGCGAAAGGTGGATATACACTGTACTAGTGCCGACATTGTGCATCCTCTGTTGCCTGTGTCTATGTGCCTGTGGTTCTGTCAGTGTGATCATGTGATGTATCTGACCCCAGGAATGTGTCAATAAAGTTTCCCCTTCCTGGGACAATGAATTCACGGTGTTCTTATTTCAATTTCCAGGAGTGTATATGTTTGTGAACTCGTAGTTATGCATAATTTTTCAACAAAATTGCACGTTTTCTCGTCTCTAATTATACATCGCACGTAGATTTCTCGTTTCCATTGCAAATACAAATTCTTAAGTAGCGGTCTCCCCATGAACCATGGACTTTACCGTTTGTGTGGTGGCTCGCGTGTCTCATCTATACAGATAGCCGTACCGTAGGTGCGGGAACTATCTGTTGAGAGGACAGACAAACGTGTGGTTCCTGAAGAGGGTCAGCAGCCATTTCAGTAGTTGCAGGGGCAACAGTCTGGGTGATTGACTGATCTGCCCTTGTAACACTAACCAAAACGGCCTTGCTGTGCTGGTACTGCGAACGGCTGAAAGCAAGGGGAAACTACAGCCGTAATTTTTCCCGAGCGCACGCAGCTTTACTGTGTGGTTAAATGATGATGGCGTCCTCGTGGGTAAAATATTACGCAGGTAAAATAGTCCCCCATGCGGATCTGTGAGCGGGGACCACTCAGGAGGACATCGATATCAGGAGAATGAAAACTGGTGTTCTACAGATCGGGGCGTGGAATGTCAGACCCCATAGTCGGGCAGGTAGGTTAGAAAATTGAAAAAGGGAAATGGTTAGTTTAAAGTTAGATATATTGGGAATTAAAGAAGTTCGATGCAAGGGGGAACAAGACTTCTAGTCAGGTGACTACATGGTTTTAAAAACAAAATCAAATAGGGGTAATGCAGCAGTAGGTTTAATAATGGAATAAAAAATAGGGGTGCGAGTAAGCTACTACGAACAGCATAGTGAAAGCATTATTGTGGCCAAGATAGACACGAAGCCCACGCCTACTACAGTAGTACAAGTTTATATGCCACCTAGCTCTGCAGATGAAGAAGAAATTGATGAAATATATGATGAGGTAAAAGAAATTATTCAGGTAGTGAAGGGAGACAAAAATTTAATAGTCATGGGTGACTGGAATTCGCCAGTAGGAAAAGGAAGAGAAGGAAACGTAGTAGGAGAATATGGATTGGGGCTAAGGAATGAAAGACGAAGCCGCCTGGTAGAATTTTGCACAGAGCATAACTTAATCATAGCTAACACTTGGTTCAAAAATCATGAAGGACGGTTGTATACATGAAACAGCCTGGAGATACTGGAAGGTTTCAGATAGATTACATAGTGGTAAGATAGAGATTTAGGAACCAGAGTTACAATTGTAAGATATTTTTAGTGACACATGTGGATTCTGACGACATTCGATTGGTTATGAACTGTAGATTAAAACAGCACAAACTGCAAAAAGGTGGGAATTTAAGGAGATGGGACCTGGATAAACTGACAGAACCAGAGATTGTAGATTGTTTCACGGAGAGCATAAGGGAACAATTGACAGGAATGGGAGAAAGATATACAGTAGAAGAAGAATGGGTAGCTTTGAGAGATGACATAGTGAAGGCAGCAGAGGATGAAGTAGGTAAAAAGACGAGGGCTAGTAGAAATCCTTGGGTAACAGGAGAAATATTGAATTAAATTGATGAAAGGCGAAAACATTAAATTGTAGTAAATGAAGCAAGCAGAGAGGAATACAAACGTCTCAAAAATGAGATCGACAGGAAGTGCAAAATGGCTAAGCAGGGATGGCTAGAGGACAAATGTAAGGATGTAGAGGCTTACCTCACTAGGGGTTAGATAGATACTGCCTACAGGAAAATTAAAGAGACCTTTGGAGAAAAGAGAACCACTTGCATGAATATCAAGAGCTCAGATGGAAACCCAGTTCTAAGCAAAGAAGGGAAAGCAGAAATGTGGAAGGAATATATTGAGGGTCTATACAGGGGCGATGTTCTGGAGGACAATATTATGGAAATGGACGAGGATGTAGATGAAGATGAAATGGGAGATACGATACTGCGTGAAGGGTTCGACAGAGTACTGAAAGGCCTGAGTCGAATCAAGGCCCTGGGAGTAGACAACATTCCATTAGAACTACTGATAGCATTGGGAGAGCCAGTCCTGACAAAACTCTACCATCTGGTGAGTAAGATGTATGAGACAGGCGAAATTCCCTCAGACTTCAAGAAGAATATAATAATTTCAATCCCAAAGGAAGCAAGTGTTGACAGATGTGAAAATTACTGAACTATCAGTTTAATAAGTCACAGCTGCAAAATACTAACGCGAATTCTTTACAGACGAATGGAAAAACTGGTAGAAACCGACCTCGGGGAAGATCAGTTTGGATTCCATAGAAATGTTGGAACACGTGAGGCAATTCTGACCCTACGGCCGGCCAGAGTGGCCGAGCGGTTCTAGGCGCTACAGTCTGGATCCGCGCGACCGCTACGGTCGCAGGTTCGAATCCTGCCGGGGGCATGGATGTGTGTGATGTCCTTAGGTTAGTTAGGTTTAAGTAGTTCTAAGTTCTAGAGGACTTATGACCTCAGCAGTTGAGTCCTGTAGTGCTCAGAACCATTTGACCTTACGACTTACCTTAGATGATAGCTTAAGGAAAGGCAAACCTACGTTTCTAGCATTTGTAGACTTAGAGAAAGCTTTTGACAATATTGACTGAAATACTCTCTTTCAAATTCTGAAGGTGGCTGGGGTAAAATACGGGGAGCGAAAGGCTATTTACAATTTGTACAGAAAGCACGTGGCAGTTATAAAGAGTCGAGGGACATGAAAGGGAAGCAGTGGTTGGGAAGGGAGTGAGACTGGGTTGTAGCCTCTCCCCGATGCTATTCAATCTGTATATTGAGCAAGCAGTAAGGGAAACAAAAGAAAAGTTTGGTGTAGGTATTAAAATCCATGGAGAAGAAATAAAAACTTTGAGGTTCGCCGATGACATTGTAATTCTGGCAGAGACAGCAAAGGTCTTGGACGAGCAGTTGAACGGAATGGACAGTGTCTTGAAAGGAGGGTATAAGATGAACATCAACAAAAGCAAAACGAGTATAATGGAATGTAGTCGGATTAAGTCGGGTGATGCTGAGGGAACTAGATTAGAAAATGAGACACTTAAATTAGTAAAGGAGTTTTGCTATTTGGGGATCAAAATAACTGATGATGGTCGAAGCAGAGAGGATATAAAATGTCGACTGGCAATGACAAGGAAAGCGTTTCGGAAGAAGAGAAATTTGTTAACATCGAATATTGATTTAAGTGTCAGAAAGTCGTTTCTGAAAGTATTTGTGTGCAGTGTAGCCATGTATGGAAGTGAAACATAACTAATGAGGAGGTATTAATTAGAATTGGGGCGAAGTGGAGTTTTTGGCACAACTTGACTAGAAGAAGGGATCGGTTGGTAGGACATGTTCTGAGGCATCAAGGGATCACCAATTTAGTACTGGATGGCAGCGTGTAGGGTAAATATCGTAGAGGGAGACCAAGAGATGAATACACTAAGCAGATTCAGAAGGATGGGGGCTGCAGTACGTGCTGGGGGATGAAGAAGCTTGCACAGGATAGAGTAGCATGGAGAGTTGCATCAAACTAGTCTCAGGACGGAAGACCACAACAACAACAACATCGTTTCCTTGTTGTTGGTTTCGTAGAAGCCTTTTCTTTATGATTCTACATTGACGAAAGTACTCTGAACCCTATAGGAACTACCTTACTGACCCCTTTGTTGATTTCTCAATTCTGACTTTTGTAGCATTGTTTCTGACGGTTTGTTTCTTCATAGTCCACTTAACGGCAAGTTGTCAAGTGTGAAATTCACTGAAAATGCATAAATAAGTAAATAAGACCTGCTGTCACGCAAAACGTTTAAAAAATTGCAATAAATAAATGTGCAAAAGGTTCTCTGGTCTTTGCAATGGTTAGTAATGGTCTAAATTCATAAATCAAATAGCTAAGAATGAATACTTACCAGAACAAAATATTAGGTTGTGATAGTTTAAACTAGTGAAGTTTGTCAACGCGTCAGTCACAAAAAAGAAAATGGGGTGAAAATGCCGCATTTAGTCTTCTATACAAGGCTGAATATTATGAGATATGAGTGCGGTCACCTGCATTCGTTATTTCTCGCAGTCGCTTAGTTGCATCAATACTATAAAATGAGAGTGTTATCATTAAGGAGGTTATGTGGTGAATACACTTTGTTTTCTCTCGTCTATGTGTGACTGATGCAGCACAGTCGTATGTTCGTAGATAATGTCTTTGATCAAATTGTAACTGTCAACAACTACTTTAGTTTTATATACTGACTAAAGTTCGTAGCGACACATACGCGCTAAACACTGTTAACGACGCGAAAAAAGTTGTGCTTCTGCTTCTCACAATTTTATAGGTACAAATCAGCTCTGACGCTTTTCGAGAAACACTATGTAATAAATTGTAGATCTTCTTCAAAACAACTGCGTGGCCTAATCGGTAGCGCCGTTAAACGAAAATCAAGTATGCTTTTTGGTGACAGTTCGAATTTTGTTGTAGTTATATTTTTTTCGGATTGACTACCTAGATCACATAAATATGAAATTCATCAAATACACTCCTGGAAATGGAAAGAAGAACACATTGACACCGGTGTGTCAGACCCACCATACTTGCTCCGGACACTGCGAGAGGGCTGTACAAGCATTGATCACACGCACGGCACAGCGGACACACCAGGAACCGCGGTGTTGGCCGTCGAATGGCGCTAGCTGCGCAGCATTTGTGCACCGCCGCCGTCAGTGTCAGCCAGTTTGCCGTGGCATACGGAGCTCCATCGCAGTCTTTAGCACTGGTAGCATGCCGCGACAGCGTGGACGTGAACCGTATGTGCAGTTGACGGACTTTGAGCGAGGGCGTATAGTGGGCATGCGGGAGGCCGGGTGGACGTACCGCCGAATTGCTCAACACGTGGGGCGTGAGGTCTCCACAGTACATCGATGTTGTCGCCAGTGGTCGGCGGAAGGTGCACGTGCCCGTCGACCTGGGACCGGACCGCAGCGACGCACGGTCGCACGCCAAGACCGTAGGATCCTACGCAGTGCCGTAGGGGACCGCACCGCCACTTCCCAGCAAATCAGGGACACTGTTTCTCCTGGGGTATCGGCGAGGACCATTCGCAACCGTCTCCATGAAGCTGGGCTACGGTCCCGCACACCGTTAGGTCGTCTTCCGCTCACGCCCCAACATCGTGCAGCCCGCCTCCAGTGGTGTCGCGACAGGCGTGAATGGAGGGACGAATGGAGACGTGTCGTCTTCAGCGATGAGAGTCGCTTCTGCCTTGGTGCCAATGATGGTCGTATGCGTGTTTGGCGCCGTGCAGGTGAGCGCCACAATCAGGACTGCATACGACCGAGGCACACAGGGCCAACACCCGGCATCATGGTGTGGGGAGCGATCTCCTACACTGGCCGTACACCACTGGTGATCGTCGAGGGGACACTGAATAGTGCACGGTACATCCAAACCGTCATCGAACCCATCGTTTTACCATTCCTAGACCGGCAAGGGAACTTGCTGTTCCAACAGGACAATGCACGTCCGCATGTATCCCGTGCCACCCAACGTGCTCTAGAAGGTGTAAGTCAACTACCCTGGCCAGCAAGATCTCCGGATCTGTCCCCCATTGAGCATGTTTGGGACTGGATGAAGCGTCGTCTCACGCGGTCTGCACGTCCAGCACGAACGCTGGTCCAACTGAGGCGCCAGGTGGAAATGGCATGGCAAGCCGTTCCACAGGACTACATCCAGCATCTCTACGATCGTCTCTATGGGAGAATAGCAGCCTGCATTGCTGCGAAAGGTGGATATACACTGTACTAGTGCCGACATTGTGCATCCTCTGTTGCCTGTGTCTATGTGCCTGTGGTTCTGTCAGTGTGATCATGTGATGTATCTGACCCCAGGAATGTGTCAATAAAGTTTCCCCTTCCTGGGACAATGAATTCACGGTGTTCTTATTTCAATTTCCAGGAGTGTATATGTTTGTGAACTCGTAGTTATGCATAATTTTTCAACAAAATTGCACGTTTTCTCGTCTCTAATTATACATCGCACGTAGATTTCTCGTTTCCATTGCAAATACAAATTCTTAAGTAGCGGTCTCCCCATGAACCATGGACTTTACCGTTTGTGTGGTGGCTCGCGTGTCTCATCTATACAGATAGCCGTACCGTAGGTGCGGGAACTATCTGTTGAGAGGACAGACAAACGTGTGGTTCCTGAAGAGGGTCAGCAGCCATTTCAGTAGTTGCAGGGGCAACAGTCTGGGTGATTGACTGATCTGCCCTTGTAACACTAACCAAAACGGCCTTGCTGTGCTGGTACTGCGAACGGCTGAAAGCAAGGGGAAACTACAGCCGTAATTTTTCCCGAGCGCACGCAGCTTTACTGTGTGGTTAAATGATGATGGCGTCCTCGTGGGTAAAATATTACGCAGGTAAAATAGTCCCCCATGCGGATCTGTGAGCGGGGACCACTCAGGAGGACATCGATATCAGGAGAATGAAAACTGGTGTTCTACAGATCGGGGCGTGGAATGTCAGACCCCATAGTCGGGCAGGTAGGTTAGAAAATTGAAAAAGGGAAATGGTTAGTTTAAAGTTAGATATATTGGGAATTAAAGAAGTTCGATGCAAGGGGGAACAAGACTTCTAGTCAGGTGACTACATGGTTTTAAAAACAAAATCAAATAGGGGTAATGCAGCAGTAGGTTTAATAATGGAATAAAAAATAGGGGTGCGAGTAAGCTACTACGAACAGCATAGTGAAAGCATTATTGTGGCCAAGATAGACACGAAGCCCACGCCTACTACAGTAGTACAAGTTTATATGCCACCTAGCTCTGCAGATGAAGAAGAAATTGATGAAATATATGATGAGGTAAAAGAAATTATTCAGGTAGTGAAGGGAGACAAAAATTTAATAGTCATGGGTGACTGGAATTCGCCAGTAGGAAAAGGAAGAGAAGGAAACGTAGTAGGAGAATATGGATTGGGGCTAAGGAATGAAAGACGAAGCCGCCTGGTAGAATTTTGCACAGAGCATAACTTAATCATAGCTAACACTTGGTTCAAAAATCATGAAGGACGGTTGTATACATGAAACAGCCTGGAGATACTGGAAGGTTTCAGATAGATTACATAGTGGTAAGATAGAGATTTAGGAACCAGAGTTACAATTGTAAGATATTTTTAGTGACACATGTGGATTCTGACGACATTCGATTGGTTATGAACTGTAGATTAAAACAGCACAAACTGCAAAAAGGTGGGAATTTAAGGAGATGGGACCTGGATAAACTGACAGAACCAGAGATTGTAGATTGTTTCACGGAGAGCATAAGGGAACAATTGACAGGAATGGGAGAAAGATATACAGTAGAAGAAGAATGGGTAGCTTTGAGAGATGACATAGTGAAGGCAGCAGAGGATGAAGTAGGTAAAAAGACGAGGGCTAGTAGAAATCCTTGGGTAACAGGAGAAATATTGAATTAAATTGATGAAAGGCGAAAACATTAAATTGTAGTAAATGAAGCAAGCAGAGAGGAATACAAACGTCTCAAAAATGAGATCGACAGGAAGTGCAAAATGGCTAAGCAGGGATGGCTAGAGGACAAATGTAAGGATGTAGAGGCTTACCTCACTAGGGGTTAGATAGATACTGCCTACAGGAAAATTAAAGAGACCTTTGGAGAAAAGAGAACCACTTGCATGAATATCAAGAGCTCAGATGGAAACCCAGTTCTAAGCAAAGAAGGGAAAGCAGAAATGTGGAAGGAATATATTGAGGGTCTATACAGGGGCGATGTTCTGGAGGACAATATTATGGAAATGGACGAGGATGTAGATGAAGATGAAATGGGAGATACGATACTGCGTGAAGGGTTCGACAGAGTACTGAAAGGCCTGAGTCGAATCAAGGCCCTGGGAGTAGACAACATTCCATTAGAACTACTGATAGCATTGGGAGAGCCAGTCCTGACAAAACTCTACCATCTGGTGAGTAAGATGTATGAGACAGGCGAAATTCCCTCAGACTTCAAGAAGAATATAATAATTTCAATCCCAAAGGAAGCAAGTGTTGACAGATGTGAAAATTACTGAACTATCAGTTTAATAAGTCACAGCTGCAAAATACTAACGCGAATTCTTTACAGACGAATGGAAAAACTGGTAGAAACCGACCTCGGGGAAGATCAGTTTGGATTCCATAGAAATGTTGGAACACGTGAGGCAATTCTGACCCTACGGCCGGCCAGAGTGGCCGAGCGGTTCTAGGCGCTACAGTCTGGATCCGCGCGACCGCTACGGTCGCAGGTTCGAATCCTGCCGGGGGCATGGATGTGTGTGATGTCCTTAGGTTAGTTAGGTTTAAGTAGTTCTAAGTTCTAGAGGACTTATGACCTCAGCAGTTGAGTCCTGTAGTGCTCAGAACCATTTGACCTTACGACTTACCTTAGATGATAGCTTAAGGAAAGGCAAACCTACGTTTCTAGCATTTGTAGACTTAGAGAAAGCTTTTGACAATATTGACTGAAATACTCTCTTTCAAATTCTGAAGGTGGCTGGGGTAAAATACGGGGAGCGAAAGGCTATTTACAATTTGTACAGAAAGCACGTGGCAGTTATAAAGAGTCGAGGGATATGAAAGGGAAGCAGTGGTTGGGAAGGGAGTGAGACTGGGTTGTAGCCTCTCCCCGATGCTATTCAATCTGTATATTGAGCAAGCAGTAAGGGAAACAAAAGAAAAGTTTGGTGTAGGTATTAAAATCCATGGAGAAGAAATAAAAACTTTGAGGTTCGCCGATGACATTGTAATTCTGGCAGAGACAGCAAAGGTCTTGGACGAGCAGTTGAACGGAATGGACAGTGTCTTGAAAGGAGGGTATAAGATGAACATCAACAAAAGCAAAACGAGTATAATGGAATGTAGTCGGATTAAGTCGGGTGATGCTGAGGGAACTAGATTAGAAAATGAGACACTTAAATTAGTAAAGGAGTTTTGCTATTTGGGGATCAAAATAACTGATGATGGTCGAAGCAGAGAGGATATAAAATGTCGACTGGCAATGACAAGGAAAGCGTTTCGGAAGAAGAGAAATTTGTTAACATCGAATATTGATTTAAGTGTCAGGAAGTCGCGTCTGAAAGTATTTGTGTGCAGTGTAGCCATGTATGGAAGTGAAACATGGACGATAAATAGTTTAGACAAGAAGAGATTCGAAGCTTTCGAGGTGTGGTGCTACAGAAGAATGCTGAAGATTAGATTAGATCACATAACTAATGAGGAGGTATTATTAATTAGAATTGGGGCGAAGTGGAGTTTTTGGCACAACTTGACTAGAAGAAGGGATCGGTTGGTAGGACATGTTCTGAGGCATCAAGGGATCACCAATTTAGTACTGGATGGCAGCGTGTAGGGTAAATATCGTAGAGGGAGACCAAGAGATGAATACACTAAGCAGATTCAGAAGGATGGGGGCTGCAGTACGTGCTGGGGGATGAAGAAGCTTGCACAGGATAGAGTAGCATGGAGAGTTGCATCAAACCAGTCTCAGGACGGAAGACCACAACAACAACAACATCGTTTCCTTGTTGTTGGTTTCGTAGAAGCCTTTTCTTTATGATTCTACATTGACGAAAGTACTCTGAACCCTATAGGAACTACCTTACTGACCCCTTTGTTGATTTCTCAATTCTGACTTTTGTAGCATTGTTTCTGACGGTTTGTTTCTTCATAGTCCACTTAACGGCAAGTTGTCAAGTGTGAAATTCACTGAAAATGCATAAATAAGTAAATAAGACCTGCTGTCACGCAAAACGTTTAAAAAATTGCAATAAATAAATGTGCAAAAGGTTCTCTGGTCTTTGCAATGGTTAGTAATGGTCTAAATTCATAAATCAAATAGCTAAGAATGAATACTTACCAGAACAAAATATTAGGTTGTGATAGTTTAAACTAGTGAAGTTTGTCAACGCGTCAGTCACAAAAAAGAAAATGGGGTGAAAATGCCGCATTTAGTCTTCTATACAAGGCTGAATATTATGAGATATGAGTGCGGTCACCTGCATTCGTTATTTCTCGCAGTCGCTTAGTTGCATCAATACTATAAAATGAGAGTGTTATCATTAAAGAGGTTATGTGGTGAATACACTTTGTTTTCTCTCGTCTATGTGTGACTGATGCAGCACAGTCGTATGTTCGTAGATAATGTCTTTGATCAAATTGTAACTGTCAACAACTACTTTAGTTTTATATACTGACTAAAGTTCGTAGCGACACATACGCGCTAAACACTGTTAACGACGCGAAAAAAGTTGTGCTTCTGCTTCTCACAATTTTATAGGTACAAATCAGCTCTGACGCTTTTCGAGAAACACTATGTAATAAATTGTAGATCTTCTTCAAAACAACTGCGTGGCCTAATCGGTAGCGCCGTTAAACGAAAATCAAGTATGCTTTTTGGTGACGGTTCGAATTTTGTTCTAGTTATATTTTTTTCGGATTGACTACCTAGATCACATAAATATGAAATTCATCAAATACATGTTTGTGAACTCGTAGTTATCCATACTTTTTCAACAAAATTGCACGTTTTCTCGTCTCTAATTATACATCGCACGTAGATTTCTCGTTTCCATTGCAAATACAAATTCTTAAGTAGCGGTCTCCCCATGAACCATGGACTTTACCGTTTGTGTGGTGGCTCGCGTGTCTCATCTATACAGATAGCCGTACCGTAGGTGCGGGAACTATCTGTTGAGAGGACAGACAAACGTGTGGTTCCTGAAGAGGGTCAGCAGCCTTTTCAGTAGTTGCAGGGGCAACAGTCTGGGTGATTGACTGATCTGCCCTTGTAACACTAACCAAAACAGCCTTGCTGTGCTGGTACTGCGAACGGCTGAAAGCAAGGGGAAACTACAGCCGTAATTTTTCCCGAGCGCACGCAGCTTTACTGTGTGGTTAAATGATGATGGCGTCCTCGTGGGTAAAATATTACGCAGGTAAAATAGTCCCCCATGCGGATCTGTGAGCGGGGACCACTCAGGAGGACATCGATATCAGGAGAATGAAAACTGGTGTTCTACAGATCGGGGCGTGGAATGTCAGACCCCATAGTCGGGCAGGTAGGTTAGAAAATTGAAAAAGGGAAATGGTTAGTTTAAAGTTAGATATATTGGGAATTAAAGAAGTTCGATGCAAGGGGGAACAAGACTTCTAGTCAGGTGACTACATGGTTTTAAAAACAAAATCAAATAGGGGTAATGCAGCAGTAGGTTTAATAATGGAATAAAAAATAGGGGTGCGAGTAAGCTACTACGAACAGCATAGTGAAAGCATTATTGTGGCCAAGATAGACACGAAGCCCACGCCTACTACAGTAGTACAAGTTTATATGCCACCTAGCTCTGCAGATGAAGAAGAAATTGATGAAATATATGATGAGGTAAAAGAAATTATTCAGGTAGTGAAGGGAGACAAAAATTTAATAGTCATGGGTGACTGGAATTCGCCAGTAGGAAAAGGAAGAGAAGGAAACGTAGTAGGAGAATATGGATTGGGGCTAAGGAATGAAAGACGAAGCCGCCTGGTAGAATTTTGCACAGAGCATAACTTAATCATAGCTAACACTTGGTTCAAAAATCATGAAGGACGGTTGTATACATGAAACAGCCCTGGAGATACTGGAAGGTTTCAGATAGATTACATAGTGGTAAGATAGAGATTTAGGAACCAGAGTTACAATTGTAAGATATTTTTAGTGACACATGTGGATTCTGACGACATTCGATTGGTTATGAACTGTAGATTAAAACAGCACAAACTGCAAAAAGGTGGGAATTTAAGGAGATGGGACCTGGATAAACTGACAGAACCAGAGATTGTAGATTGTTTCACGGAGAGCATAAGGGAACAATTGACAGGAATGGGAGAAAGATATACAGTAGAAGAAGAATGGGTAGCTTTGAGAGATGACATAGTGAAGGCAGCAGAGGATGAAGTAGGTAAAAAGACGAGGGCTAGTAGAAATCCTTGGGTAACAGGAGAAATATTGAATTAAATTGATGAAAGGCGAAAACATTAAATTGTAGTAAATGAAGCAAGCAGAGAGGAATACAAACGTCTCAAAAATGAGATCGACAGGAAGTGCAAAATGGCTAAGCAGGGATGGCTAGAGGACAAATGTAAGGATGTAGAGGCTTACCTCACTAGGGGTTAGATAGATACTGCCTACAGGAAAATTAAAGAGACCTTTGGAGAAAAGAGAACCACTTGCATGAATATCAAGAGCTCAGATGGAAACCCAGTTCTAAGCAAAGAAGGGAAAGCAGAAATGTGGAAGGAATATATTGAGGGTCTATACAGGGGCGATGTTCTGGAGGACAATATTATGGAAATGGACGAGGATGTAGATGAAGATGAAATGGGAGATACGATACTGCGTGAAGGGTTCGACAGAGTACTGAAAGGCCTGAGTCGAATCAAGGCCCTGGGAGTAGACAACATTCCATTAGAACTACTGATAGCATTGGGAGAGCCAGTCCTGACAAAACTCTACCATCTGGTGAGTAAGATGTATGAGACAGGCGAAATTCCCTCAGACTTCAAGAAGAATATAATAATTTCAATCCCAAAGGAAGCAAGTGTTGACAGATGTGAAAATTACTGAACTATCAGTTTAATAAGTCACAGCTGCAAAATACTAACGCGAATTCTTTACAGACGAATGGAAAAACTGGTAGAAACCGACCTCGGGGAAGATCAGTTTGGATTCCATAGAAATGTTGGAACACGTGAGGCAATTCTGACCCTACGGCCGGCCAGAGTGGCCGAGCGGTTCTAGGCGCTACAGTCTGGATCCGCGCGACCGCTACGGTCGCAGGTTCGAATCCTGCCGGGGGCATGGATGTGTGTGATGTCCTTAGGTTAGTTAGGTTTAAGTAGTTCTAAGTTCTAGAGGACTTATGACCTCAGCAGTTGAGTCCTGTAGTGCTCAGAACCATTTGACCTTACGACTTACCTTAGATGATAGCTTAAGGAAAGGCAAACCTACGTTTCTAGCATTTGTAGACTTAGAGAAAGCTTTTGACAATATTGACTGAAATACTCTCTTTCAAATTCTGAAGGTGGCTGGGGTAAAATACGGGGAGCGAAAGGCTATTTACAATTTGTACAGAAAGCACGTGGCAGTTATAAAGAGTCGAGGGACATGAAAGGGAAGCAGTGGTTGGGAAGGGAGTGAGACTGGGTTGTAGCCTCTCCCCGATGCTATTCAATCTGTATATTGAGCAAGCAGTAAGGGAAACAAAAGAAAAGTTTGGTGTAGGTATTAAAATCCATGGAGAAGAAATAAAAACTTTGAGGTTCGCCGATGACATTGTAATTCTGGCAGAGACAGCAAAGGTCTTGGACGAGCAGTTGAACGGAATGGACAGTGTCTTGAAAGGAGGGTATAAGATGAACATCAACAAAAGCAAAACGAGTATAATGGAATGTAGTCGGATTAAGTCGGGTGATGCTGAGGGAACTAGATTAGAAAATGAGACACTTAAATTAGTAAAGGAGTTTTGCTATTTGGGGATCAAAATAACTGATGATGGTCGAAGCAGAGAGGATATAAAATGTCGACTGGCAATGACAAGGAAAGCGTTTCGGAAGAAGAGAAATTTGTTAACATCGAATATTGATTTAAGTGTCAGGAAGTCGTTTCTGAAAGTATTTGTGTGCAGTGTAGCCATGTATGGAAGTGAAACATGGACGATAAATAGTTTAGACAAGAAGAGATTCGAAGCTTTCGAGGTGTGGTGCTACAGAAGAATGCTGAAGATTAGATTAGATCACATAACTAATGAGGAGGTATTATTAATTAGAATTGGGGCGAAGTGGAGTTTTTGGCACAACTTGACTAGAAGAAGGGATCGGTTGGTAGGACATGTTCTGAGGCATCAAGGGATCACCAATTTAGTACTGGATGGCAGCGTGTAGGGTAAATATCGTAGAGGGAGACCAAGAGATGAATACACTAAGCAGATTCAGAAGGATGGGGGCTGCAGTACGTGCTGGGGGATGAAGAAGCTTGCACAGGATAGAGTAGCATGGAGAGTTGCATCAAACCAGTCTCAGGACGGAAGACCACAACAACAACAACATCGTTTCCTTGTTGTTGGTTTCGTAGAAGCCTTTTCTTTATGATTCTACATTGACGAAAGTACTCTGAACCCTATAGGAACTACCTTACTGACCCCTTTGTTGATTTCTCAATTCTGACTTTTGTAGCATTGTTTCTGACGGTTTGTTTCTTCATAGTCCACTTAACGGCAAGTTGTCAAGTGTGAAATTCACTGAAAATGCATAAATAAGTAAATAAGACCTGCTGTCACGCAAAACGTTTAAAAAATTGCAATAAATAAATGTGCAAAAGGTTCTCTGGTCTTTGCAATGGTTAGTAATGGTCTAAATTCATAAATCAAATAGCTAAGAATGAATACTTACCAGAACAAAATATTAGGTTGTGATAGTTTAAACTAGTGAAGTTTGTCAACGCGTCAGTCACAAAAAAGAAAATGGGGTGAAAATGCCGCATTTAGTCTTCTATACAAGGCTGAATATTATGAGATATGAGTGCGGTCACCTGCATTCGTTATTTCTCGCAGTCGCTTAGTTGCATCAATACTATAAAATGAGAGTGTTATCATTAAAGAGGTTATGTGGTGAATACACTTTGTTTTCTCTCGTCTATGTGTGACTGATGCAGCACAGTCGTATGTTCGTAGATAATGTCTTTGATCAAATTGTAACTGTCAACAACTACTTTAGTTTTAAATACTGACTAAAGTTCGTAGCGACACATACGCGCTAAACACTGTTAACGACGCGAAAAAAGTTGTGCTTCTGCTTCTCACAATTTTATAGGTACAAATCAGCTCTGACGCTTTTCGAGAAACACTATGTAATAAATTGTAGATCTTCTTCAAAACAACTGCGTGGCCTAATCGGTAGCGCCGTTAAACGAAAATCAAGTATGCTTTTTGGTGACGGTTCGAATTTTGTTCTAGTTATATTTTTTTCGGATTGACTACCTAGATCACATAAATATGAAATTCATCAAATACATGTTTGTGAACTCGTAGTTATCCATACTTTTTCAACAAAATTGCACGTTTTCTCGTCTCTAATTATACATCGCACGTAGATTTCTCGTTTCCATTGCAAATACAAATTCTTAAGTAGCGATCTCCCCATGAACCATGGACTTTACCGTTTGTGTGGAGGCTCGCGTGTCTCATCTATACAGATAGCCGTACCGTAGGTGCGGGAACTATCTGTTGAGAGGACAGACAAAAGTGTGGTTCCTGAAGAGGGTCAGCAGCCTTTTCAGTAGTTGCAGGGGCAACAGTCTGGGTGATTGACTGATCTGCCCTTGTAACACTAACCAAAACAGCCTTGCTGTGCTGGTACTGCGAACGGCTGAAAGCAAGGGGAAACTACAGCCGTAATTTTTCCCGAGCGCACGCAGCTTTACTGTGTGGTTAAATGATGATGGCGTCCTCGTGGGTAAAATATTACGCAGGTAAAATAGTCCCCCATGCGGATCTGTGAGCGGGGACCACTCAGGAGGACATCGATATCAGGAGAATGAAAACTGGTGTTCTACAGATCGGGGCGTGGAATGTCAGACCCCATAGTCGGGCAGGTAGGTTAGAAAATTGAAAAAGGGAAATGGTTAGTTTAAAGTTAGATATATTGGGAATTAAAGAAGTTCGATGCAAGGGGGAACAAGACTTCTAGTCAGGTGACTACATGGTTTTAAAAACAAAATCAAATAGGGGTAATGCAGCAATAGGTTTAATAATGGAATGAAAAATAGGGGTGCGAGTAAGCTACTACGAACAGCATAGTGAAAGCATTATTGTGGCCAAGATAGACACGAAGCCCACGCCTACTACAGTAGTACAAGTTTATATGCCAACTAGCTCTGCAGATGAAGAAGAGATTGTTGAAATGCGTGATGAGATATAAGAAGTTATTCAGATAGTGAAGGGAGACGAAAATTTAATACTCATGGGTGACTGGAATTCGATAGTAGGAAAAAGAAGAGAAGAAAACGTAGTAGGTGAATATGCAACGAGGGTAAGAAATGAAAGAGGAAGCCACCTGGTAGAATGTTACACAGAGCATTACTAAATCATAGCTAACACTTCGTTAAAGAATCATGAAAGACGGTTGTATACATGAAACAGCCCTGCTGATACTGGAAGGTTTCAGATAGATTACATAGTGGTAAGATAGAGATTAAGGAACCAGAGTTACAAATGTAAGATATTTCAGGGACACATGTGGTCTCTGACGACATTCGATTGGTTATGAACTGTAGATTAAAACTGAACAAACTGCAAAAAGGTGGGAATTTAAGGAGATGGGACCTGGATAAACTGACAGAACCGGAAATTGTAGAGTGTTTCAGGGAGAGCATTAGGAAACGATTGACAAGAATGGGGGAATGAAATACAGTTGAAGAAGAATGGGTAGCTTTGAGAGATGACATAGTGAAGGCAGCAGAGGATGAAGTAGGTAAAAAGACGACGGCTAGTAGAAATCCTTGGGTAACAGGAGAAATATTGAATTAAATTGATGAAAGGCGAAAACATTAAAATGCAGTAAATGAAGCAGGCAAAAAGGAATACAAACGTTTCAAAAATGAGATCGACAGGAAATGCAAAATGGCTAAGCAGGGATGGCTAGAGGACAAATGTAAGGATGTAGAGGTATATATGTCTAGAGGTAAGTCATTCGTCCTGCAGACTCTGGCGATATAATGCAACATGGCGACAAATGGTGTAACCGTTGACTGTTAGAACTGGCTATGCATTGTTTGTCCTTTGTACACCGAGTTAGGGCGGTTGCGACGAGACTTTGAGACTACCACACACTCGGTGCACTTCATCGGCCACTTTGTGCGCTAACATTTCCGTTACTCCCGTCACTCATTGAGTACCTGTTATCTCGTCGCAATCGCAACGGGAGGTCTCACTAATCTAGTCTCCTAGCTGTGACCACCCGGTCGTCTGCTGATACTCGTATCCGAGTTTTCATTTCTCTCCTGAGATTTCCTTTGTCACGGTTCAGGCGTGGAAGTGTCGTTGGTGGCTTAGCAATCCAATCCTAGCCGGCCGAAGTGGCCGCGCGGTTCTGGCGCTGCAGTCTGGAACCGCGAGACCGCTACGGTCGCAGGTTCGAATCCTGCCTCGGGCATGGATGTGTGTGATGTCCTTAGGTTAGTTAGGTTTAACTAGTTCTAAGTTCTAGGGGACTAATGACCTCAGCCGTTGAGTCGCATAGTGCTCAGAGCCATTTGAACCATTTGAATCCAATCCTAGCGTGGAACAGGTGGCCACAGACATTACAGCTGATGGAAGGTGGAGGGCGTGGCTGAGCCTGGAGGAGTTTACGTCTCCGGCGTTTCTCATTCTCCATTCTTCGGCGTTCCAGCTCAAAGTTTTGAAGAGCATTTTACGTAACTGAGCACCAGCAACTTCGATCTTCTGCTATTGTGGACCAGTTACTCGGATCGATGCTCAAGTTTTTCAGATTTTTCTTGTACTGATCCTTATAACGTTTGAGAGGGGCACCTCGTGGCCTTTTACCTGTGCTCACTTCGCTGTACAGCATTTGGCGTGGAAGTCTGTTATTTTTCATCCGCTGGACATGTCCGATCCATCTGAGTTGATGCCCAATGATAAGAGCTTCCATGCTATACATTTTTGCTTTCTCAAGAACAGCCGTGTTGGATATGAAGTTATCCCATTTCAGGTTCATGGTATATCTTAGCTTCTGTTGGTTGAAGCGTTCTAGTTTCTTCAGATCACAGCAATATAACGTCCAGGTTTCGCAACCATCTAGCAGGGTGGAAATGACTACAGCTTTGTACACCATCACTTTGGTGTACAGTGTTAGGTCTTTATTCAGGAAGACACGCTTTGTAAG
The DNA here is from genome assembly GCF_023898315.1 of Schistocerca nitens. Lineage (NCBI taxonomy): Eukaryota > Metazoa > Arthropoda > Insecta > Orthoptera > Acrididae > Schistocerca > Schistocerca nitens. The sequence goes on along the minus strand of NC_064623.1, from coordinate 230,021,754 downwards.
ACGTCCAAATGCTACATGGGCAGCACGTAATCTATTCTCCACATCTTTTCCAGATGAGCAGTTAGATGACAATATGCTTCCTAGGTAGAGGAAATGGTCCACTTGTTCTAAGGGTGTATCATAAATGGATATGCTGAAATCAGGAACGGAGGAGCCAGGAGTTGGCTGCGCCATCACCTTTGTCTTTGGAATATTGATGAAGAGACCAAATCGTTCGTACGCCCTGCTGAAGGAATCAACTGACGGCTGCAACTCTGCAGGTGAATGAGCTGGAGAAGCATTGTCATCAGCATACTGCAGTTCTGTCACACGAGTGGTACTGGTGCACCGTTTTGAATGGAGTCTGGACTGGTTGAATAATTCTCCATCGAACCTGTAGGCCGGCCGCGGTGACCGTGCGGTTCTAGGCGCTCCAGTCCGGAGCCGCGCTGCTGCTACGGTCGCAGGTTCGAATCCTGCCTCGGGCATGGGTGTGTGTGATGTCCTTAGGTTAGTTAGGTTTAAGTAGTTCTAACTTCTAGGGGACTGATGACCACAACAGTTGAGTCCCATAGTGCTCAGAGCCATTTGAACCACTTTTTTGAACCTGTACTTTAGTTCTATTCCTTCATTGTTTACGGATGTCTCGTAAAGCATAGCTGCCAGATACAATGCAAATAATGTTGGTGCAAGAACGCATCCTTGTTTAAGCCCACTTGTTATTGGGAATTCACCAGTTGTTTCATTCTGGCAGAGGACCTGTCCAGCCATATAATCGTGGAGAGCTTCAATCAAGTCAACAAAATGTTCAGGGTAGCCGAAGCGTTTTAAGACCATCCACATGGCTTCTCTGGGAACTGTATCAAAGGCCTTTTCTAGATCGTAGAAAACAAGTAGTAAAGGCTTTTGCTTTTCTCTGCACTTCTCCTGTAGTTGTCGTGCACAGAAAATCATGTCAATTGTCCCTCTTGAAGGTCGAAACCCGCACTGAGACGCAGGTAGTATAGTCTCTGAAAGGGTCTGGAGGCGACTTAAAAGAATTCTTGCAAAAATTTAGCCAGTGACAGAGAGTAGAGATATTCCCCGGTAGTTACCACAGACGCTTCTGTTGCCCTTCTTGAAGATGGTCACAATTGTGGAGTTCTTCATGTCAGCTGGTAGCTTGCGGGTTTCCCACATTAATAGAATGAGTGAGAAGAGTCTCGTGTTTACAGGCCAGCCGCCACCCTCAATAAGCTCCATCGGGACGCTGTCAGGTCCAGGAGCCTTCCCAGGTTGCACAGTCCTGAGTGCCTTGCAAAATTCTTGAAAAGTTGGAGGATCAGCCATCCAGGGTTGTGGAGGGTGCTGTGGGACATTTTTGAGAAAATCTCCAGCTGCAGTAGAAGGGCGGTTTAACAGTGAGCTGCTCTTTCCAACGATTTAAGATGTCCTGACTTTCAGTAAGAATGGTGGAGTTATCAGCAGCTTTCAGTGTTCCTGATGAGGAGCGGATAGGTGCATACAGCTCTTTAATACCAGCTTAGAAGCCACGCAGCTTCCTTGCATCGGAAAGATTTTGGAGTTGTGTGGCTTTCTGTTGCCACCATTTGTTCTCGATTGCTCGTATTTCACTTTGACATTTCTGCTTGAGTAGTTGAAAGTGTGCTATCTTTTCTGCGCAGGAAGGATCTTGAGCATGGGATAGGTAAGCATCCCGCTTTGCATTGATGATGGCTTGGATTTCTCCATGGTTGTCATCAAACCAGTCACTTCTTTTCCGTGCACTAAAACCAACAACATTCTCAGCAGTTTCTTTGATGATTTTCTTTAATGTGGTCCATTCTTGTTCGACATCATCTGTGGTTGCTGGGGCTTTGTTAACTTGTTCAGACAGTATGTCTTGGAAGTGTGAGCGAACGTTTTTGTTGTTCAGGTTGCTTATGTTGAATTTTCTGCGTGGTGGGTTTGAAAAGTGGGATCGTGGCTTGCGATACTTTGGTACTCTCAAACGGCTGACTAAAAGTCTATGGTCAGTCAAGCACTCATCGATGTTTAGTGCTGCTTTTGTGATGAGAATGTCTTTCTTGTCACGCTGTCGAGTAATAACGTAGTCTATAAGATGCCAATGTTTGGAGCGTGGGTGCATCCATGTGGTCTTACAGCGGTTAGGCAAGCGGAATTGGATATTGGAGATGGAAAGCTCGTGCTCAGCACATAGACCAAGAAGTAACAACCCATTTGCATTGCAGTTTCCGACTCCTTGTTTACCCATGACGTTTCCCCAGAAACGGTTGTACCTTCCCACTCTGGCACTGAAATCACCAAGTAAAATTAATTTATCTTTAATGGGTATCTTAGAGAGAGTACTGTTCAGTTGGTGGTAGAACTGATTCTTTGTGTCTTTATCACTGTCTAAAGTAGGAGCGTATGCGGAGACGAAGGTGATGAAACTGTCTGAACCAATGGGTACTCTAAGAGTCATCTGTCTTTCATTAATTGAGACAGTTGTAAGTCGAAGACCTTTCACTATTTTCGTTTTTACGGCAAATCCTGCACCATGGATGCGTGGTTCTCCTGCATCCTTTCCCTTCCAGAAGATGGTGTACCCTGAACGTACGTCACTGTGTCCCTCACCTGAGAGTCTTTTCTCACTCAAGGCAGCTGTGTCTATATCTAGCCGGGCTAGTTCTTGGGTGATAAGAGCGGTTCCTCTCTCTGGAATGTAATTGTTCACGTCCAGGAGGGTCCTGACATTCCATGTCCCTACTGTCATAATCGTTTCACTCTCCTTTTGTTTACGTCCGCAGTATGAGGAGTGGCCTACTGGGTGCGGATTCCCAGCCCGGTTCAAGTGTGACTTCCGATGTTTAGCCCACATTTTCTAGGGCCTTCCCCATTCAGGGTGGGCAGCGGTCATCCTAAATAGGCCTGCCCAGTCGCGGATGCAGGACCGGATTCCCGAGCAGTCACACGGGTTCTCAGGAAGGCGACCATCACACGCCTGCCGCCGATGTGCAGGTCCAGACTAGTAGCTTCCAGCCTCACTCGGAGCCTGCTACCATCGTCCTTATCCCATCGCCATTGGTCTTTAGAGAAAATGACAGGAGAAATTGCTATTTGCGTGAATTTGTTTAAGGTGGATTACAGCTTGCGAGGAAGTGACCCACGCACTGTGATTCTGGAACAATTCATCACGGCACATATGTATGTGACATGCGACTTCAGGTACCAGAACTGCAACGAACTGCCGCGAGCTCAATGATGGCTGAGCGGCGCCTTTACAGCCAGTTCGTCTGGCATGACCTCTTCCGCCTCCACGATCGTTGAGAACCTTCTTCCGCTCGCTTCGCCGTTGGGTCGAAGGGTAGATAGTAGATACTAGAGAGGAAAGTGAAAGACACCCTTGGGCCTCGGAAACCTAATACCGTTGGGGTCGAAGAAACCAAGAGTTGGCCGAGTGAGGCCGGATAGGAAAGGGAACAGGAGAAGCCTGACACAAGTAAGTGGAAGTAATGCCAGGCTTAGCTAAGGGCACGTGTGGTTGCCACCAACATACTCCCAAGCCAAGAGCCCCCTGCGGACATTCCCACAACATAACTATTTGCAAAGTTCTTGCCCACTGCTACTTTTCACCTCTGGAACAAGCTGATCTGCATGGTACACACAACACACAATTCAATAACGTCGTAGTTATGAAAAGTCATATGTCCACTTAGTCTGTCATAATGATCTTTCTTTCAATATACAATTTGCAGATGCAGATGCTCAGTTCTCACTCTGGTTATAAAAATGTTTGTTTTTATGTCAGGTTATATTATTTTTCTCTCCTAATTGCGTCTTCGACTACTTCTTCCCCCTCCCCCTCGGCTCTCTCTCTCGTCGAAACCGCTGCCACGATTCACAGCCCAAAATTCTAAAAGTTGGTATCTATAAATAATCTCTATCATTAAACTATTCACAGATACAGATTGTATTTTTGCTACAATAGCAATTACTGGTCTTTTACTATTGCTGGAATATTTCTGTTATGTTCGATTCTTTAACCAGACTTACCATCTAGAAATCAGTATTGAGTTCCCAGCAGAGGATAATTTTCGCTGAACAGTACAGAGTCCATAAAAGAATGTCACAGGGTATATTACAACAGTTTAATTTACACTACCTGCAGTAGAAACGATCTTTTACAAAGCGCAAAAAGAAAACATACCATAGCGTGATGCCTGGTAAACGTGGAGACCACCGGAAAAGTGCCCTGTCGCATTGACCATTACGACCAATCCGACAGTCAGGAACTTGGGCGTTCGAGCATTCTCGTACAGAGATGCCAATAGGGACGGGTTCATCTCGTTATCTAATGAAGTTTTCATATTCATCTTGTAAAAGGGGAAAGAGCCGTCCTCGAAACACGTCCAGCTAAGGTACCTCTAAGCGAAAAAAATTGTCCCTACACTTGAGGTCGGGCCACAGCACAGAAAACATTTAATTTTGGCGACTCTGTTTGATGCTGTACAGGTTTATGAGAATGTTCTAACTTCGAATGTGAACATTATAGGTATTTACCTTTCCACTCGGATGAATAGTTGCCTCTTCACTGAATACCACAGGAGCAAGAAAGTCATCTTCCCAATGCAACACTTGGGTCGAAAAGTTGTAACGTACACGGTAGTAACGTGATTTTAAAGAATTTACCAACTGTAACCGGTATGGACGCATGTGTAAATATTTTCTTAAATTTTCTTAAAATATTCCACACTGTCGTCTTCGGCGTCGGCAGTCCAAGAGTCGCTTTGCGGCCAGTAAGATGCTCCGACGCGGTCCACATCCTGTCCACACACTTTTGGTCGTCCCATACCGTACCCTTCATACAAACACATCTGGTCGCTTCGGACTGACTATACCGTCGCCGGATGTTATTAGCACATGGGAGATCACAATGAAAATTTAAACGAAACGCACGTTGAAATGAAAGTACGGATTAGCTCTTAGCAAACAGCAGAGCACAAAGCGCTTTCTGCTCAGGATGCTCCATTTTGTGCATATGGGGCTGAAAGTGGCAAAACAACAAAGCAGTACTCGCGCGTGCGTACTTTTTGAATCTCCCTGTAATAGTGACCACAACTGTGATACGCTTACATGTGATACTCTTAAAATGTATAAGTGGAGAATTATTCGATGGCCACCCTGGACAGTGAGTTGACGTGAGTGCCGGAGCTGCCGCTGGCCGCCGCGCGCACCCCACGAGCCGCTGGCAGGGAGAGCCCCAGCCCGGCCCGGCCCGCACTCATGCTGGGCCGCGCTGCCTGTGCAGCCAGCCGCCCGACGTCGCCTGCTGCCACCAACACCGACTCAAAGGAAGGCCTCGGCGCTTGTTCGTGGCGCCAGGTCTGTTGCAGGCATACTCATAATGGTGGCGTCTCCCTCTCTGGCACAGGAAAATGTGAAACTATTGGCGGTAGTTGCCAAAACACATTGTTCTGAAAGAGGAGGAGGAGGATATTAGTGTTTAACGTCCCGTCGACAACGAGGTCATTAGAGACGGAGCGCAAGCTCGGGTGAGTGAAGGATGGGGAAGGAAATCGGCCGTGCCCTTTCAAAGGAACCATCCCGGCATTTGCCTGAAGCGATTTAGGGAAATCACGGAAAACCTAAATCAGGATGGCCGGAGACGGGATTGAACCGTCGTCCTCCCGAATGCGAGTCCAGTGTGCTAACCACTGCGCCACCTCGCTCGGTTGTGTTCTGAGAGATTTCTGCGATCAACTAATTGTGCAATTCATTACACTTCTTAACAAATAGTGTACTCCTGAACATAAATTTCCACCTGTTTTAAGGGTTGACATACAAAAACAACTTCACGGTCCAGCAGCAACAGAATTCGTGTTTCTTACCTTATTCGTAAATCTGAGGAAGTTACGTTTGTACTGGGTTGCTTTTACAAGAAACTGTGAACATATTGGTGCTTTAGGTATCTCGGTTGACTATGGGGTGAGGAGCACTGAATGTTAATGAAATATCTTGCGATTGTACACGTTGGGGGAGGGGATGGGAGGCAGAAGAAGAGGCAGAAGAGAGATACTTGTTTTATCAAATAAAATTTTTTTTATCTTATAAAGTTTCTCCTTTCAGTTGCAAGAGGGGAATATTTATCTTTTCTAATGCGCACGTTTTCTATGTATGAAGCTATTTTGTTTCCTGTTTAGAATTCCTTTCGTTGAGAACGACTGTAATTTAATGACTGGCAACAGCTGGACATTTACACATGTAAATTAGTTTACATTTCCAGTGACGATGTCAAACGAAAATAAAAAAATAAATGAAAGAAACGAGTTAATTGTAAGGGGGTTGGGGTAAGTTTCGATAGCAAAATGGATCCAGTAAATATAGTTACTTGAATGTAAAATTTCCGAAGCTTGCAATGGGGCAAAGCATCTTCTCATATTGATCTACGTTTGTTTCGACAGGAGCCAGTAATACAGAACTATGATCTTCATTTGTAGCTTTAAGATAGTAAGAAAATCTTTCATGTAAATATAACTGCAGAATCCAAAACAGTACCAAACATTCTGTCCAAAAATAAGAGATTTATAGTGATAAGCGCGCCCAGGCGTTTCTGCCTGCAACAGACCTGGCGTTCGCCGCGCCCAGCTGACGTGGCGTCACCAACATGCGCCGAGGCCTTCCTTTGAGTCGGTGTCGGCAGCTCTCACTCGCCGGTCGCCTGCTGCCGCAGCCCCTCGACGCCACACTTGGCCGCACTCCCCCCACTGATAAGTTCCTACACTGATTTCTGCCGTCATTTAACGCAGTGTCGCTTCTCTGTTAGCACTGACCGCGAAACAATTATCCGAATGGAACGGGAATTGGAAGATCTGATGTACGTGTGTGTACAGACAAACAAACGATTACAGTTTAAGAGAAAATTGGATAATTTATTGGAAACAAAGAGCTTCGTAAAGTAAACGCTTTGGTCCACCTCTGGCCCTTATACTAGCAATTATTGGGCTTCAAAAAAATCTTCAGAATCGTCATTTGCTTAACAGGTGTGCACGTGCCAGCGGCAGTCAAAATACGAATGAACCTGCGCAGTCTTGTCGTTTGGTGCTTCGGCACGGTACTGCGTATCATTTCCTTAAATCCGGCGGAAATAAAATCGCTACATATTATATAGAGGTTCTTATGACAGGTCAAACAGAATGTAAAACCAAATTTTAAAACGTAGCTGTCACCTGATGGAAAAATTCTGACTACATATCTGAATTCAGTGTAACAATGTGCAACAGAACCATTGATCAGATTTCCTGTATTTTATTCATTGATTTATGTAATTTGACAAGATACGGGCCATTAGGCGCTCTCTTACATCTAACCAAGCATTCTACATGTTTTTGAGTACGTATATTACGATAAGAATGTTGTTGTTGTGGTCTTCAGTCCTGAGACTGGTTTGATGCAGCTCTCCATGCTACTCTATCCTGTGCAAGCTTCTTCATCTCCCAGTACCTACTGCAACCTACATCCTTCTGAATCTGCTTAGTGTATTCATTTCTTGGTCTCCCTCTACGATTTTTACCCTCCACGCTGCCCTCCAATACTAAATTGGTGATCCCTTGATGCCTCAGAACATGTCCTACCAACCGATCCCTTCTTCTGGTCAAGTTGTGCCACAAACTTCTCCCGAATCCTATTCAATACTTCCTCATTAGTTATGTGATCTACCCACCTAATCTTCAGCATTCTTCTGTAGCACCACATTTCGAAAGCTTCTATTCTCTTCTTGTCCAAACTATTTACTGTCCATGATTCACTTCCATACATGGCTACACTCCATACAAATACTTTCAGAAACGACTTCCTGACACTTAAATCTATACTCGATGTTAACAAATTTCTCTTCTTCAAAAACGCTTTCCTTGCCATTGGCAGTCTACATTTTATATCCTCTCTACTTCGACCATCATCAGTTATTTTGCTCCCCAAATAGCAAAACTCCTTTACTACTTTAAGTGTCTCATTTCCTAATCTAATTCCCTCAACATCACCCGACTTAATTCGACTACATTCCATTATCCTCGTTTTGCTTTTGTTGATGTTCATCTTATATCCTCCCTTCAAGACACCATCCATTCCGTTCAACTGCTCTTCCAAGTCCTTTACTGTCTCTGACAGAATTACAATGTCATCGGCGAACCTCAAAGTTTTTATTTCTTCCCCATGTTATGCCACACTTAAAAATTACAGTAGTACCGATATGGAAAAACACTCACAGATTAGAATGAACGCGCAAACCGCGACTACGATAGTCTTACAGTCGTGTAGGGTATGTCAGAACAGGCGGGAACTCATGCCGGACAGGATGGGAAGTGCAGGCCGCGAGCAGCCGCCTTAAAATAAACACTTGGGCTATCCGACCGAGCTCCCAGGAGCGGCCAAGTCTCCCTCTGTCCCGGTGTCCGCTCTCCCTTGTGCTCGTACCGTCACCGCAGTTTGCGAGTTTATTATTAACTGAATGCAGCTGTCGATCGTCAGCGTCTCAGACACTACACTGCAGCACACAGTATATATTCGTTCGTACAAGAACAGGTAGAAATTAGGTACGGGGGCTTTCTGTTATAAGATCTAGCAGCAACGGGCGTGGGAGAAGGAGGCGCGCGATGAAACACAGTTAACGAATAGAAAGAAAAAGAACGTGGTGTGACTCGAAGAGGATGGAGAAGATAAAGGAGCGCGACTGGGACAGGATATGAGTATCTTCTTTACTGTTCCACATAGGGAAAACTGACCGTATACGTTAATCTTGTGGGAAACGTTCAGGCTTCAGATTATTCTCAAAGTAGCTTTAAAGTGCCCGGACTTACAGTTGTGCGCCAACTCTGAAAATTTTGTGACTGGTGAGGATTTTTTTTTTTTTTTTAAATCTCAAACCTCTGTTTCCGACATCGCGTTTTTAAACATTCACTGATGGCTTTGCCCCTCTCACAAGAGGAGGGTTTCACATGTGAGTCATCCATTTTCATCAAGTTTTGCATTGAGAAGGAAAAAAGAATAATTGTTTCGTCTTTCTGCTAGTCCCTCCCCAGATTTCGAAAAAAATAAGGTGAAAGTTAATGACGGAAAATCATATTTTCATTGCTATACATCGAAAGATACCCTGAAAGCAATATATTTATTAATAACATAATAAGGGGTGCAAAGTTAATAATACGATACGATATGATATTGCAGTGCCTGTGTTATTACGAATTACGATACGATGTTCCATCCGACATGTATGCATGTCCGGCATAAATTTTCATTCTCGTCATTCCATTACACAGCTGACGGTTGTCCATATTTGCAACTGTAGAAGGTTGTATACATGGAAGAATCCTGGAGATACTAAAAGGTATCAGACAGATTATATAATGGTAAGCAGAGATTTAGGAACCAGGTTTTAAATTGTAGGACATTTCCAGGGGCAGATGTGGACTCTGACCACAATCTATTGATTATGAACTGTAGATTAAAACTGAAGAAATTGCAAAAAGGTGGGAATTTAAGGAGATGGGACCTGGATAAACTGACTAAACCAGAGGTTGTACAGAGTTTCAGGGACAGCATAAGGGAACAATTGACAGGAATGGGGGAAAGATAGCAGAAGACGAATGGGTAGCTCTGAGGGATGAAGTAGTGAAGGTACCAGAGGATCAAGTAGGTATAAAGACGAGGGTTAGTAGAAATCCTTGGGTAACAGAAGAAATATTGAATTTAATTGATTAAAGGAGAAAATATAAAAATGCAGGAAATGAAGCAGGCAAAAAGGAATACAAACGTCTCAAAAATGAGATCGACAGGAAGTGCAAAACGGCTAAACAGGAATGGCTAGAGGACAAATGTAAGGATGTAGAGGCTTATCTCACTAGGGGTAAGATAGATACAGCCTACAGGAAAATTAAAGAGACCTTTGGAGAAAAGAGAGTCACTTGTATGAATATCAAGAGCTCAGATGGAAACACAGTTCTAAGTAAAGAAGGGAAAGCAGAAAGGTGGAAGGAGTATATAGAGGGTCTATACAAGGGCCATGTACTTGAGGACAATATTATGGAAATGGAAGAGCATGTAGATGAAGATGAAATGGGAGATACGATACTGCGTGAAGAGTTTGACAGAGCACTGAAGGACCTAAGTCGAAACAAGGCCCCGGGAGTAGACAACATTCCATTAGAACTACTGACGGCCTTGGGAGAGCCAGTCCTGACAAAACTCTACCATCTGGTGAGCAAGATGTACGAGAGAGGCGAAATACCGTCAGACTTCAAGAAGAATATAATAATTCCAATCCCAAGGAAAGCAGGTGTTGACAGATGTGAAAATTACCGAACTATCAGTTTAATAAGTCACAGCTGCAAAATACTAACGCGAATTATTTACAGACGAATGGAAAAACTGGTAGAAGCCGACCTCGGGGAAGATCAGTTTGGATTCCGTAGAAATGTTGGAACACGTGAGGCAATACTGACCTTACGACTTATCTTAGAAGAAAGATTAGGGAAAGGCAAACCTACGTTTCTAGCATTTGTAGACTTGGAGAAAGCTTTTGACAATGTTGACTGGAATACTCTCTTTCAAATTGTGAAGGTGGCAGGGGTAAAATACAGGGAGCGAAAGGCTATTTACTATTCGTACAGAAACCAGATGGCAGTTATAAGAGTCGAGAGGCATGAAAGGGAAGCAGTGGTTGGGAAGGGAGTGAGACAGGGTTGTAGCCTCTCCCAGATGTTATTCAACCTGTATATTGAGCAAGCAGTAACGGAAACAAAAGACAAATTTGGAGTAGGTATTAAAATCCATGGAGAAGAAATAAAAACTTTGAGGTTCGCCGATGACATTGTAATTCTGGCAGAGACAGCAAAGGACTTGAAGGAGCAGTTGAACGGAATGGACAGTGTCTTGAAAGGAGGATATAAGATGAACATCACAAAAGCAAAACGAGGATAAGGGAATGTAGTCGGATTAAGTCGAGTGATGCTGAGCGAATTAGATTTGGAAATGAGACACTTAAAGTAGTAAAGGAGTTTTGCTATTTGGGGAGCAAAATGACTGATGATGGTCGAAGTAGAGAGTGTGGTGTCACCGCTAGACACCACACTTGCTAGGTGGTAACTTAAATCGGCCGCGGTCCTGTAGTACATGTCGGACCCGCGTGTCGCCACTGTGTAATCGCAATCCTAGCGCCACCACATGGCAGGTCACAAGACACGGACTAGACCTCGCCCCAGTTGTACGGACGAGATAGCTTGCGACCAGACGTACCAAGTCTTCCTCTCATTTGCCGAGAGACAGATAGAATAGCCTTCAGCTTAGTCCATAGCTACGACCTAGCAAGGCGCCATTTGTATCAGTGCTTATAGCTTACTAATATTCAAGAGAGATGTATTCCAACAAGAGAATTAAAGATAAGTATTAAAAACGCTACGTACTTTTCTTCTTATTCATTAATAAGTCTCATGTTCCAGAACTTCAAGCCCGTCTGCGTTAGTTTAGCGTGCACCTAGCTACCTCATTGTGTCTATACTGTATGAACTAGACACAACAGAGAGGATATAAAATGTAGACTGGAAATGACAAGGAAAGCGTTTCGGAAGAAGAGAAATTTGTTAACATCGAGTATAGATTTAAGTGTCAGGAAGTATTTTCTGAAAGTATTTGTATGGAGTGTAGCCATGTATGGAAGTGAAACATGGATGATAAATAGTTTAGACAAGAAGAGAATAGAAGCTTTCGAAATGTGGCGCTACAGAAGAATGCTGAAGATTAGATGGGTAGATCATATAACTAATGAGGAGGTATTGAATAGAATTGGGGAGAAGAGAAAGTTGTGGCACAACGTGACTAGAAGAAGGGATCGGTTGGTAGGACATGTCCTGAGGCATCAAGGGATCACAAATTTAGCATTGGAGGGCAGCGCGGAGGGTAAAAATCGTAGAGGGAGACCAAGTGATGAATACACTAAGCTGATTCAGAAGGATGTAGGTTGCAGTCGGTACTGGGAGATGAAGGAGCTTGCGCAGGATAGATTAGTATGGAGAGTTGCATCAAACCAGTCTCAGGACTGAAGACCACAACAACAACAACAAGGTTAATAGTCTTCGGTTTAAAGGATTTTGTGTGTTGGTGCTGTAGTGTGGGCAGCCGTCCTTCTGCACACCTAGCAGAGCGGCGTTGGCTGTCGAACTGTCAAGGCATTAGCCTACCAAACTGCTCTTGTGTGTTAAATTCTTGCTCGTCGCTTTTTTTTTTTCACTCGATATTTTTTTCGGTGTGTCTGATAGTATTCTGATAATGCAAAAACCTTTCTTTCCTTTTTGTGAAGTAAAACACCAGGAGGTATGATAAGGTGCCAGTTGACACGTTACGATAGGACTTTCGTAGATGATGCTGCTCAACCGACCTCCACCGTTAAAGTGAGACCACAAAATGTACTTCTCTACGTCAACCGCGTGACGTATACTTTTTCGGACAGGTAGGGAGTTTCATCGCACGACTTCAAAATCCCGCGACATCACAGCAGAGCACAGAACTACATGACTGGGCGGATGCTGTCAAAATTCGTGCGTTCGTCCATAACCAGTTGCCCACCCCCGTCATTCAACATATACTGTTATACGTTTGGTACGCATCCAAACTGATGTAGCACAGATCTGTTGTTAGCAACATGAGTCAGATATGTTTTCCGCGAACAAATTACCGGAAACATATCAATGCGACGAGCTTTTGTTGCGGAAGGTGCGAGAAAAAATATTATATTTTGTCTCCTTCTATGTTAAGCTTACTCCACGGATTGCGACAACGCTCATGAATAGACGATCACTTACGATTACGCAATAATTACTTTAGCTGTATTTTTGTACTGTGTGTCACGATGAAAATGGCTGCCAAAACATTATACACACCTCCAGATGTTTTATTTAAAAAAGATAAAGAAAAGTATTCCGATCACCAAAATATTATCAGATATATCGAAAAAAGAATGTCGAATGGAAGAAAAAGCCACCATCAAGAATCGAACACGGACCAGCAGATTGGTAGTCTAATACTTCGGCCGCTCGACCACCGACCTCGCTCTGGTAGATGTGTAGATTGTCGGATACCCAACCTGTGGCATGAAAACACATAAACATTAGTAACATTATTAACTTTGTACCCCATATATTAATAAAATGTGCTTTTAGACGATCTTCCGATGTACAACATTGAAAATTTTCCGTCATCAACTATGACATCGATTATTTCAAAACTAGTGAGCGTTTGGCAAAAAGCCGAAAGACGTGTCTCTTTATTTTCATTATACAGTACACCGAAAAGCCAAAGACACTGGTACACTTCTGTAGGGCCCCTGGGAGAACGCAGAAGTGCCGCAACACGATGTGGCATGGAGTCGACTAATGTCTGAAGTCATGCTGGAGGAAATTGACACTATGAATCCTGCAGGGATGTCCATAAAAACGTAAGAGTACAAGGGGTGGAGATGTCTACTGAACAGCACGTTGCAAGGCATTCCAGATATGCTCAATAGTATTCGTGTCTGGGGAGTTTGGTGGCCAGTGGAAGTGTTTAAACTCAGAAGAGTGTTCCTGGAGCCACTCTGTACCAATTCTGGACGTGTGGGGTGTCGCATTGTCATGCTGGAACTGCCCAAGTCCGTCGGAATGCTCAATGGACATCAATGGATGCAGGTGATCAGGTAGGATGCTTACCTACGTGCCACCTGTCAGAGTATCACTCCAACTGCACACGCCCCGCACCATTGCAGAGCCCCCACCAGCTTGAACAGTCCCCTGCTGATATGCAGAGTCCACGGATTCATGAGGCTGTCTCCATACTTGTACACGTCCATCCGCTCAATACTATTTGAAACGAGGCTCGTTCGACCAGGCAACATGTTACCAGCCATGAACAATCCAATGTCGTGTTGACGGGCACAGGCGGGGCGTAGAGCTTTGTGTCGTGCCGTCTTCAAGAGTACACGAGTGGGCCTTCGGCTCTGAAAGCCCATATCGACGATGTTTCGTTGAATGGTTCGCACGCTGACACTTGTTGATGGCCCAGCATTGATATCTGCAGCAATTATCGGAACGGTTACACTTCTGTCATGTTGAACGATTCTCTTCAGTCGTCGTTGGTCCCGGTCTTGTAGGATCTTTTTCCGACCGCAGTGATGTCGGAGATTGTATATTTTACCGGATTCCTGATATTCACGGTGCACTCGTGAAATGGTCGTACGGGAAAACCCCCACTTCATCGCTCGCTCGGAGATGCTGTGTCCCATCGCTTGTGCGCCGACAATAACACCACGTTCAAACTCATATAAATCTTGATAACCTGCCATTGTAGCAGCAGTAACCGATCTAACAACTGACCCACACACTTGTTATATAGGCGTTGCCGACCGCAGCGCAGCCTGCTTACTTATCTCAGTATTTGAATACGCATTATACCAGGGCTTAACAACTGGCCGGTTTTGAGCGCGAGTACTCGCGTCTGCTCAGGCACGTGCTCGCGAGCAGGTGCAAGGTCGAGGAGCAGGGAAGGAGGGGAAATGCACGCGCACGTTTGAATAGGGCCGCAGCGTGCCTATTAAATTCGCGCCCATTGTGTAACGTTTAAAGTACTACGATCAGCTCTAACAGTCACTTCGCTGGTTAACAATCATGTCAAGTCGCCGATGTGTAACCTCACCCATGCTTCCGCAGTTCAACCCCCATTGGGAGGAATTGTATCTGTTTACAGAAAAACAAGGTGTTGCAAAATGTTTAGTATGTCACAAAACGCTGAATTCTTTTAGGAAATTCAATTTGCAGCGACATTATATGTCGTACCACGAGAAAGTCTACAGAAGTGGAAAATGTGATGGACCAGATCGTGCACAAGAAGTTATTAAACTTAAAAGGAAGCAATCCGGAGAAGATCTGGACGACGAAGAAAAATCAACTGAGGCAGCTCACAGAGTGAGTTACAAAATTGCTTTGCTTTTAGCAAAATCCCTGCGCCCTTTCACTGATGGCGATTTAATAAAAGAATGTTTGGTAGTTGCAGCGGAACATTTGCGTCCATCTCAAGTTGAACAGTTTCGGATTGTGCCATTATCTCACATGACCATTATGCGTCGCATACAGGACATGGCAGACGACGTCCAGAGCCAGCTTGCAAATATCTGTAAAGATTTTATGGCGTATTCTCTAGCTCTGGACGTAAGTGTTGATATCACTGGAACAGCGCAGCTTGCCATATTTATTAGAGGTGTTAATAGAGATCTTCAGGTAAGGAAGGAGTTCCTCGATGTAGTAGCCATGAAGAACACTACAACCGGAGGTAATTTAAGTAGTGTTGAAGAAAGTGTTGAACATATAGGATTGTCGTGGAATTCTTTAGTTTCAGTGTCTACAGACGGTGCACCAGCGATGACAAGGAAAATATCAGGTTTCGTTGCACTGTTGAAGAAGAAAATGCAAAAACTGACCGTGCCGAATGAAATAAGGGGCGTTCACTGTGTGATCCACCAGGAAAATTTATGTGCAAAGAGTTTCACTCTAAAAAATGTGATGAGTGTTGTTGTTCGTACAACCAATTATATAAGGAAACATGGGCTACAACACAGGCAATTTAAAAGCTTTCTTGAGGATGTAAAGAGCCAGTATGCTGGCCTGCCTTATTACAGCGAGGTCCGCTGGCTTAGTTGTGGCGAATTATTAAATCGATTTTTTCCCTATTACATGAGATAAATATGTTCATGGGAATAAATAACGTGTGTGTTCCTGAATTGAAAGAGCCTTCATGGAAATGTGATCTCGCGTTCTTAGCAGTTTTAACTAGCCATCTGAATGCTTTGAACATTTCACTACAAGGTAAAGATCTGCTAATTACTCCTTTCATAGATCGAATACGAGCTTTTAAAATGAAATTGACACTTTGGGCGAGTCAGCTGGAAACAGGAAATCTAGCTCATTTTCCTAAATTATCATCCATGCAAGATGTTCACAAAGACTGTGAACGTTATTCACATAGTTTAGTTGCCCTTAAGGAAGAATTTGATCAACGCTTTCAAGATCTGACAGCACTAGACAGTGATTTTGATCTGTTCTCCTCTCCATATTCAGCGAATATTGAAGAGATTCGTCCTGAGCTGCAACTAGAACTTATTGACCTGCAGTGTGACAGAGAATACAGAGACAAATTTCAGAACAAGAAAAACATTTTGGAATTCGGCAGACACTACCCTCAGGATAGATTTCCTCGTTTGCACAAACTGGCGGCTACAATAATATCAATGTTCGGTTCCACGTATGTTTGTGAATAACTGTTCTCTGCAATGAAATGTAACAAGACGCGCCTGAGAAACGCATTGTCTGATCGAAATCGCGGATTTACATTGACTGGCGGCAGCTGTTGTGTGCCCCACGTGACTCTCCCCACTCTCCGCTCTGGTCCTGTAGTGGGGGTAGCGTCCTCGCGCTGCTCCGTGCTCGCGCCTTGCTGCTCACAGCTTGCTCCGCGAGCACGTATGTTGTGAAGCCCTGCATTATACTAATTTTTTCGGCGCTTCAGTGTAGATCGTCCTTGCTAAACTTGACCAGAATCGATGTCCTACATGCCAGATTCTTCCCTTGTCTGCAAGCGCTAACGTCGATGTAGAAGATTGGCTAGCCGTTCCGTCACAACTTTTCACTTAGTCATTTGGCAAGACGATAGGGGCAAAGTTGTTTATCTTGTTTATGTTTGTGAAATGACCCGTCTACCCGTTTCTGGTCAGTTTATCCCTATTCAGTTTTGTCTCAGCGTTTGTCAATGGGGAAAGGAAAGTGTGTTTAATGTTAATCTGCAACAGGAATCCGAATTTTTGAAATTTGTGCAATGACAGTAACAATGAATCTCAAGATTTTAAACATGGCTGAAACAGCAACTATTGAAAATCTTCACAATAAATGATAACAGCCGAACAATTGCAGGATAAAGATTTATTGAAATCCTTGACCACCGTTTTGGTATATCTAAACATACCTTCATCAGAAACAAAAATACACCTGAACAGGAAGACACCTTCATTAGCAAAAACTTAGCACTATAACAGAGAAAGAAATTTTTTTTCTCTTTATTGTATTTCAATTCCCCATCAGGGCAGGCTGGCAGCAGCATATGCCTGCCCTTCAGCCAAAAGACATAGAACATACAATAGAAGACATTTAAAAATAACATAAAGGAGAAAACATGGTGTACATATAAAAAAGAGGGTAGCATTATGGAAGACAATAGACAAGAAGGGGCGACTGTAAAATGGAGATAAAAACTGTAAAAAAGTAGCGCACACAAGAAACGACACACTGGGACAATGAAAATAACACAAGGCGAAGTATGACCAGAGCATAAAAGTATCACCACATCACTAAGTACAAGGGCAGCACACAATTAAAATCACACCTCTCGACGCACAGGAGAACAGCACCAAACGCAACACTGACGTGGCACGTGCTGACGATGATCAAAAACGAGGATCTGCCAGGCGCAAGGAGATGAGGGAGAAGGTAAGAAGGGTGGGTGGGGAAGAGAGGGGGGAGATGGGCGGGGAGCGCACCGAAGAGGGCCAGGGAGGGAGAGTCGTGGGAGGGAAAGAGGTGACGATGGGGTGCAGGGTCTCGGGGAGGGGGGGGGGGCGAAGGAAAGAGGTGACGGTGGGGTGCAGGGTCTAGGGTGGGTGGGGGGGAAAGGAGGAAAATCCGCTCTGGCAGAAGGAGGGGAGAGGGAAAAGGGGGCCCTGGGGAGGGAGGGAACAAGGCCAGGTTACAGTTGGAAGGAAGGGTATATGTCACAGCAAAGTTCATCATCCGGGAGGGGGAGGCGATTTCATGCCTCAGCTGAGGCGGGACACCGGCGGCCTACGTATGCTCTTCAGCCAAAAGACACAACATAAATACATGGAAGGCAATGAAAACATAAAAAAACATGGTAAACACTGCACAAGAAATCAGAAGTCATTCGACGGAAGACACTGTAATGAAGGGTGGCACCGGTTGAAAACAGATTAAGACGTCCAGGTGGAGACACGAATGTAGTAGAAAACACTGACAAAGACACTGTACACAAAAGGAGAGACACTGACACACGGAAAACACTGGCGGTGGTCATTGGTGAAGCACTCACACCACTGACGAAGGGGGGGGGGAGGGCTGCCTCCAGGTCAAAGGGAGAGGTAGGAGGGCAGGAAGGAAGGTGGGGGTGGAGCCAGTGGGTGAAAGAAGAGAGAGCGGGGGGCGGGGGGTTGGAAGCCCGGGGAGAGGGGTGTAAGTGGGAGATGTGGGAGAGAGGGTGCCCTGGGGGAAAAAGGGGGGGAATGGGAGGGAGAGTCAGAGCTGGTAGGAGAGGTAGATGGATGGGACAAGGACAGTATCAGGGAGTTGGCAGAAGCCCCTTGGGAAAGGGTATGGAGGGTGTGAAGAAAGAAAGAAAAAAACACTTATAGCTTAAGTAACCGTAAAATTACCAAAGTATTACAAGCACAACACTTTTAGTCACTTACTAAAATCACATCCTGCAGTGGAGATACATAAAACAATTGTGCCAAAGGCGTCATCAGTAGTTAAAACATCATCTCCATTTATACAACGTGATTATGAAGAGAAGGTCGATGCAAACACGGCATAGCAACAGTACTTCGCCTGTGAACTAGCGTGAAGATGGTGTGGAGCCCCTAGGGCAGACAGTTTCACCGAGAGAGTCCACTAGTGTTACGCGCGAGAATCTTTTAATATTCAAACAAGTGGTTCACTTTTCTCCAAAGGTCTCTTTAACTGTCCTGTAGGCAGTATCTATCTTACCACTAGTGATAGTCCTTACATTTCTCCTGTAGACATCCCTGCTTAGCCATTTTGCAGTCCTTTCGATCACATTGTATTCCTCTTTGCCTGCTTCATTTACTGCATTTTTATATTTTTTCCTTTCATAAATTAAATTCAGTATCTCTTCTGTTATCCAAGGATAGCCCTCGTCTTTTTACCTAGTTGATGCTCTGCTGCCTTCTTTATTTCATCTCTCAAAGTTACCCATTCTTCTTCTACTGTATTTCTTTACCCCCTTCTTGTGAGTCGGTCAGTAATGCCCTCTCTGAAACTCTCTACAACCTCTGGTTTAGTCAGTTTATCTAGGCCCCATCTTCTTAAATTCCCGCCTTTTTGCAGTTTCTTCAGTTTTAATCGACAGTTCATAACCAATAGATTGAAGTCAGAGTCCACATCTGCGCCTGGAAATGTCTTACAATTTAGAACCTGGTTCCTAAATCTCTGTCATTATATAATACCTGAAACCTTCCAGAGTCTCCAGCGCTCTTCTACGTATACAACTGTCTTTCATGATTCTTAAACCAAGTGTTAACTATAAGTTATGCTCTGTCCAAAATTCTACCAGGCGGCTTCCTCTTTCATTCCTTACCCCCATTCTATATTCACCTACTACTTTTCCTTTGCTACTTTTTTCAGTCCCCCCATGACTATTAAATTTTCGTCTTCCTTCACTACCTGAATAATTTCTTTTATCTCGCCATACATTTCTTCAATCTCTTCGTCATCTGCGGAGCTAGTTGGCATATATACTTGTACTACTGGGGTAGGTGTGGGTTTCGTGTCTGTCCTGGATACAATAATGCGTTCACTATGTTGTTTGTAGTAGCTTACCTGCATTACCCCTATTTGATTTTGTATTTATAACCCTGCAGTCACTTGACCAGAAGTTTTGTTCCTCCTTGCATCGAACTTCACTAATTCCCGCTATATCTAACTTTAACCTATCCATTTCCCTTTTTCAATTTTCTAACCTTCCTGCCCGATTAAGGGATCTGACATTCCACGCTTCTTCGATCCGCAGAACGCCAGTTTTCTTTCTCCTGATAACGACTTTCTCCTGAGTAGTCCCCGCACGGAGATCCGAATGGCGGACTATTTTACCTCCGGAATATTTTACCCATACAGGAAAGCTGTATGCCATCGGGAGAAACTACGGCTGTAGTTTCCCGTTGCTTTCAGCCGTTCGCAGTACCAGCACAGCAAGGCCGTTTTGATTAATGTTACAAGACCAGATGGGTCAATCGTCCAGACTGTTGCCCCTGCAACTACTGAAAAGGCTGCTGCCCCTTTTCAGGAACCACACGTTTGTCTGTCCTCTCAACAGATACCCCTCCGTTGTGGTTGCACCTACGGTACGGCTATACAATCATTTTAGTGAATACGGAGAAATCGAAATTCATCGTAAAGGATGGCAATACAAATTTGTCGTAAAGTGCTCTGTAACTCAAATTTAATTATTTCACTTTTGTATCACTTTTACTTTTCCTTGATTCGCTCTAATCGATTTTCAGAAGTATGCTGACAGATATGTCTCGCCATCGCCCTCATATTCGCTTCTGAGATGGAACTTTTCTCCACCAGAACAGGATACGTAAACATTTGACAACGTTCTCGAACATTTTGGGAACACGCGACTTTTTTGGCTTTCCCGACGGATGTGTTGCAAATACTCCTCTCGGGTTTGCGGCCGGATCTATTGTGTAAATCCCACAGTATTTCATCGATGCAACTGCTCGATATCTTCGGGTGGTGGTAGTAGCTGCTGTCACTGCTACAAGACGCGACTGATGATAATCGCGCAGCAGCGTCTAAATTGATCAGGCAGGGAGCAGGCAGTAGGGGTGGGCGGCGCGGGAAGGCGCTCGCAGCTGGAGGAGACCGGCGCCCCTGGAGGCCCCTGCTGGCAGCGGCAGGAGGGAGGGCCTTCCGCTTGTGCGCCGTGGGCAACGGCCGTGCTGCCGGCGCTTCTGCGGTGACAGCTGAGTTGAATCTCGGCAGAGCTTTGCGTCGAATCACGAATCGGAAGTTCTTGTTTGCCCTATTTTGATTTAATAGCAGCTGAATTCCGGGAGGCGCTGAATTGAAAACCTGAATCCATGTTGATAAGATAGTCCGCCGTACGGGTTATGTATGGCCTCAGTAACAACACAGTTGCTGAAAACTATTGCTGGCGACAATATTTCCTCCTTCTCGTAAGAGGTTGGGGGGTTGGGTTGTTTGGGGGAAGAGACCAAACAGCAAGGTCATTAGTCTCATCGGATTAGGGAACGACGGGGAAGGAAGTCGGCCGTGCCCTTTCAAAGGGACCATCCCGGCATTTGCCTCGAGCGATTTAGGGAAATCACGGAAAACCTAAATCAGGATGGCCGGACGCGGGATTGAACCGTCGGCCTCCCGAATGCGAGTCCAGTAACCACTCCGCCACCTCGCTCGGTTCTCGTAAGAAAAGTGGTGCCCCATGTCCAGGCAATACTCCGCTACCGCTGATTTATTTTGTGCCCCAGGAGGGTTGACGATGGTGTTCCACGCAACGCTTTTGCAATATAAGATTTTCGACATTGTCCCGGGAGCTTGTACAAGCCACTTTTCCTAAGGGCAAGATCGTCTTTGACCTCAACTGCTGGTGGCAAAAAAAAAAAAAAAAAAAAAAAAAAAAAAAAAAAAAAAAACACTTGATGTCGCGTCTTTTGAGGGTTATTTCTATAGTTGAAGACATGCCACCATAATAAAGCAAGGAAGCCGTTAAAATGGGTGTCTCTGCATCGTCGTTTACATCCCTGCTTTGAATTTGCTTAGAACGGAATGCGTGGTGTATCTGTCCATCAGAATAGTCATTCTGTTGGAATACCGCTCTTAGGTGTTGTAGCCCACCAGCTAGACGGTCGGCATCTGAGACCACACGCGCCCTGTGTACCACAGAACGTAAGACACCGCCACGGTGGGCCGGGTGATGACAACTTGTGGCCTGCAAATGTAGCACCGTGTGAGGTGGTTTGCGATACACACTACGTCCCAGTCTACCAACAGATTTCTTCTGACTATGACGTCCAGGAATGGTGAAATGCCATCTTTTTCCACTTCTACTGTGAACTGTATGTTGGGATGGAACGAGTTCATATGTCGAAGAAACACAGGTCATGTCTCTATTCCGTGGGGCCACATCACAAATGTTTCGTCTATATACCCGCCAGAAGCAGGAAGGTTTGAGACTTGCCGACTGCAGTGCTTTTTCCTCAAAGTCTTCCATAAAATAGTTGGTCACCATGGGAGACAGCGTACTTCCCATGGCGACACCGTCCACTTATTCAAAATACTGGTCACTGAATAAGAAACAAGTTGAGGTAAGCACAATGTCTTTCTCAAACTGGCTGCTGATAAGCTGTAACGCGTTCCGCAGAGGTACTTTTCGTAAATAAAGATACAACGTCAAAGCTAACGATAAGATTCGACGGTTGTAGCTTATGTGTCTTCATGCGTCCTTTGAAATCCTCTGCATTTCGCATACGGTGATCACATTTGCCCATGAGAGGTCCCGACAGTGTAGTAAGATGTTTGGCCAGATAACAGGAGAGAGATCCTACGTTGCTCACTATTGGGCGAAGAGGAGTCGCATCTGAAAGTCTCTTCGGCAGGCGGTACAGTCTTGGGAGGACTCCAGTCTGCTGACCTCAAAGATCAGAAGTCCGTTGGTGCGATTCCCACCTTTCATTATTAAACCTACTGAACCGTTGCAGTTCCAAACCGAAACCTCATTCACGGATGGGGAACAGAGGACTACGACGTCATATAACCCAGATCGGGCAGCGAGGACTGAGCGAGGAGGATATAAACACACACTCGGTCAAGTCACGTTTACATTTATCATAATTTTAACCTGAAAGGTTTATACACTACATGAAACAGTAGTAAATCATAGTATGGGATATTGCAACTTGTACGCAAATATATGAAAATTATATGTTTCTTCGGAATATTATCTCCTTAAGCATCTTTGCATACCGTGCTCGTGAGCGATACACAATCTCTGGTTTGCTGAGGCTGCATTATCAAGAGAAGCGCGGGCAAACTAGTAGGTAACAGTCGGCAGCCGCAGCTGTAGTAGTAGTAGTAGTAGTAGTAGAAGTAGTCGCAGCAGTGGAGAGGGGCTGCTGCGTGCCGAGCAGCTCGCATGGCGGTCTGTGGAGGTGCCGCACGCACACTCCTGTTTGAGATTTTCCGTCGTGTGAAACCTGCAGATGAAGGGTGATTCTGTGAAGCAGCTGACAAAAAGTCGACTTATTCTTTGTCAGCTGCAAGCGGGAATTCAGCAAGTAATGCTGTGCAAAGATTTCATCCTGTCCAGTAATATCTACGTGCTGGTAACCAGGAAGAACTATCAATCGTGTTCAGTAATCCCATTTCGGTTATCCGAATAATATTATATTAGGAAGACAAGAAAACTAATTTTTGTAGTAGAAATATTTTGTAGAAGCAGACATTATCGAGTATGAGAATGCGGAGAAAGGTAGAGTGCTGATTGTTCGTATTAGCTGCAGTTCATGTTTCTGTCATTAAAAAGATTGAATTTCAAAGCTCTTCCTTTTGTCATTTATAAATATGTATCTTTCACAAAGCAGATCCCCTCTCTTCAAAGACACGTGTTCGGTAAAATTTCACTTTTGCGTGAAGAATAAATAATCGTTTTGAAAAGGCAATAAAAAACTAATCTGCTAAAACAGCAACTTAAATAAAATAAGAATAGGAAAGCAAACTGTCGTAAATTCAGTTATTTCAGATCATCATTGGCAGTGTAGCCAGAGCAGAATTAAGTTATTCGTAGCAAGTTAAGAATTTATTGTTCAAAAAATGTTCAAATGTGTGTGAAATCTTATGGGACTTAACTGCTAAGCTCATCAGTCCATAAGCTTACACACTACTGACAAGGGAACCTCCCCATCGCACCCCCCTCAGATTTAGTTATAAGTTGGCACAGGGATAGGCCTTGAAAAACTGAACACAGATCAATCGAGAAAACAGGAAGAAGTTGTGTGGAACTATGAAAAAAATAAGCAAAATATACAAACTGAGTAGTCCATGCGCAAGGTAGGCAACATCGAGGAGAGTGTTAGCTTACGAGCGCCGTGGTCCCGTGGTTAGCGTGAGCAGCTGTGGAACGACAGGTCCTTGGTTCAAATCTTCTCTCGGATGAAAATTTTAATTTTTTATTTTCAGATAATTATCAAAGTTCTGGCACTCACACATAATCAACTTCGCTCTCCAAAATTCCAGGACATGTTCAGATTTGCTTGGACATATACAGAATTTGTCGGTCTACGCACGGAAACATTTGAAAACGTAAAAAACATATGTTTTGACAGCACAGGGAAAACTGTGCGACTCTGAAACTGTTGCATTCAATTGGTGCAGTTTATGTGACAAACTCTTATGTTTTCATCGCTTTTTTTGGAGTGATTATCACATACACAAGAAAACCTAAATCGGGCAAGGTAGAAGAATCTTTTTACCCATTCGCCAAGTGTGCAAGTTAGGTGGGTCGACAACATATTCCTGTCATGTGACGCACATGCCGTCACCAGTGTCGTAAAGAATATATCAGACGTGTTTTCCTGTGGAGGAATCGGTTGACCTATGACCTTGCGATCAAATGTTTTCTGTTCCTGTTGGAGAGGCACGTCCTTTCGTCTACTAATCGCACGGTTTTGCGGTGTGGTCGCAAAACACAGACATTAAACTTATTACAGTGAACAGAGACGTCATAGAATGAACAGACAGATCGTAACTTTGCGAAAACAAAGAAAGTAAAATTTTCACTCGCGGGAGGACTCGAACCAAGGACCTTTCGTTCCACAGTTGCTCACTCTAACCACGAGACCACGGCGCTCATCAGCTATCATTGTCCTTTATGTTGCCTATCTTGCACATGGACTACTCAGTTTGTATATTTTGCTTATTTTTTCATAGTTCCACACAACTTCTTCCTGTTTTCTCGATTGATCCGTGTTCAGTTTTTCAAGGCCTATCCATTGTGTCAGTTTATAACTAAATCTGAGGAGGGTGCGATGGGGAGGTTCCCTTGTTAGCTTAAATTATCCTAAGGACAAACACACACACCCATGCCCGAGGGAGGACTCGAACCTCCGCCGGGATCAGCCGCTCAGTCCGTGACTGCAGCGTCTCAGACCCCTCGGCTAATCCCGCGCGGCTAAGAATTTATTCCAGGGCCTAAATGAACACTTGTGATAGAATATTACGAACAGTTTCCAATTAGTGAAATTTCATTAAATTCAACAGATGCGTATTTGTATTACGGTACATTTAAATTACGTAACTGAAACCTGGTAGTCAGGGAAGGCAGGATTCGGTTAGGATTGTGGACTGCGCCGTAATCAGTTACTATTGGTTGGCTTTTCTTATAATCACACACAATTTATTTAAAATCAACAACCAATTAAAATAATATTCTTCTCGGGTACGCAGCCGGATCATAACGTCTTCATGACACAATATTTCCGCGGTCCAACTGGGCGCCATCTTCAGGTGAGAGTGATGGTGCAGGATCTCGCCGGAACTGAGATCCTGCACCAGCACTCTCACCTGTAGATGGCGGCCAGTTGGACCGCGGAAATATTGTGTCATGAAGACGTTATGATCCGGCTGCGTACCCGAGAAGAATATTACCAATTATTACGCCGGGAAAGCCTTCGTAGTCACAACCAATTAAAATAATGGCAATAATTTAAGAATTGTTTCACGGGTGAAGGCCTTAATGGGAATAAATTAAGAATTGTTTAAACTTGTAGTAACTTACAACTACAGTTATTAAAATATAAAGACAAATCACCAGAGATCTTAAAGCTCACTGCTAAAATAGAATTAACAAATTCGGATTTTAAAACAAGTAACCATGCTCACAGCTGAAGGCCTTAATGGCAATAAATTAAGAATTGTTTCACGGCCGAGTGCCTTAAACGTGAGTAATGGCAATTATTAAAAAAATTTTAAAAAACATACATAAAATACATACACAGCAAATAATGTTTTGAAAACGAGCCAATGTGGTCGCAATTAGAATTTTAAGGCAAGTAACCACAGTCACGGCTTAAGGCCTTTAACGCCAAGAACGGCAATTATTAAACAAGTTTAACAACATACAATAAAACAGCAAATATAATAACAAAGGTTAGTTCAAAAACACAAGCAACTGATCACCAAACAGGTGAGACAAATCATGGTAACTTGGTAATACAATACTTAAATAATAACGCAATAAAAAAAACACAAGAGCCAGTCACAGATGATCCAGGAATCGGCCTCTGAGTAGGTCAGGCCAAAAACACTTTCGCGAGCAATGAGAAAGGCAGCCAAGAGTTGCATTGCCACCACAAGATGGTAAGTGAGACTAGTGGCAGTCCAACGAGTGACTAATAATAATCCTGGTGACGCTACCTGACGCCCGACCGAGCGAGGTGGCGCAGTGGTTAGCACACTGGACTCGCATTCGGGAGGACGACGGTTCAATCCCGCGTCCGGCCATCCTGATTTAGGTTTTCCGTGATTTCCCTAGATCACTTCAGGCAAATGCTGGGATGGTTCCTTTGAAAGGGCACGGCCGATTTCCTTCCCCATCCTTCCATAATCCGAGCTTGCGCTCCGTCTCTAATGACCTCGTTGTCGACGGGACGTTAAACACTAATCTCCTCCTCCTCCCTCCTACCTGACGCCCAATAAACCAAATGCAAAGATGAAAAAAACTACGCCATAGCCGGAACCGGCGGTCTGGACTCCGCCTGCAGAATGCAGTGCTTAGAGCGCCCTCAACAAGAAAGGAATCACTACCACCAGAGTAGAAGAATCGCCAACCAACCAACAATCAAGAAAGCTGTCAAACGTACACGCCTCACCGGACAGCGGCGGCAAGGCGAGGAAACGTACACAACCGTTACATTCACTAACCACCAGGGCAGGTAACTGGGGCGTTAGAGGCCACCAGGCACGAAAATACCGCCGCTTGAACTTAACAATTGCAACGAGCTGAAGGTAGTAAATAGTAATTAGAAGCCCAGGAAAGCAAATCAGATCCGCGTTCCCCAGGCCCTCCACTCGCCGCTCTTTGCCTCGGCGACACTACGAGCAGCAACACGAACCCGAGTCACTGGAGACTCGCGAGACTTCACAATGGTGGAGGTTTCTCTACCCGAACTGAAATGCACTGGTAGCTACGCCGATTCAAGATCTGCAGCTGCAATCGGAAGTTTAGAAGTCAGATAGTGTTCAGATTGTTTGCGAGAAATTCAATCAAACGCAGTTTCTGCGCACAACTTACAACCGTACACGTAACTTTCAACCCTTTGGGACATCCTGTATAAGAACGCTGCAGCTCTTAATTATGGAATCCCAAAGGGGGAAAAAGCTTACGAAGATGGAGTCGCGGTGCCTCAGGAAGTTTTCCCGGCCTCAGGCAGCGACGCTAAATCGGGCTAAGTATGCGCATCGAGGTGTCAACCGGGGTCAATGGGCAGTCGGACCGCCGCCGCGCCCTGCCTCAAGCGCACACTGCGCATTCTGGCCCCCGTCTCACTTTGCAGCACACTCAGCAGATCGAGAAAGACCTTCTCCACTTCAAATGTCTGTTGCCACCCCTCTATTACTGTGACACAATGCGGCAACAGTTTCCAGAGACATAGTATTCTACAGAAGCATGCAGTAAGAATATTGCGTAAAGCTTATAGGTGAACATTTTGCAGGACGTTTACATTCAATTGCCATTACATTATTCCCTAATGGTATCTCAAAGGTCACGCATTCCATCTTGCAAGCTGCCTATCTCACGACTTCCACGAGACACAAAAATTACATTTTCAGTGTTTCGTAGAATTATAGACTGAATTTAAAAATTTTAAATACTGTCAGTCTACTCATTAAGGCTATAATCTTGCGTTAAAGTTTTACATAAAACGGCAAGTATTGAATTCAGAAAGTGTGCATACAGGTATGTCTCGAAGCAGACTACATTCATCCAGTAGTTGAGAATGAAGGTTCAAATGGCTCTGAGCACTATGGGACTCAACTGCTGAGGTCATTAGTCCCCTAGAACTTAGAACTAGTTAAACCTAACTAACCTAAGGACATCACAAACATCCATGCCCGAGGCAGGATTCGAGCCTGCGACCGTAGCGGTCTTGCGGTTCCAGACTGCAGCTCCTTTAACCGCACGGCCACTTCGGCCGGCGTAGTTGAGAATAAGACCCACTTAAGGGGCTCGGGAAAGCCCTATACTTGCAATGTTAAAATAACGCTTATAAATTACATCTTTCCGCACAAAGTATTTGAGGTAGGAAGTTGAACTTCTTACAGATTATTTATTGGAATATGGGCTACAACTTAACACAGGGATTTTACAAAATTTTAGTTCAGTTTTTAAAGATGATTTTTTTTTTCAATTGTAATGAAAATTCACAACATTTTTTTGCAATTTTTTATTTATATATTCAAAAATATACAGTTTTTTGGAAAAAGACTGTGTTAAATTATGCAGAAGGTACTGTGTAACATTTACTGAAAGTTTGAAACAAATATGTTTGGAAGATCCTTAGAAAACATGTAATTAGTATGAGAAAATAAAAGTTTTGGGAATCGAGCGACAAAGATTGGATTAACTTTTTAGTGCATTTTAGGTCCATAGGATGGATTATCTTCATCCTCTGCAAACTCCTCCTCCAGCTTCCTCTTGTTCCTCCTCCTGTTTACTCTTGCTTGTATTTCTAGACTCTTTACAGCCCTGTCTGCAGCCCGAAGGCGTTCCTTGCCTAAAGCAAGCATCGCTCATACCATGTTAGAACCTATCTTCATTCCCATATTTCTAAATACCTTGCACCTTACAATGTTGCCATCATTGAAAGTCGCAACAGCATCATACACACCAAAGTGAAGTGTTTCTATTCCAACAAATACAGTCTTGGGGATTCTCCACCATATAACACTATTTACACTATCATTGGGGTTTTGAGTTTTTCCGTGAATACACTTTTTCAACAGTTCAGGTGCTGCTAAGTCTCTGAAAATAGGTTTTATCACCTCCATTATTGCATGAGGCAGACTATGCTTATGAGTGTACACTTCACCAGTTAGCAATCCTTTGTTATATTTACACCAACTGTCTTCTTCTTTGGGACACAAGCTATGTTGGGGATTTTCATCGTCTTTATTGTTTAAATTAATAACACATACCTTTGGCTTTCCAACATTTATCCTTTTCTTAAAAGCCTTCAGAGGATTTCTAATAACTTTACTTTTACTCATTATTATACTTCAACAAAACAGAGGCTCAAGAAACAGAATTAATTACGAATATTTTCGAGATAACGACAGAGTAAATAAACATGAAACAATCGACAATCACACCAGCGATATATATTGAACCATCACAGGTTAGCCACAACACATACTTTATCTCACATCACTAAAATGTACCTGATGAACACGGACGTTAATAATAACACCATTTGACAGCAGTTTAACAGCGCCACAGTGGGTCACGCCCATGTAGAACACATATCAAAAAAAATTTAAAAATAGTTGTAGTCTTCGGAATTGAATAAATTATATATCTATTAAAAGGTAATAGTCTGCAGATTCAGAAAACGCAAAAAGTAAAAATTGAACTTTTCATGATTTTGAGCCTTTCCGGAGCCCCTTGACGACTTGCAATAAGCTTTAAATATATTTTCAAACATTTTCCAACCCCCTGCAAATACACTCAACACCCGGAACATATGGCCACCTTTGGCACGGCTAACAACGGCGACGCGTCGTGGTGTGGGAAAAGTGACGCCTCGGTAGGTTGTTGGCAGCACATCTGCGCACGCAGCTCACCTGATTCCCGTAAATTCAGGGCAGGGGGCGTTGAGCTCTGACGCCACGATCAGTCAGTCACATCGCAGTTGTGTCCGATCGGGTTCAGATTCGGCGAGTTGGGCGCCCGGCAGATCAGTTGGAAGTCGCCGAGGCGTTCCTGGAACAACTCCACCACGCTGCTGGCCTTGTGACACGGTGCATTATCTTGCTGAATAACATGATCGCCACGGTGCCTTGCCCACTGGACCCACGGATGCCCCAAGTCCACCTTCCCCAGATCGTAACGGCGACGCCACCGGCTTGTCTCTCTCTCCCACGGCACAAGTGTCGAGGAGCAGTTTCCCTGGAAGACGACGGATCCGCGTCCTCTCATCCGCACGATGGAGAAGGTACCGGGATTCGTCAGACTCTGCAGCGCTTTGCCACTGCGCCTGTGTCCAGTGCCGACGGCCACGTGCCCGTATCTGACACAGTTGCCCAAGTCGGGCACGGGCCGTCGGCTGCAGGGGCCCGTCGTCAGCAGAGTGTCGGGTGCTCTGTGTGTCCAGACACACTCGTACGCTGCCCGACATTAGAGTCTGCTGCTATTTCCGCCACAGTTCGCCGTCTGCCCTGTCTCACTAATCTGCACAGCCAACGACGTCCGATATCTGTACAGAGAGGCGACCGCCCAACCCCAGGACATCTGGACGCGGTTTCGCCTGGGTTTCGCCGCGAGTTGAAGATGCTCACAACGGCATTCCCCGAGCACCCGACAACTCGCACCGATCCCCTGGGCACCACACACTGCCCTCGGTCAAACTCACAAGGGGAGGCCGCCAATTGTGAAATTCAGATTCGATTCATACTGCGCATAATAAAAGTTCATGGCCAGAGGTGTAATGTGGCAAAGCACCAACATGCACTTCTCAGCCGTTGTCGAGAAAATCTACAGTCAAAAAGAAACCGTTGCGGTGAAATATTCTCTACGATAAATAATCTTGTACAGCGTCGTGGCGCAGCGGTAAGCGCTCGGGTTCGTAATCTGAAGGTCACCGGATCGAATCTCGCGCCATGCAACTTTTTTTTTTTTAGTATTTGTTTTTTGTAATTCAAATGTGTACACACACACACACACACACACATATATATATATATATAAAATTCCCGGCAATCAGTTGCAACAATTATGCATATAATAAGTTGTTGAAAGTCGTTTGTCGTGGAAAAACTGGCGACTTCGAACATCATTATGTTTTCCGCAAACAAAGTTGTATTTCACAAATGTTATTAATTGTCTTCATAATGTTAACCACGTATAGTTAACGGAAGACGTAGAAACGATATTCCGAAACGAATACGTATAGTGTAAGTCAAACGTTCGAATTAGAGTAGAGACCCCACGAACACAAATTCGCTGTGGCAGGTATGAAATATAAACTCCGTTACTCGCTCGTTACACTTGAAGGACAGACGTTGAATGGGCCGAAACGAGCCGCCGCATAGCAGTGTAGTTCCCTGCTAACTTCTAAAGAAGGTAGATGCGGTCCCTAGCGCAACTTATAACATCGTCGAAAATCAGTGCGGACGGGAGAGCTTTGGTACACCCTGTTAAACAAACGGAAAAATGGAGGCGGTACAATTGGAGACCGATCCGCCCTCACCAACATGCATAAGCAATTCATTAATAGTATATATATATATATATATATATATATATATATATATATATATATGAATTACAAAAAAACTAATAATAAAAAATTGTATGGCGCGAGATTCGATCCGGCGACCTTTGGATTACAAACCCGAGCGGTTACCGCTGTGCCACGACGCTGTAAAAAATAATTAATCGTAGAGAGTATATCACCGCAACGGTTTCTTTTAACTGTCAATTTTCTCGACAACGGTTGAGAAGTGCATCTTGGTGCTTTGCCACATTACACCTCTGGCCATGAGCTTTTATTATGCGCAGTATGAATCGAATCTGAATTTCACAATTGGCGGCCTCCCCTTGTCAGATAGATCGCACGGCTTCCCCATTCCACACACGGACGACGCGCTCACTGGTACTACATGCACCGTGCGTGTGTCTGACTGGCAGTCATCCCTCGTCAGGTGACGCTGCTATCGCCTGCACGTGTTTACATCGATTGTAGGTCGGTGGTCATAATTTCTTGCTTGATCAGTGTACACACACACACAGGAAAAAAACTTTATCACGTACTATATCTTTGCTGTTCAAGCACTAAAACTTTCTCTTCAGGCATGACGATTTAATTTATTACTTCGGTTACACTCTTCGACATGCATTCTGCAGACAGTATTCACATATACCACTGAATGTAGCTGCAGAATTATATTACTGTGTGACACAAAGTACAGGAGATGTCACGTTATGAATATTGAGATGCGTGAAAAACTGCAGTATCTTGAACTTCAAATGTTTTACATTCTTAACGTCAAATACTGAACACATTAATTCATTTGTAAAGGACCCAAACGTTTGAAGCTGTTTTGTGCACAGGAATTCGACTTTTTTTTAAAGAATAGTGACTGCAGGTGGGGTGGCCGTAAGGCACACCACCCTGGCTTGCAGCACCTGGACCGAACCGGGCGTCGTATTAACCACCGATGGGCTGTTCCACCGGCCAGCCTGAGCGCCGGGTTTTTAGGCGGTTCTCCTCGCTTTTTTCGCAAAAATGGTGGGCTCATCCTCAATTTCCATCCCGGAAACGCGGTGCAGAAACAATTAGAAATACGATAGCACATACACAATTCACAGACATTTTCACATAAAAAGTACGAAGTCACTACTTTCAGTACGTGCTCTTTGATACGGATATTTGGACGTAACGTGAAATTCTCAATACTACAAGAAAAAATATTTGCTATACGCATCCCCGCCTGACGTTCATAATTGACTTATATACACTGGTGTAAAAATCTAATAAGTTGGCAGCGAACGTCGGATAGGAATTCATAAGTAAAAGAAATTTATTTGTTAATTTTTGATTCTTGGGATCTACAAGCCAAGGCTTCTTGATTACGGAAGGAATCGGTATACAATTAACAGATTTTTTTTTTCAGTCTACTGACTGGTTTGATGCGGCCCGCCACGAATTCCTTTCCTGTGCTAACCTCTTCATCTCAGAGTAGCACTTGCAACCTACGTCCTCAATTATTTGCTTGACGTATTCCAATCTCTGTCTTCCTCTGCAGTTTTTGCCCTCTACAGCTCCCTCTAGTACCATGGAAGTCATTCCCTCATCTCTTAGCAGATGTCCTATCATCCTGTCCCTTCTCCTTATCAGTCTTTTCCACATATTTCTTTCCTCTCCGATTCTGCGTAGAACCTCCTCATTCCTTACCTTATCAGTCCACCTAATTTCCAACATTCGTCTATAGCACCACATCTCAAATGCTTAGATTCTCTTCTGTTCCGGTTTTCCCACAGTCCATGTTTCACTACCATACAATGCTGTACTCGAGACGTACATCCTCAGAAATTTCTTCCTCAAATTAAGGCCGGTATTTGATATTAGTAGACTTCTCTTGGCCAGAAATGCCTTTTTTGCCATAGCGAGTCTGCTTTTGATGTCCTCCTTGCTCCATCCGTCATTGGTTATTTTACTTCCTAGGTAGCAGAATTCCTTAACTTCATTGACTTCGTGACCATCAATCCTGATGTTAAGTTTCTCGCTGTTCTCATTTCTACTACTTCTCATTACCTTCGTCTTTCTCCGATTTACTCTCAAACCATACTGTGTACTCATTAGACTGTTCATTCCGTTCAGCAGATCATTTAATTCTTCTTCACTTTCACTCAGGATAGCAATGTCATCAGCGAATCGTATCATTGATATCCTTTCACCTTGTATTTTAACTCCACTCCTGAACCTTTCTTTTATTTCCATCATTGCTTCCTCGATGTACAGATTGAAGAGTAGGGGCGAAAGGCTACAGCCTTGTCTTACACCCTTCTTAATACGAGCACTTCGTTCTTGATCGTCCACTCTTATTATTCCCTCTTGGTTGTTGTACATATTGTATATGACCCGTCTCTCCCTATAGCTTACCCCTACTTTTTTCACAATCTCGAACAGCTTGCACCATTTTATATTGTCGAACGCTTTTTCCAGGTCGACAAATCGTATGAAAGTGTCTTGATTTTTCTTTAGCCCTGCTTCCATTATTAGCCGTAACGTCAGAATTGCCTCTCTCGTCCCTTTGCTTTTCCTAAAGCCAAACTGATCGTCACCTAGCGCATTCTCAATTTTCTTTTCCATTCTTCTGTATATTATTCTTGTAAGCAGCTTCGATGCATGAGCTGTTAAGCTGATTGTGCGATAATTCTCGCACTTGTCAGTCTTGCCGTCTTCGGAATTGTGTGGATGATGCTTTTCCGAAAGTCAGATGGTATGTCGCCAGACTCATATATTCTACACACCAACGTGAATAGTCGTTTTGTTGCCACTTCCCCCAATGATTTTAGAAATTCTGATGGAATGTTATCTATCCCTTCTGCCTTATTTGACCGTAAGTCCTCCAAAGCTCTTTTAAATTCCGATTCTAATACTGGATCCCCTATCTCTTCTAAATCGACTCCTGTTTCTTCTTCTATCACATCAGACAAATCTTCACCCTCATAGAGGCTTTCAATGTATTCTTTCCACCTATCTGCTCTCTCCTCTGCATTTAACAGTGGAATTCCCGTTGCACTCTTAATGTTACCACCGTTGCTTTTAATGGCACCAAAGGTTGTTTTGACTTTCCTGTATGCTGAGTCTGTCCTTCCGACAATCATATCTTTTTCGATGTCTTCACATTTTTCCTGCAGCCATTTCGTCTTAGCTTCCCTGCACTTCCTGTTTATTTCATTCCTCAGCGACTTGTATTTCTGTATTCCTGATTTTCCCGGAACATGTTTGTACTTCCTCCTTTCATCAATCAACTGAAGTATTTCTTCTGTTACCCATGGTTTCTTCGCAGCTACCTTCTTTGTACCTATGTTTTCCTTCCCAACTTCTGTGATGGCCCTTTTTAGAGATGTCCATTCCTCTTCAACTGTACTGCCTACTGCGCTATTCCTTATTGCTGTATCTATAGCGTTAGATAACTTGTAGCGTATCTCGTCATTCCTTAGTACTTTACAGAATACAGAGTAGAAAACTTGTAAACTAAGAATTGAAGAATAAAACAAAAAAAAAACCAGATTATACAAGTACAGAATACAATCTCACCAACCGTGAAATTAAACGAAATGACCCAAGGCTGGAATTTTTTTCCTCATTTGGCACGTCCGTAAGAGCGAGAGGGCAGTGCCGCCACCATTTTATGGGCAAATCTGTGGGAATGTCTGACAGAGTACTGCAGCAGCTGCTCGTAGCCGGTGAGCGCAGCGTGTCGTCACAGCAGAAATAGGGCTCTCGAATTATTGCGAGAAGGGCCGGGCTCGCTCGGTGAAACCTGCGCGGGCAGTGGTAATGCACTGCACAGGCGAGGGGACTTGTCCGCCGAGGGGGTCCAGTGGTGCTGCCAAGAACGTGATTAGAAGCAGCGACCCGCTGTAGTAGGTGGGCAGCTGCCTTGTAGCAGTTTCACCCAGAGCGCAGCTGCTCCACCGGGTCTTACAGGGGTCTGCGCGACGGAGCTGCCAGCAGCAGCCACGAGGTGGGGCTTCCGTCGCAGCGGGCGGCAGTCTCCACCTTCCGGGCGAGCGCTCTCGCACGCACACGCACACACACACACACACACACACACACACACACACACAGGCGCGCGAGCACACACCAACCTTCGCATATTCTTAAACGTAAGCATTAAGCATCAACTAAGTTGTTTGTTATCCACATAAATAAACGTTAAGTGGCCGTCAACCTACGTTAAAGTAGCTTTCTGGGGATTTCACCACAGCCTGACAAACGTCTGATATTATGTTGCATATCGAAGCAGTAGATATCTCGAACTGGAACAACAAACTGTGGCAATTGTCACCAGTAGCCAGAAATCAAACTGTCACAGCTAGTCCTTGTGGCTACTGGTATAGCGCCCCTGTGTTTAGTATTCTTCTCTGCTATCGGTGGTCGAACAAGACGAAGTATTACCTCGATTTCACTCGACGCAGCACTTGCGCTTATTTCTGCTACTTCGTTGTTTTGCCAAAATAATGTCGGCAAAGGCGCCAGCTGCTGCTGCTGCTAGCAAAGCATACATCCACAGTCTCTCCAGGCGTGAATCGAATCCCGCCTGCACACATGTTCGGAAGGAGGCATGCACCTGCCACACTCCGCTTCACGAATTTGACTTTGCAATGCTTGTGGCTTACAGGAAAATCACCTGGCAGCCGGATTTTTGTAATTTTTTATGTTTATTGTACGTGAAGTTCAAACGCAAAAATTAGTTTTTCAAAACAGGTCGATGCAGCTCCCAAGATTCTAGAGGAAATAAGCTATGAAGTTTTTCTCCGAAATCAACGGAACATGCATAACGGACAGCGTGGCTTATTCGGTATTATTCTAGAATGGTAAATAATTGATAATCCATGGATCGCTGGTTCAAATCTAGGTGAGGTCTTCCTTTTTTCTTTTCTTTTTCGTTCATTTCGAATCCGTGCATCCTTTTATATGACATTTGTCAAATATATGCCGCTTAACAAATACCTAATTGTTATTTTCATGAGAAATGCACATCGTGTTGCTTCCAACTATATATCACACACAAAATTCCAATTTCAGTTAAAAATATAAATTCTTAACTATCGATATTATATAAAAGATTGTTGATAAAGATAGATTATAAATTTAGTAACGATCTTTTATAGAATATCGATAATAAAGATTTTGTCTTTCCAATGAACTCTGGAATTTTGCGTTTGACATGTTGTCAGTAGGCTGTTTAGGTTTTTATGTTGGTAACGCCACGTAGCGCTCTGTATGAAAATCACTGGCTGTGCTGTGTGCAGTCTGTGGCTGGTTTGCATTGTTGTTGGCTATTGTAGTGATGGGCAGCTGGATGTTAACAGCGCGTAGCGTTGTGCAGTTGGAGGTGAGCCGCCAGCAGTGGTGGATGTGGGGAGAGAGATGACGGATCTGTCTTGTGACAGCCAGAGCGAGAGCACCAGCAGCAGCGAGTACTGTTTGTATAAAGCGTTTATTTTGCATTTTGTTTACGACCTTCCACTAAGGAAGGGATTCTATTAGTGTTTATCTGCTCTGCATAGTAACTAACTTCTTGATAAAACTTTACGTAGTTTTCGTGTTAGATTTCTTAGTGTTTTCTTGATCGTTTAGAACAGAAAGCGCCCAAAAACCGTCTTTTGTTTGTTTCGCGGCCGTTAGCCACTTGAATCAGCAGTTGTCTTGTGACAGCCAGAGCGAGAGCACCAGCAGCAGCGAGTACCGTTTGTATAAAGCGTTTATTTTGCATTTTGTTTACGACCTTCCACTAAGGAAGGGATTCTATTTGTGTTTATCTGCTCTGCATAGAAACTAACAGTTCTTGATCGTTAGGAGAGAAATTTATTTTGTACTTATTTGCTGCGCTTAGCTTTTAAATAGTTTTTCTGGGAAAACCTAGCGTAGTTTTCGCGTCTCGTATTTCAGTGAGTGTTTCTTGATTATCAGAGTAGTTCATCAGAAGATTATCTTGGGAATTTGTCACCGTATAGAGTAGGGTAAACACAGTCATGTGTAGGGACTGTGGTTGTTGTGAGCGGACGCAAGGAGAATTGGCCACTCTTCGGGGGCAGGTGGAGGCTTTGTCTGTTAGGCTCATCGAGCTCGAGGCGCAGGCGTCGGCTCGTAGTGGCGTTGGGGCAACTGTGGTGAGACCTATGCCTACTTCGGTGGCCTTGGAATCACATGGAACCCCTGATGTCGCTGCGTCTTCCGGCAGTGAGCATCTTACCGGTCAGCCATCACTCCAGGGTGAATGGCGGACAGTGGTGGGCTCGCGCGTGCCTGGCCGAAAGGCGAAGGTGGGATCTGGCCGCGTGGCAGCTGCCTTACCCCTTTCCAACAGGTACGGGCTGCTTCCTAGTGGTGATGACATCGTTTCCGAGCGACCACAGGATGCCTCGCCTGTTGGGCCAGTGGCTGATTCTCCGGCAAGGTCCCGACAGTCACAGAGGGCGGGCCTATTAGCTATAGGGAGCTCCAACAGGCGGGTTATGGAGCCCCTCAGGAAAATAGCGGGTAGGTCGGGGAAGAATGCCAGTGTGCACTCGGTGTGCTTGCCGGGGGGTCTCGTCCGTAATGTGGAGGAGGCCCTTCCGGCAGCTATTGAACGCACTGGGTGTGACCGGCTGCAGATAGTAGCACATGTCGGAACGAATGACGCCTGCCGCTTGGGTTCTGAGGCCATCCTTGGTTCCTTCCGGCGGCTGGCTGATTTGGTGAAGACAACCAGCATCGCACGCGGAGTGCAAGCTGAGCTTAATATCTGCAGCATAGTGCCCAGAGTCGATCGCGGTCCTCTGGTTTGGAGACGTGTGGAGGGTCTAAACCAGAGGCTCAGACGACTCTGCGACTATAATGGTTGCAAATTCATCGACCTCCGTTATTGGGTGGAGAACTGTAGGGCCCCCCTAGACAGGTCAGGCGTGCACTACACACCGGAAGCAGCTACTAGGGTAGCAGAGTACGTGTGGCGTGCACACGGGGGTTTTTTAGGTTAGAGGGCCCCCCCCCTTGGGCGAAACGATAAAATACCTGACGGCTTACCAGAGAGAACATCATCATCGTTGATAAAGAACGTCCGTCCTCAGAGACCAAAAACAGGAAAAGTTAACGTAATATTGGTAAACTGCAGGAGTATCCAGGGCAAGGTTCCTGAATTAGTATCGCTTATTGAAGGAAATAGTGCGCATATAGTATTAGGAACGGAAAGTTGGTTAAAACCGGAAGTGAACAGTAACGAAATCCTAGACACAGAATGGAATATATACCGCAAGGATAGGATAAACGCCAATGGTGGAGGAGTATTTATAGCAGTAAAGAATTCAATAATATCCAGTGAAGTTATTAGCGAATGCGAATGTGAAATAATCTGGGTTAAGTTAAGTATCAAAGGTGGGTCAGATATGATAGTCGGATGCTTCTATAGACCACCTGCATCAGCAACCGTAGTAGTTGAGCGCCTCAGAGAGAACCTGCAGAACGTCGTGAAGAAGTTTCGTGATCATACTATTGTAATAGGGGGAGACTTCAATCTACCAGGTATAGAATGGGATAGTCACACAATCAGAACTGGAGCCAGGGACAGAGACTCTTGTGACATTATCCTGACTGCCTTGTCCGAGAATTACTTCGAGCAGATAGATAGAGAACCAACTCGTGAAGCTAACGTTTTAGACCTCATAGCAACAAATAGACCGGAACTTTTCGACTCCGTGAATGTAGAAGAGGGTATCAGTGATCATAAGTCAGTGGTTGCAACAATGACTACAAGTGTAATAAGAAATGCCAAGAAAGGAAGGAAAATATATTTGCTTAACAAGAGTGATAGGGCACAAATCGCAGAATATCTTAGTGACCACCATCAAACGTTCATTTCTGAGGAAGAGGATGTGGAACAAAAATGGAAAAAATTCAGAAACATCGTCCAGTACGCCTTAGATAAGTTCGTACCGACTGAGGTCCAAAGCGAGGGGAAAGATCCACCGTGGTATAACAATCATGTACGAAAGGTACTACGGAAACAAAGAAAGCTTCATCATAGGTTTAAGAGTAGTCGAATCATAGCTGATAAGGAAAAGCTGAACGAAGCGAAAAAGAGCGTAAAGAGAGCAATGAGAGAAGCATTCAACGAATTCGAACATAAAACATTGGCAAACAATCTAAACAAGAACCCTAAAAAGTTTTGGTCAGATGTAAAATCGGTAAGCGGATCTAAATCCCCTATTCAGTCACTCGTTGACCACGATGGCACCGAAACAGAGGACGACCGAAGAAAGGCAGAAATACTGAATTCAGTGTTCCGAAACTGTTTCACTGCGGAAAATCGTAACACGGTCCCTGACTTCAGCCGTCGCACGGACGCCAAAATGGAAAATATTGAAATAAACGATATCGGAATTGAAGAACAACTGCTATCACTTAGTAGCGGAAAAGCATCCGGACCAGACGAGATACCCTTAAGATTCTACAGTGATTATGCTAAAGAACTTGCCCCCTTTCTATCAGCAATTTATCGTAGATCTCTGGAAGAACGTAAAGTACCTAGCGATTGGAGGAAAGCGCAGGTCGTTCCCGTCTTCAAGAAGGGTCATAAATCAGATGCGAATAATTATAGGCCTATTTCGCTTACGTCAATCTGTTGTAGAATAATGGAACATGTTTTATGTTCTCGTATTATGACGTTCTTAGATAATACAAATCTCCTTCATCATAACCAACATGGATTCCGCAAACAGAGATCATGTGAAACTCAGCTCGCCCTATTTGTCCAAGAAATTCACAGTGCCGTAGACACTGGCGAGCAGATTGATGCCGTATTCCTGGACTTCAGGAAGGCATTTGATACGGTTCCGCACTTACGTTTAGTGAAAAAAATACGAGCTTACGGAATATCGGACCAGGTTTGTGATTGGATTCAGGATTTCCTAGAAGAAAGAACACAACATGTCATTCTTAACGGTTCAAAATCTGCAGATGTAGAGGTAATTTCGGGAGTACCGCAAGGAAGCGTGATAGGACCTTTATTGTTTACAATATACATAAATGACTTAGTTGACAACATCGGTAGCTCCGTGAGGCTATTTGCAGATGACACGGTTGTCTACAAGAAAGTAGCAACATCAGAAGACTCGTACGTACTCCAGGAAGACCTGCAGAGGATTAATGAATGGTGCGACAGCTGGCAGCTTTCCCTAAACGTAGATAAATGTAATATAATGCGCATACATAGGGGCAGAAATCCATTCCAGTACGATTATGCCATAGGTGGTAAATCATTGGAAGCGGTAACGACCGTAAAATACTTAGGAGTTACTATCCGGAGCGATCTGAAGTGGAATGATCACATAAAACAAATAGTGGGAAAAGCAGGCGCCAGGTTGAGATTCATAGGAAGAATTCTAAGAAAATGTGACTCATCGACGAAAGAAGTAGCTTACAAAACGCTTGTTCGTCCGATGCTTGAGTATTGCTCATCAGTATGGGACCCTTACCAGGTTGGATTAATAGAAGAGATAGACATGATCCAGCGAAAAGCAGCGCGATTCGTCATGGGGACATTTAGTCAGCGCGAGAGCGTTACGGAGATGCTGAACAAGCTCCAGTGGCGGACACTTCAAGAAAGGCGTTACGCAATACGGAGAGGTTTATTATCGAAATTACGAGAGAGCACATTCCGGGAAGAGATGGGCAACATATTACTACCGCCCACATATATCTCGCGTAATGATCACAACGAAAAGATCCGAGAAATTAGAGCAAATACGGAGACTTACAAGCAGTCGTTCTTCCCACGCACAATTCGTGAATGGAACAGGGAAGGGGGGATCAGATAGTGGTACAATAAGTACCCTCCGCCACACACCGTAAGGTGGCTCGCGGAGTATAGATGTAGA
Source organism: Schistocerca nitens (assembly GCF_023898315.1). Classification (NCBI taxonomy): domain Eukaryota; kingdom Metazoa; phylum Arthropoda; class Insecta; order Orthoptera; family Acrididae; genus Schistocerca; species Schistocerca nitens. The sequence continues at coordinate 229,980,522 of NC_064623.1, read as the reverse complement.
TGTAGATGTAGATCTTTGAGAGCGGACGATCTGGAGGTGTGTCCATCAGAGACAGTAAATTTGTAAGACTGGATGCCATGAACTGCTATATATATCATGACTTTTGAACACTATTAAGGTAAATACATTGTGTGTTCTTTATCAAAATCTTTCATTTGCTAACTATGCCTATCAGTAGTTAGTGCCTTCAGTAATTAGAATCTTTTATTTAGCTGGCAGTAGTGGCGCTCGCTGTATTGCAGTAGTTCGAGCAATGAAGATTTTTGTGAGGTAAGTGATTTGTGTAACGTATAGGTTAATGTTAGTCAAGGCCATTCTCTTGTAGGGATTATTGAAAGTCAGATTGCGTTGCGCTAAAAATATTGTGTGTCAGTTTAGTGTTGATCAGAATAGGTAAAGAGCGAAATCTCTGAGTACGTTCAGTTTTGCTCAGCTGCTTGAAAATGAAATAATGTAAGATGTTTATCAGCATAGTAATTCATAAAGTTTTCTAAGGGGATGTTACAATGTAATTAGAAACAAAAATACATGCAATTTTCGTAAAAATAATGGTTATATTTATCTTAATTAGTATACATTCGATGAACTTTATATAAAATGATGTAGGTATTTACAATGAACGAAAAAAATATCTCTTGTAAAAACAATGTTCTTATTTCTGATGCAATATATATGACAGTTTCTCGTATTAACGACATTCCAAAATACTCTTCTCTGTGTTCTACCGTTTGCCAAAAACTCGTTTCGGTATCTTCAACCATTCATCAGACATAATGGATGATACGAGTAACTCAGAACAGCTGCATCGTTGTGGGCACAGGCAGAAGTGAGTGTGATACATATTATCAGTTTTCTCAAGATTGGAGACAGATACAGACTTCGTCCCAAGTCCGAAGTGTAAGAAAGAATTCAATACGTTAGCGACATCTGATACGTAGTAATATAGAACCTTACAGGCACCAAAGGCAAACTCATACGACCCCTGCTTTTCATTGCAGACTATTCGAATTTCGTGTTGTGCCCAACGTAATCCCTAAACGCCACAAGAACTACGACTGATAACGAAACGACTGGCCTACACGCTTGCCTCTGGTTCCAGCCGCACAGCGACTAGCCGCAAGGCGCACGCATGTCAACGTGGCATCAGCTTCATACGTCTACCTGTTCAGAAGAAAATGGGCTCTGAACACACGGGCAGTCGGATTACAATAGCCAAGAAAACATTTTTCGTGTCATATAATTACAAACTGACAGTTTTTGAATTTCTTTCCTTTGCTTGTATCGTGGAACCTAGCTTCCTGCCAAATTTCATGATTCTAGTTAAGTACGCTATAGATTTTGATGAGTGAATTTGCGAGTATCAAAGAATGTGACATAAATTTCCGTATCTGTTGATAAAATTTACGTAGAAGCTTAAGTTTTTTTCATCGCCAAGGGACCACAGGTCTTCGTATATGGAGTTTTCAACTTGATACGTCTGCGCTTTTCTGAGAAACAGCGTCCTTAACATTCGGTCAGACAGACAGACAACGACGAAGTGGTCCTGCGAGAGTTCCGTTTTTACTGACTGAATTCCGGAAACCCAAAAATAAAAAATAAAAATCGTAGCCCTGAAGGAGGGGTCAGAAGGATCTGTAGTAGTGAAATGTGTGCTACTACTGCATAGGAGATCGCGAGAGGTCGTAGGTTTGCTTGCGAAAGTGGAAATGTTTCTACCATCCCGAACAATGGCCAATTTTCTACCCAATATGTGGGTCTTCCGTCATAGCCACGCTTGCTGATTGTAGGTGACTGGTGTGTGAGTCGAGTATTAGTGCCACGTTAAGCGTTGCTGATGACGAGAAAAGGGAGAGGGAGAAACCCTATCACGTCTGAGCCGAAAACGTGATCAATTCTGCATCACTATTACGCAGAGCGTCCGTCCATCGCAGCAGGGGTGAACCGTGTTCAAATAACTGGGCGACAATCTTACAGAGTTTTCACCTTCAGTTGGTTGCCACGTATGTGTGTGCAACACGACAGTACCAGCTTGGGAAAAGCAAATGAACCGGTGTCCCCCTTCTGCAAGTTACTCGAAACAACCTCGGTAACATATCTGCAGGTATTACCCTGCAACAGAAGGACGCCTTCCGTCAACATTGCTCGGCGTTTCGATTGGATCACGAGCTTCAATGAAGTTTGGCTGTGAAGCCCTCACACATGTTCCATAGTTATGATGTATTTTCATGTTTTAGGAACCCTGAAGAAAGACATTCGTGATCGTTGATTTGCTTCGGACGTAAAGGCCTTGGTGCAATCACGGTTCCATAGGCAACAGAAAACGTTTCTCGATGAAGTCATTGACCGTTTTGTCTCGTAGTGACGTATGAACCGTTATAACGATTCCTTTTGAAATAATGAACAGTTTGCTTACTTTTCTTTCAATCTGTCCCATTTTCATCCGACTGCCCCTTATACACGATAAACGTATTGTAGTGGTGCTAGTGAAGGTTCTTGATCATGGATGGCAGTGATAATGATGTTGATTACAGTGATATTGATGATGATGATGACGATGATGATCATGGTGACGACGATGACGATTATGGAAGATGATGATGTTAATACGGAGTTCCAAATGAAAGTACAGTCGTGTCCAAAATTAAAGCAACAAACCGCTATATCCCCGTCCTGTGTCTAATTCACCGTATAATCATACAACAGATATCCGTAGAATCGTGTTCTGCACGGAAGATGGCATTCCGGTCAATGGACAATCACGTCAGGACACTTATCAAACGGGGTAGTGTCTGACAGGTAGTCCCACATCCACAATCGTCGCGTATACAGTCACAGACGGTGGAGTGTGACACCAGACTCTCTGTGGTGGAGGACCATAAGAAGAATGGAAGCACGACAGTCGCAATATGATGTGGCCGAAAGGCATAATGTGAATCGTTATGTTCTTTCTCGAACAGGGGCGACCACGTATGATACGTAGGACCGTTATTTGGCCGCGAGGGGACGGCGGTACCGCCGTAGTCCTGCACGGCAACTCGCAGCGTCCACTGAACGCAAGGCTTCGGCAGGGTAGTCTTTCTTGTCGGAGAACTTCTGTGTGTGTACCTCTGATGCGCCTCCACGGAAGTTGACGTCTAGACTGATGTCGTCAACATGCCACCTGGACGGTCCAACAGCGGGCCAATGTCCTTTACGCAGATCAGCCCCCATTTGGTCTGGAGAGTAATTCTCCACGCTTTCTTATCTAGAGGAAAAGTTAAATACGATTTCGGAATCCAAAAATCGTGGAAAGAGAGCGATATCGAGGAGGATCCTTAACAGTGTGGGCAGGTATTATGTCGACCACACGAACACCCCTTCACGAAATTTTACGGGTCAATCGGCAAGTTTTAACTACTGTCAGCTATCGCGACGAGATCTTGGGACCTCGTGTGCGGTCGTTGCGAGGTAGTGTGGGCCCAGACTTGGTGCTGATGGACGACAATGCAAACAGAAGATAGTGGACGCCTGCTCGCTCTTTCGAACTGAATCTCATCGAGCATGTCTGGGTTGTACTAGGGAGACAGACTGCATCACGGCAGTATCCACCAACCACTTCCCAAAACTTGTGAGCAGCTCTGCAGGAAGAATGGCCCCAACATCAGACATCACTCACAGCATGCACCATCGTTTTCAGGCCTGTATTGCTGCCAGAGGTGGTCACACCCGACAATGAGCACATTAACCACTTGTCGCAATGTGTGTGCAAATCTGTTAACTTGGAAAAAACGAAGAACGTTTTCGTCTACTGTTACGTATATTTCACTTGTTTACATTTTGTGTTCTTTGCATTGTTTCTACTTTACTATCACCTGTTTTCACTGTTTTGTGGTGAAATAAACACAAGCTTGCAAAATTTCAGTTCGTTGCTTTAATTTGGGACAGTAGTGTATAAGGTTCCAGAGGCCTTTTGAAGCTATGATGTAGACGAGGTCTGTCTAAAAAGTATCCGACCTCTGATTTTCCCGCGTAGATTAGAGACGATAGCGCGGCGCCACTGTACACAGTAAACGACAAGAGACCTTTATGCGCATGCGTGAATATTCTCCCCGCCTTCCAGCGCGTCTGTCGCTGCCTGTCGGTCACCGACTGAGGAGCTACACAACGTGTCCCTTGCATTAACGATTCTCTCGAGATGACTGGACGTGTTGAGCAAAGATACTGCATCAAATTTTGTCAAAAGCTTGGTGATTCTTAAAGCGAAAACAATTCGTAAGATTCAGCAGGTGTTTGGAGAAGATGCGGTGAGTGTAACACAAATTAAGGAGTGGTTCAAGCGATTCAAAAGTGGCCGCACATCAGCGGAGAGAGACCAGCGTCCTGGCAGGCCCCAAACTGCTCCGAGTGCAGCTGTTGTTGAATTGTGCATCACGAATAAGCACCGGAAGGACAAACAGTGACAAAGGACTACCATGAAGATGTTCTCCGTGACGCAGTTCGGCGCAAAAGACCAGGAATGTGGACGTCGAAAAACTGACAACTGTACCACGACAACGCCCCCGCACATTCATCCCACTTCATACAAAATTTCTTCGCCAAACATGGAATTACAGCCGTTCGGCAACCTCCTTACTCTCCAGACATGGCTCTGTTTCCAAAATTGAAGACGCTACTGAAAGGATCCCGTTTTGAGAGTAGAGAAAAATTAATGCAGAACGCGACGACGGAACTCAAGAAGACTTCCCGAGGTGTTTTCAGCAGTGGAAGGATCGGTGGGCTAAGTGTGTGCAAGCACAAGGGGCCTACCTCGGAGGGGATTAGGGTCCCAACCCCGTCCGGTATTCGAAATATTTTTTCTGGCCAAAGGTCGGACAGTTTTTAGACAGGCCTCGTATACGCAGACTGAAGCAGCCTCGGTAAAAATCTTCATTCGTAACTTCACCTCAGTCTGCATATATACATCATAATCTGTCTGATACTTGTAAAGGTCTAGGGAACCATATAGTTTCATTTAATTAAAGCATATTTGCCACAGTTTCAGGCGGGATCCCCCGTTTCGTTCGATGCTGAAGTGCTGTTCCAATACAGTTGGAGACCCTCTGCAATGCTGTTCCAGTTTTGGGGGCTCACTAAATAGGCTGAGGCCTGAATGGGCGTGCCAGGGTAGCGGGTGTTGCGCAGAGCCACTGTGGCACGGGGGCGTAGCGGTTACTGACAAGGGAACCTCCCCATCGCACCCCCCTCAGATTTAGTTATAAGTTGGCACAGTGGATAGGCCTCGATAAACTGAACACAGATCAATTGAGAAAACAGGAAGAAGTTGTGTGGAACTGTGAAAAAATAAGCAAAATATACAAACTGAGTAGCCCATGGGCGACATAGGCAATATCATGGAGACAATTAGCATAGGAGCGCCGTGGTCTCGTGGTAGCGTGAGGAGCTGCAGAAGGAGAGGTCCTTGGTTCAAGTCTCCCCATCAAGTGAAAATTTTACTTTCTTTATTTTTGCATAGTTATTATCTGTCCGTTCGTTCATTGACATCTCTGTTCACTGTAATAAGTTTAGTGTCTGTGTTTGGCGACCGCATCGCAAAACCGTGCGATTAGTAGACGAAAGGACGTGCCTCTCCAATGGGAACCGAAAACATTTGATCGCAAGGTCATAGGTCAACCGATTCCTCCACAGGAAAACACATCTGATATATTCTATACGACACTGGTGACGGCATGTGCGTCACATGACAGGAATATGTTGTCGACCCACCTAACTTGAACACTTGGCGAATGGGTAAAAAGATTCTTCTACCTTGCCCGATTTAGGTTTTCTTGTGAATGTGATAATCACTCCCAAAAAAGTGATGAAAACATAAGAGTTTGTCACATAAACTGAAAATAAAAAATTAAACTTTTCACTCGATGGAAGATTTGAACCAAGGACCTTTCGTTCCGCAGCTGCTCACGTTACCACGAGACCACGGCGCTCATGCGTTTCCGGCGTCCTTGATGTTGCCTATCTTGCCACGAACTACTCAGTTTGTATTTTTGGTTATTTTTTCACAGTTCCACAAAACTTCTTCCTGTTTTCTCAATTGATCTGTGTTCAGTTTTTCAAGGCCTATCCACTGTGTCAACTTATAACTAAATCTGAGGGGGGGTGCGATGGGGAGGTTCCCTTGTGACCAGCACATCCTGGTCCGGAGCCTGGCCTTGGTACAAATTTTAATTCGTCGCTTCAGTCTGCATAGACACTCTTGTTGTTGTTGTTGTTGTTGTTGATGATGATGATCATGATCACGATTATGATGGTGATGATCAAGATCACAATCATGATGGTGATGATCGTGATTCTAATATTGGAGATGATACTGATGACGCATGATATTCACAACGATATTTACCATGCGTGTTGATTACGGTAGAATAGAATGCAACAAGCAGGTGGAGAAGCACGGCCATGACTGCAGCAAAAGACATTTACCGAAACAAAAATTCATTTAACTGACAAACGCAATGTCAGCCAATACGGATGTCGCCCTTTCACTCTCTCTCTAGTTTTCGTATCGCTAAGATCTCAGTGCACGAGTGGCGTGGTGTTGCGGCGCTCGAACGCAACTGCAGGACGCATAAGGAAGCCCGGTAACGAGCGGACAGCGACCTGCCCGCCGCGGATTACGTAAGCGCGGTGGGCCGCCACACACAGAGCCTCCTCCCTCCCCCATCCCTTCCCACCAATCCAATCCGCTGCCAAATTGGGGCCCATCTCAGGGGTAACTCTCGCACAGGCCCGGCTAGTGGGAAGCGGCAGACAAATTGCTAACAGATGCCTCTGCGGGCCATTTCGCTCTCCCGGCTCCGCCGTCTATCTGCTGCTCATTTGCTGTTTTAATCTCCTCTCCATTTCCTTTCTGGCCTCTTTCTTTTTCTCACACCTCACTAATTTTGATGAATCTGCGTACTGTGCTAGCTGCAGGACTTGCTTCCGACGGAATCTCTTGCGAGTACTGTCCGTCTGATTCTTTACAGACCCCACTGACACTTTGCAGGCGTCTATTCGACGTTCAGATGACGCACATCCCAGGCTTATTCCTTGAACAAAGAGGAGCCAGCGGTGCCCTGCAAATCTCGATATTCGTTCACAGACAGATAGGGAAGTGAAATGAAACGGGAAGAAGACAAGGTTTTTTGGTCAGACGACAATACGGTAATATCAGCAGCAGCAGAAAGCGATATAACCGTAGGTAGGGCAGAAAGTGAGTTATTGTGAATAATTGAGTGATACAGATGTTCTCATCAGAATCAGGTATACGAATCGACGTCGCAAGAAAAAGATCGAAAGATACAGAGTATATGAGGATACTGAACGGATAATTCAGTACGTATAGCGAAATGACAATCAAATAGTCGTGGGGGATTGGAATGCGGCTATAGGAGAAGGACGAGAAGAGAGAGTTACGGGCAAGTATGAGCTTCGTACTAGAAATAAGAAAGGAGAAAGACTACTTGAGTTCTGCAATAAATTTCAACCAGTAATGGGAAATACTTTGTTCAAGAATCACAAGGCGACGAGGAGGTACAGAAAGATTCTAGTTACAATACATCTTGGTCAGGCAACAATCGCTGTGTGGGAGTAACAGACCACCAGCCAATCATGCTTCAGGAGATATGACGTCATAAAAACCGAGATGCGTGAAAAACTGTCACATTGTGCATGACGTTTAAATTTATTACCTCTTTGCTACTATCTGTATTTGCACAAATTTCGCTGACAGTATCCATATATTCCGATGAATGTACCCACACAAATACGTCACTGTACGACACACAGCTCAAGAGATATGTTGTCATAAACACTGAGATACGTGAAAAAATGCCGCATCATCCATCAAGTTTTAATGCATTTATTCTTTAGTACAAAGACACCCCAACAGTCGCGTCAACTTTATCCCCGTGACCTGGTAGCGCTTTTGGCACCTTTGGAAAGCCAAGTGCAAAGGGCTGTAGGCCGAAACCACAGCCGCCTACAGACCTGTGAAGAGGGGCTGCAAAACCGCGTCGTACACGCGGATCAGCTGCGTGCAGTGTATGGAAAATATTCCATAATTTCAAAGGTATTTTCAGTAATACATACCAATGTATTCGATATTTTACTACAAAAATCATCTTTTGTTTTCGTTTCTAATAGAAAATTTGCAAAATGATTATCCACGTAATGCCGGGTTTGTCAGCTAACAACTAAAGGGTGTAACGTAACTGCACAACTTGCGCGGGTTGGTAGGTAAATATCTCATTAAATTCGTAGATGCAACCGTTCAGTATTCTGAAACGGTGGCTACTGAACTTGAAGAAAAAATACTACATCACAATGAAAACGAAACAACGTCATTTTGTGAATAAACTAACTGAAGTTTTGAATTGTGCGAGGAGCGAACGCTACAACCCACCAATCATTTTCTTTACGTTTGCTTTCATCGTCGCTAAGAATTCGTTCAAGATCAAAACTTTGATCTCACCAGGGCAGTAAAATTTCGTCGAAATTAAGAAGCTATTAATATTTATGACAGGTCATTTTAGCTTTTATCACTGTGTAATGTGGTACTTCGACATACACAATGTGATCAAAAGTATCCGGACACCCCAAAAAAACATACGTATTTCAGTTTAGGTGCAATGTGCTGCCACCCACTGCCAGGTACTCCATATCAGCGACCTCTGTAGTCATTACACATCATGAGAGAGCAGATTGGAGCGCTTCGCCGAACTCAGGGACTCTGAACGTGGTCAGGTGATTGGGTGCCAATTGTGTCATACGTCTGTACGCGAAATTTCCACACTCCTAAACATCCCTACCCACTGTTTCCGATGTGGCAGTGAAGTGGAAAAGTGAAGGGACACGTACAGCACAAAAGCGTACAAGCCGGCCTCGTCTGTTGACTGACAGAGACCGCCGACAATTGAACAGGGTCGTAATGTGTAATAGGCAGACATCTATCCAGACCATCACACACGAATTCAAAACTGCATCAGGATCCGCAAGTACTGTGACAGTTAGGAGGGAGGTGAGAAAACTTGGATTTCGTGATCGAGCGGCTGCTCATAAGTCACACATCATGCCTGTAAATGCCAAAAGACGCCTCGCTTGGTGTAAGGAGCGTAAACATTCGACGATTGAACAGTGGAAAACCGTTGTGTGAAGTGATTAACCACGGTACACAATGTGGCGATCCGATGGTAGGGTGTGAGTATGGAGAATGCCCGGTGAGCGTCATCTGTCAGCGTGTGTAGTGCCAACAGGCCGTGGTCTTATGGTGTGGTCGTGTTTTTCATGGAGGGGCTTGCACCCCTAGTTGTTTTGCGTGGCACTATCACAGCACATGTCTACATTGATGTTTTAAGCACCTTCTTGCTTCCCATTGTTGAAGAGCAATTCGGGGATAGCGATTGCCTGGGCAGAGTCCTGAGCTAAATCCTATAGAACAGCTTTAGGATGTTTTGGAACGCCGACATCATGCCAGGCCTCACCGACCGATATTGATACCTCTCCTCAGCTCAGCACACCGTGAGAATGGGTTGCCATTCCCCAAGAAAATTACCAGTACCTGACTGAACGTATGCTTGCGAGAGTGGAACCTGTCATTTAGGTTAAGAGTGGGCCAATACCATTTTGAATTCCAGCATTACCGATGGAGGGCGCCAAGAACTTGTAAGTCTTTTTCAGCCAGGTGTTCGGATACTTTTGATCACATAGTGTAGATGTGTGTCAAATAATTTCTACACCGGCGTCATTTTCATTTTCGTGTACATATGCATAAATGGACGCTCCAGCCCAAGAAATAATTTTTGAATGTTGTATATTGTGCTACCATATTTAAAGGTAATACATCTTCTCATACGTTGTCACGATATGGTTTTATTTTTACCACTCGTATTCAGCCACGTACACGAACACAAAGTTAGGTGAGGACAAGTAACTGATTACTTTGGCTTGGCTAATTCTCTTTATGTCGCAGTGACATTTTTGCATCGTAGTATTCTATAATGCCCCTCAGCATTCTCGCGCAGCTAATCCCAAGAGCAGACTCCTCCTGTACCCAGAAGATTCCCTGGCGCTCTCGGCCTGTGGCCCCCACACTCCCATCCACATACCAGTCCGCTCTGACTGCCAGCCGGACGCTCTGAATGTGGCCATTTTCAAGAACATTGCGGAGCAGTTTTGGTGGGAAACACTGCACGAACTGACCCCTCTCACCGTGCTCCTACACCTTACCGACGTCGCTCTGTCTTTAGACCTCCGTTGTGCCTTCATCATCACGGACTGAGGCAAATTTTCCGGGATCCTTAATAACACCACTCAGCAACATCTCGACAACGCCTGCCAATCTGGTTAGTGCTGTTGATTACCTAACCACAAAACTCCAAAAGGCGATGAATGCCTCTACTTCCATTGTCCCAAGGGATTTCACCCCACTCGATGACTTGCCTCCCCTCTTGCGCGAACTCAAGATCCAGAAGAACCGCAACTGCAGGCGGTGGAAGCAGTTTCGTGATCCTCGGGATAAGCATTGCATGAAGCGTCTCCAGTGCGAATCCTACCACCGGCTCGCCGATTGGAAAACGGAACGATGGGAGAACAAGATGTCCGCCTTCCTCCTCCAACATAAATCCGAATGGGCTTTTGTCCAAGCCCTGTGGTCCTCCGTAGTGATTACCAACCATCCCATCCGCACAGTGGATGGCTTAACTTATGATGCCCTCCGTGTGATAGAAACTCTGACCGATGCGTCTGAGGAACAAAACCAATTGCTCATCGAGGACCCTACGCCTGATAAACTCCAAGATGAACGCGATATTCTAGCGGCCGTTGCCACTTTCGGACAAAGACCACCTCTCGCCGCCCCTCACCTTACGTCCCTGGCAGAAATCCAACGGATCCTTCGTCGGAAGCGTGGGCAGTCGGCTCCCAGTATGAATGGCATCTTAAGCGAACACCTCCACCAGCCGTCCACGCAAGCCTCTGGTCTTATTTACCAGCATCCTGAACCGCTGTCTCACACATGGTGTTTTACCCCCACAGTGGAAGCAGGCCAAAATAACTGCCATTATCAAGCCCTCAAAGGATCCTATGGTCCTGTAAGTAGGCTGTTTAGGTTTTTATATTGGTAACGCCACGTAGCGCTCTGTATGAAAATCACTGGCTGTGCTGTGTGCAGTCTGTGGCTGGTTTGCATTGTTGTTGGCTATTGTAGTGTTGGGCAGCTGGATGTTAACAGCGCGTAGCGTTGCGCAGTTGGAGGTGAGCCGCTAGCAGTGGTGGATGTGGGGAGAGAGATGGCGGAGTTTTGAAATTTGTAAGACTGGATGTCATGAACTGCTATATATATTATGACTATTAAGGTAAATACATCATTTGTTCTCTATCAAAATCTTTCAATTGCTAACTATGCCTATCAGTAGTTAGTGCCTTCAGTAGTTAGAATCTTTTATTTAGCTGGCAGTAGTGGCGCTCGCTATATTGCAGTAGTTCGAGTAACGAAGATTTTTGTGAGGTAAGTGATTTGTGAAAGATATAGGTTAATGTTAGTCAGGGCTATTCTTTTGTAGGGATTATTGAAAGTCAGATTGCGTTGCGCTAAAAACATTGTGTGTCAGTTTAAGCCCAGTCACGTATATAATTTTTCAAAAGGGGATGTTTCAGTCCCTGCTAACAACAAGCCCATTAGCCTTCTGAATACCATGGCCAAGGTTCTGGAATCTTTGATCCTCCATCACATTTCTCAACCTCTGGCGGTGGCTGGGACAATCCGTCCAGAACAGTTTGGATTCGCTTCCCATCTGTCGGCCGAACTCCTTAGGATCACAGAACATATCAACAAGGGCTTTAACTCCACCACGTCCACGCCAGCGGTTCTCCTGGACCTGGCAGGACAATCTTGTGTACAAAATGCTGAAACAGACGATCAACGACGACATCTGTGTGAAGACCGTGGATAATTTCCTCCATGATAGGACTTTCCTGGTCACTCAGCAAGGTCAACGCTCCAGCTTACGTCACATGTCGATGGGCACCCCTCAAGGGGTCAACGATAAGCCAGTCCTCCCACACTGCCACCTGGCGCAATATGCCAATTACATTGCGCTCTATACCACCGGACACAACACAGACCAGCTCACTGCTCGCCTCCAGAGGAAGGTGGACGCGACGGTGATCTGGTGTCGTTTCAACAAGATTGCCCTCAATGCCGCCGAAACTAGGGCCGTTTACTTCACTAAAAGGCGCTCCATCCTCCGCCACAACATCACTACTGCAGGCGTCCCGGTCCCATGGTCCTATGATACCAAATACCTAGGTGTCCGGATGGATAAATAACTGCTCTTCCATCGCCATGCAGAATGTGTAACCCAAAAAGGACTGAAGCTGATAAAAGCGTTATACCCAATGTTCACCAGCAGGGAACTGAACCTCGACACCAAGCTTCGGCTGTACCGGATGGTTGTCCAGCCTCCCCTCACCTACGGCTCCACTGCGTGGGCTACGATTAGTCCGTCCCAGATGTAGATCTTCCAGCACCTGCAGAATAAGGTGCTTTGGTGGAGCCTCACGAGAAACGGACATGGCCAGTCTCAAGGCGTCCATGCGAGGGACGGCAAGGCGTCTCTATGCCAAAGTAGAACCCCTCCGCGACACGGTCGCTGGCTTACAAAAAAATTGGCACAACGCCTCCCCGGCACTGGCACCGACACCTTGTGCTTCTCACGATCCTTGAGGACTTGCCTAACGATAGCACTGTTACGGCCACTAACGAAGCGTAAGTGTTGACCACTCGATGGGTATCGTCAACCAGCCTTGTTGATACGTAATGTAGTTCGTAGTTAGTGAACATTTGCCTGCGACCTGAACTTCCACCGTCGGAGGGTGGTACGGGACTTCAAGTTCCACCGCCACACCTTCAACGTGAACTCCAGTGATGTCTTTGGAATGACATCATTGTCGAATGGAACAGTTTTACTATCCACCAAGACAGTAAGGCCGTGAGCCACTGGTGAAGTATTTCAGCCTCCCACGAAGAAACGTGAAACGGAAGCACTCTGCAAGGCCCTACGCACCAGTCAGCCGGCTCACGATGTTCAGCAAACATAAGCGGCAGAGGAAACTGAAATGTGTTCCAAGAGCGGCTGCGGCGGTCTTTCTACAATACTGGTAGAGGAAAGTTTGAAGCACATCGGAATGCAGGTACTGCTTAACAATAGCTTAAAATTCAAAACAGAGTAATTAATAAGTTTTGAATTTTTTCAAAATGTTTTGAGGTCCGCCGGAACCAAGGCTTTAATTTTAAACATATTAGCCATTAGACTAAGGTTGGGATATCCGACAACAAGATATCGAAATAAGTAACGCATATTTTCAATCAATATTTATTCAGGCAGTATTGATATTTTGTGGTGATATGATCAGAAAATATTATTTCTTCGTCTAACTCGTAACAGAGAAAACTTAATTAATTTTTAATATTGAAATAGTTAAAACATAAGAATGGTACCTACAACGTTTTTCCTTTGAAGTTCTTAGAGAAATTTTGACTTGTCAATTGTGTATTTGATAATCTTCTCACACTGGAAAATAAGGTTGGTAGAAAAGTTTTGAATCTTATTCTCGAAACGAGGAAGGTAAAAAAAGAGAGAGAGAATACGTGTAGATGTTGAAGACGCTTCTGCAGAACTATCAGCGCGTTTACGGATGGCTTCCCCCGGACAGCTGCGAGAGAACCCCCTCCAGTGGCGAGGGAAATACCTCAACCAAGCTCGAGTCTGTATCAGATAACTAGGACATGTTTATCGGTTGAAGGGACTATTGTTCCGGAAGGAAAACAATTTTCAAAATCCGGTGAAGTGATTTCTGCTCAGAGAAGTAGATTAAAAGTAGAACATACTAAAAAAATTAACTTTTTTGAGTTCTTTAGGGAACAAGTTTCATTTACATTAACCGTATTTTGAAATTTATTATCCCACATTTATATTTATAATATCTATGCATCTAAAAAACTGCGAGAAATAACGAATACAGTTGACAATACAGATACTCATTACAGAACTAAATAGAGCATTTTTTGTAAATAAGTTTGATGGGCAAACATAGCCATTCTTTATTTTGGTCTTCTGCTTCTTCTTTCTGTCTAGTATTAACCTTAATGGCCTGCTGCGATTTCAATACATCTCTTTGCTTATTTCCCTACATCTCTTCTACCTCTGGATTTGTATTCGAGAATTTTTCTACATCTACATCTGTACTCTGCAAACCATCGTGAAGTGCATGACAGAGCTTACTTTCCAGTGAACAAGTTATTACGGCTACTTCCCGTTCCATTCACGCGTGGAGCGCAAGAAGACTGTTTAAATGCCTCCCTGCGTGAGAGATACATAGGGCTTTTTAGTATATTCAGAAAGCCATCGTATAAACCCAGGTTTCGAAACTTAATAAGTAGGCTTTTTGAGGGGATAGTTTGCATCTGTATTCAAGTGCCTACCAGTTCAGTTTTTCAGTATCTCTGTGAAACTCTCCCACACGTCAAACAAACCTCTGACCTTTCGTGCTGCCCTTCTCTGTATACGTTCAATATCCGTCGCCTGTCCTATTTGGTGCGAGTGCCACACACTTGAGCAATACGGTAGGGTGGCTGGCTCGAGTGGTCTGTAAGCAATTTCCTTTGTAGTCTGTTTGCATTTCCCCAGTATTCTGCCATATAACGCCACCTGATACCTGCTGTGCCCACGGCCGAGCCTACGCCATCGTTCCACTTCATGTCCCTACTAAGTGTTACACTCAAGTATTTCTATGTGTTTACAGATTCCAACCGTGACTCACTATTATACGTTCAAGGGATGCTATCTTCGCTCGCTTTGTGTAGTGCACAATTTTACATTATTGAAGATTTAAAGCAAGCTGCCAAACATTGCAAAGCTTTCAAATGTTATCAAGGTGTGACTAAATATTTGTACAGCTTCCTTCGTTGTAGATTACCGCACCAATTGCGAAAAGTCTGAGATTACTATTAATTTTTGTAAACCCTCGTCGTCAGTTTTGTAAAGGCCTCGTCGCTACTGCTTGGAGACAAGAGTTGCCACTGTTGTTATGGCAGGCCGAGTTTGAGAGTTCGTGAAGCGGCTTCCGGTGCAGTACACCGCTAAGACAATTTCTCCCTGCCACTATTACACAGCAATGCCCCAGGGTCAGGCAACAGCATAGGAGAACGAAGGTTCTACAGCACTCCAACAAAGTCACACAAATGACTTAAAAAGATTTGCTTATCTTTGTGACTGCAATATTACTCGTAATATAAGAAAAAAGGCCCTTAATGGCTAAGTGCAAATAATCGCAGGTAAACTTCACAGTACATAGCAAACGCAATTTACAACTATCTGTTCACTTCTAAGAGTTCACTAAACGACGTTCTCTGTCCAAGTCGGGCCTGGGCGAGAGCTGCTCTTGTGCATTCCGAGTACAGTTCTGTCCTTTGTCGTCCGGTCACTGGCGGATTGTACTCGGCCGGCACCTGGCCGAGGTGACGTCGATAACTTCATCCTCAGCGCCTTCCGTAGCGCGGGTGGAAGTCGCGCAGGTGGCGAGGCGAGTGTCTACGGCACCAGCCCGCATCTCTGCGCCTGTGGTGCTTTTGCCCTGGCTGCGTCTTGTTCGGACGACACAGCAGTTAATATTGTCCGCCAGATCACTGATACGCAACATGAACAACACATTTCCCTGGGGTTCACGCGAAGTTACTTCTTCATCTGTCGATGACTCTGCGTGCAAGACGACCTGCTGCGTCCTTCCTACCAAGAAATCCACAAAGCATCCACAGCCACAGATTCCACTTGATACTCCGTACGAGCGTACTTTTCGATCAGAAGCGTAGGTCCGGCACTCAGTCAAACGCCGCACCTACGTGACGGCCTTCATCAGTGACGTCATGTGTGAAAAGCGCGAGTTGGGTTTCACATTATCGCTGTTTTCTGTATCCGTGCTGGTTAGTATGGAAAAGATCGTTTCGTTCGAGGTACTTCGTAACGTTTGAGCTCAGAATGTGTTCAAAGATTCTACAATAAATGCCTGTCAAGGATACTGGCCGGCCATTTTGCGGATTACTTCCGTTACCCATGTTGTAGAAAGGTTTGACCTGTGCTTCCTTCAGCCGGTGGGCACGGTTGTTTGTTCGAGGGGCATGTGGTATATTAATTTTTATCTACGAGCGGGACTATTACGTATATTAATCATATACTGACAAGTTACGCACAGTTTGTCCTGTTCAGGGTAGGTTGCAGGTGACAAATATGGAGAACACACACACACACACACCACAACTCTGAAGATAGAGAAATTCAAGTTAATAGAGCCAGACACCAACAACCCTTCTTATTACCAGCTTTTCTACAATATGTACAACAACCAAAACGGAACAGTACGACTGGAAGGCCAAGAACGGAGTGGTCAGATTAAAATGGATGTAAGACAGGGTTGAAGTCTTTCGCCCCTACGGTTTAATCTATATATCGAAGAAACAATGAGGGAAATAAAAGAAAGGTTCAAGGGCGGGATTCAAGGTTAAAGGATATAAATTAAAAGATTCGCTGATGACATTGATATTAACACTAAAAGTGAAGAAGTGTTACAGGATGCCCTGAACAGAATGAACGGTCTAATGAGTACAGAAAATGGACTGAGAATAAACTGAACAAAGACGAAAGTAATGAGAAGCGGCAGAAATGAGAACAGCGAGAAACTTAACTTCAAGATTGGTGACCACGAAGTAAATGAAATTAAGGACTTCTGCTACGTAGGCAGTAAAATAATCCATGGCAGACGCAGCAAGAAGGAAATCAAAAGCAGGTTACCACAGGGAAAAAGGGCATTCCTGGGCAGGAGTACTCTACTAGAATCATAGGCCTTAATTTGAGGAATATAACATTGTATGTAAGCATAGCATTTTATAGCAGTGAAACATGGACTGTCAGAAAACTGGAAAAGAAGAGAATCACAGCATTTGAGATGTGGTGTTACAGAAGAATGTTGAATATTAGGTGGACTGATAAGGTAAGAAATGAGGAGGTTCTCCGGAGAATCGGCGAGAAAGGAATATTCCAGTCACTGAGAAGAAGAAGTGACTGGATGATACGACGTCTGCTACGACGTCAGGAAATAACTTCCATGGTCCTAGAAGGAGCTGCGGAGGATAAAAACTGTAGACGAAGAAAGAGACTGGAATACATCCAGCAAATAACTGAGGACATAGGTTGGAAATGCTACTCTCAGAAAGGAGACCAAGAACGTTGTTGTTGTTGTGGTCTTCAGTCCTGAGCCTGGTTTGATGCAGTTCTCCATGCTATTCTATCTTGTGCAAGCTTCTTCATCTCCCAGTACCTACTGCAGCCTACATCCTTCTGAATCTGCTTAGTGTATTCATCTCTTGGTCTCCCTCTACGATTTTTACCCTCCACGCTGCCATCCAATGCTAAATTTGTGATCCCTTGATGCCTCAGAACATGTCCTACCAACCGATCCCTTCTTCTTGTCAAGTTGTGCCACAAACTCCTCTTCTCCCCAATTCTATTCAATACCTCCTCATTAGTTATGTGATCTACCCATCTAATCTTCAGCATTCTTCTGTAGCACCACATTTCGAAAGCTTCTACTCTCTTCTTGTCCAAACTATTTATCGTCCACGTTTCACTTCCATACATGGCTACACTCCATACAAATACTTTCAGAAACGACTTCCTGACACTTAAATCTATACTCGATGTTAACAAATTTCTCTTCTTCAGAAACGCTTTCCTTGCCATTGCCAGTCTACATTTTATATCCTCTCTACTTCGACCATCAGCAGATATTTTGCTCCCCAAATAGCAAAACTCCTTTTCTGCTTTAAGTGTCTCATTTCCTAATCTAATTCCCTCGGCATCACCCGACTTAATTCGACTACATTCCATTATCCTCGTTTAGCTTCTATTGATGTTCATCTTATACCCTCCTTTCAAGACATTGTCCATTCCGTTCAGCTGCTCTTCCAGGTCCTCTGCTGTCTCTGACAGAATTACAATGTCATCGGCGAACCTCAAAGTTTTTATTTCTTCTCCATGGATTTTAATTCCTACTCCGAATTTTGTTTCCTTTACTCCTTGCTCAATATACAGATTGAATAACATCGGGGACAAGCTACAACAACCTTGTCTCACTCCCTTCCCAACCGCTGCTTCCCTTTCATATTCCTCGACTCTTATAACTGCCACCTGCTTTCTGTACAAATTGTAAATAGCCTTTCGCTCCCTGTATTTTACCCCTGCCACCTTCAGAATTTGAAAGAGAGTATTCCAATCAACACTGTCAAAAGCTTTCTCTAAGTCTACAAATGCTAGAAACGTAGGTTTGCCTTTCCTTAATCTTTCTTCTAAGATAAGTCGTAGGGTCAGTATTACCTCACGTGTTCCAACATTTCTGCGGAATCCAAACTGATCTTCGCCGAGGTCGGCTTCTACCAGTTTTTCCATTCGTCTGTAAATAATTCACGTTAGTATTTTGCAGCTGTGACTTATTAAACTGATAGTTCGGTAATTTTCACATCTGTCAACACCTGCTTTCTTTGGGATTGGAATTATTATATTCTTCTTGAAGCCTGAGGGTATTTCGCCTGTCTCATATATCTTGCTCACCATATGGTAGTGTTTTGTCAGGCCTGGCTCTCCCAAACCGTCAGTAGTTCCAATGGAATGTTGTCTACTCCCGGGGCCTTGTTTCGACTCAGGTCTTTCAGTGCTCTGTCAAACTCTTCACGCAGTATCGTATCTCCCATTTCATCTTCATCTACATCCTCTTTCATTTCCATAATATTGTCCTCAAGTACGCCGCCCTTGTATAGACCCTCTATATACTCCTTCCACCTTTCTGCTTTCCCTTCTATGCTTAGAACTGGGTTTCCATCTGAGCTCTTGATATTCATACAAGTGGCTCTCTTTTCTCCAAAGGTCTCTTTAATTTTCCTGTAGGCAGTATCTATCTTACCCCTAGTGAGATAAGCCTCTACATCCTTACATTTGTCCTCTAGCCATCCCTGCTTAGCCATTCTGCACTTCCTGTCGATCTCATTTTTGAGACGTTTGCATTCCCTTTTGCCTGCTTCATTTACTGCGTTTTTATATTTTCTCCTATCATCAATTAAATTCAATATTTCTGCTGTTACCCAAGGATTTCTACTAGCCCTTGTCTTTTTACCTACTTGATCCTCTGCTGCCTTCACTACTTCATCCCTCAGAGCTACCCATTCTTCTTCTACTGTATTTCTTTCCCCCATTCCTGCCAATTGTTCCTGTATGCTCTCCCTGAAACTCTGTACAACCTCCGGTTTAGTCAGTTTATCCAGGTCCCATGTCCTTAAATTCCCACCATTTTGCAGTTTCTTCAGTTTTAATCTACAGTTCATAACCAATAGATTGTGGTCAGAGTCCACATCTGCCCCTGGAAATGTCTTACAATTTAAAACCTGGTTCCTAAATCTCTGTCTTACCATTATATAATCTATCTGAAACCTGTCAGTATCTCCCGGCTTCTTCCATGTATACAGCCTTCTTTTATGATTCCTGCACCAAGTGTTAGCTGTGATTAAGTTATGCTCTGTGCAAAATTCTACCAGACGGCTTCCTCTTTCATTTCTCTCCCCCAATCCATATTCACTCACTATGTTTCCTTCTCTCCCATTTCCTACTCTCGAATTCCAGTCACCCATGACTATTAAATTTTCGTCTCCCTTCACTACCTGAATAATTTCTATTATCTCATCATACATTTCTTCGTCATCTGCGGAGCTCGTTGGCATATATACTTGTACTACTGTAGTAGGCGTGGGCTTCGTGTCTATCTTGGCCACAATCAGGCGTTCACTGTGCTGTTTGTAGTAGCTAACCCGCACTCCTATTTTTTTATTCATTATTAAACCTACTCTTGCATTACCTCTATTTGATTTTGTATTTATAACCCTGTATTCACCTGACCAAAAGTCTTGTTCCTCCTGCCAGCGAACTTCGCTAATTCCCACTATATCTAACTTCAACCTATCCATTTCCCTTTTTAAATTTTCTAACCTACCTGCCCGATTAAGGGATCTGACATTCCACGCTCCGATCCGTAGAACGCCAGTTTTCTTTCTCCTGATAACGACGTCCTCTTGAGTAGTCCCCGCCCGGAGATCCGAATGGGGGACTATTTTACCTCCGGAATATTTTACCCAAGAGGACGCCATCATCATTTAACCATACAGTAAAGCTGCATGCCCTCGGGAAAAATTACGGCCTTAGTTTCCCCTTGCTTTCAGCCGTTCGCAGTACCAGCACAGCAAGGCCATTTAGGTTAATGATGCAAGGCCAGATCAGCCAATCATCCAGACTGTTGCCCCTGCTGAAAAGGCCCCTACTGAAAAGGCTGCTGCCCCTCTTCAGGAACCACACGTTTGTCTGGCCTCTCAACAGATACCCCTCCGTTGTGGTTGCACCTACCGTAGGGCCATTTGTATCGTTGAGGCACGCAACCCTCCCCACCAACAGCAAGGTCCATGGTTCATGGTGGTAGGCCAAGAAAGTAGAGCACAGATTAAAAAGGGTGTAAAAGCCAACAGGTGCATTGAACAAGCAATGATAGGAACACATGGAAGGTTAAGCAGTGGGATTGACTGTAACGGTGTCAGTTATAAGATTTGCGGACGACACTGCTGTCCTCTGTGAATGTGACGAAGAATTAAAACAGGATACACTGGACGTATAGAAGAGTCTACTGAGAACAGAATTTAGATCGATAGTGCACCGAAGAAAGACAGAGGACCACGAAGTGGATGAAGCAAAATAACGCTTGACGGACACACAAGGTGAATATGGTAACCAGGTTAGCCGAGGAAAAGAGTGCATTCCTCCATAAAAGAAGTCAACTACTATCAATTAGCTGCCATGCGGAGGACCCCTGTTCGATTCCCAGTACTCCAAGGAGTTTTCCTCGGCGTGATAGCGGGTACGGGGTGTACGCAGCTGAGGAGTTTGTTGGCCATGTGAACACTCTAACTGTTGACACCTTGTGAATTCATTGGTTATTCTTCTTTGAACGCTGTTATACGTGACGTAGGTGCGGTAATCTGAAATACGCTGCACTAGCTCCACCGCACTATGCTGCATTGCTGCTCTCGACTCACGGTCGCGAGCACACCTCCACTTGTGCACTTTATAAGGAGCTTTAGCGCATGCGCAACTGGCGTGACGTTATTGCCTTATGGGCCAAATACATTCGGATTTGATAAGCAACGTGCACGGTTGACGGCGTGCACAGCTAGCCCTCACTATTCGACCACAAATTTACGTCAGTGCCACTCCAGCAGACTTTGTGTGGCATAAATCCTGCTAGACCGCAGCACATTAGAGATGGGCAAACTCGTTTATCTTTGGGAATCAGTTCGCTGGTGATCGCTCTTTTTTTGGGAACCGTTCATTTTTACTCGTTCACCGTTCATTTGTGCATGGCATATGGTTCTTATGAAAAACTGAAAAGTAGTAGCATAGGTGACTGAAGATGGAAGGCGCCAAGACGGGCACTTGCCTCCCCCCTGGAGATTTTATTCATTACTGAATTCATTACAGAATTCGTGATTCTGCAAAACCTATCGTCTAGCCAACTGTAGCGTTATGTGGCTGACCGCAGTGAAATAATACGAGTATAAGGTGGCGCACGAAACACCGGCCCCGAGTACAGACTGCTCGCCAATTATGCACGATTTGTTGACCGCTAAGAGCAGAACAGATAAACATGTAATAATAAGGCAGTAAAGAAATAACAAATAATGCAAACAACAACTTCGAAGCAATAGAAGCATTTTCCTCGAGTAACTCGAAAACCGCGGTATCTAGCGAAAATGTTTCACAGCGCAAAACTGAACATTAAATTTCATGTAAAAAGGTGGTATTCGTTTTTCTCTAGGGCAAACAGTTCCCGCGCTGCAGGAGATGGAAAAATCACACATCACCGAAAACAGGGTTTTAATAGTATAGAATTAAGATTTATTGTTAAATAAAGTGGATTAAGAACAAATTTTAAGTGTATGTACCACGTCTATATAGGAACTGCTTGAGTGCGACGTTGCGAATTCAGTCTTTAGTAGAGCTCATTTGAAAGTATTGTGTAAACAATTATGACAGCAAAAATATTAGCTAATAATGACTCACCATGTGTGTCAGGAGGGCGACAGAAAATGAGTGCTGGGATGAGCAGAGATCAACCTTCCATGGGATGTATGTATTACACATCATCGACATTCAAGAAGTGTTCAAAACGAACGATTAACTTGCACTATGAACACCGAATGAAAAATGGCGCACCATCGAGTTCGAAGGCGAGCTCCTTGTGGCTTACAAACCGTGAAAGACGTTCAGCCAGGTATCCGTTCTTAAAGAAAGCATATGCGAGAATTGTATAGCTGTAACGGGCAGATGAGAAATGGTGGATTGTTATGGCACGCAACCGATTGCGAAATGCTCAGTCGTGGAGCTTATCGTGAAACTGGCTGTTCTCTAAGGCGTAGTGCGATAATATGTGTTATGGACACAACAGACATCCACAGGCTGAATTAGTGCAGTCGTTCCAGGTGGTATGAACTGCAATGTCACACACAGTTTAGGAGGGACAGTTCGCTCCAAAGGAGTACGATTTTTATACGCAGACTAGCAACCGAGCAAAAGCAAGTTATTTTGACCAGCTGTTGGCCAAAAGCAGTACTCATACCACAGCTATAGTTCTCTTACGCTCATTTGCCACTCTTGCTTACTATGATGTAATTATTCCCTCCTGCCCTTGTAAGATCAAGCACACGAGAAAGAATCGTCGGGGGCACAGTACCACCAACTTCTCGCGGCACAATAAATAACTTGCCAGCCACTCTACCATCCAGATTAACAGCCGGCGTAATTGTATATGAATGCGTTCAGGAATTTATGTTAGTTGATCTTAATAGCACTCTCTCGGTGCGTCTAATTTCCAAGATCCCTTTAATATGCATTTCCTCTACAGATCCCGACTGGTCAGAGTTGAAAACAAATTCCTTACTGAACGATGGGATCAGTTTGTTTATCTCGTCTATAAATTTCTCGGTCGATTCCGTAGTTTACTAAGTACCGTCAAGGTGACACTTTGTGTGAAATTTGGTTACCTGACGCCTTCCAATTCTACAACACTGTTTGAAGTTATGCAACCATCCACTGCTTCCCTTGAAACCACTGTTTTATACGTCGCACGCAATTTGATGTGCGTAGAGTAGGTCACTGTACCGACCATCCCTGAAACGCGCAAACACAAGTTTTTGTAACAAGTGCGCCATGTCCTCCACTGGATACCCGAAGTTTTTGTTATGCATTATACGGTCATACTGCTGCGGACTTATTCGACTTTTTTTTTATTATGATGCGGATAGTCTTCCACGTACCTAATTGTGTTTAGTATGCGCTTCTTGGACAACGATTGTCTTTTACTACGTCTCACTGATGACGGGATTTGTGGCTCCCTGTCCGACAAGGATGACGGACTACATGTCTCGACACCTGTTTCAGTATCACTCTCACTTGTTAAGCACGTATCGTCGTCACTCTACTCCCCATGTACCTTGCCCGCACAGTCGAGCGTATACGACACGACACAGTCCACTGACGCACCTTGCATAAACACTAATGTTTCGCGCACCTCTTCTTTCTCACTCTGCTAAACTCCTTGGGTTCCTTTCTGACGAAACGTCAACTTCGGCAACTGTTGTTGTAGATTTAACGCGATGTTTACTTTGTTTATCGGTGCCATTGCTCTGCTTTGTATCAACACGACTAGCACTGTAGCAATGTCGTGACTTACTCGCCGACCAGGCAGTTCAGCTATGCTTCGTAGCCTCGTGCTGTGCTCACCATTGGATACCTCCAGTCACGCCCCCTGTTGCCATTAGCAGCATTTTGATTACATACGTGGGGCATCAAATGGCGTAAAAATAATTGGCGTTTGAGACCTCGCAATCACAGAGTTCCTTGTAAGTGCATAAAGAAGTATTAAGGACCAAATTACGTTATAGAGTTGTAGTAAGGTGGAGAGGGATGGAGGATAGAAGTGCGAGGGAAGGTACGTCGTCCCTATTTCATACGTCTGCAAGTTGAAGGCCGAGCAGTTGATTCTGCTCTCAGTCTACCCCACTACATCGCAAGACGCAACTGCTGGGTGCTTCACACAGTTATACGGACACTAAACCGCGCCTTATGAATCAGTGACGACACAGCGCATATAGATGCCAGCGGGGTATTTGCTTTCCACAAAGTGCCTCAACTCTTCATCGAGAGCAGATACGAGTTACTAATAATATCAACGGAAGTAAGGCTTATGTACGTAAATACCCGAACACTGTTCTACACTGCTAGAGGGGAAATTGATTCTGATCTGTGATAGCTGTAGTGTTCTCATTGTGACTGGGCCATGTAAACTGCTCCAGCTTCAGTTACGAAATACTTGCTGCTGGAGCACTGGAGCTTTTCTTTGCCCAATCCGTACACTCGTTGGCGTGGTGCTCAGTCAAAATCTGCGTCTATATACGTTCCAAAGTAAGCTTAATCTTCACAAAGTGTCTCTACGTGACACCGCCACTTGACAATCTACCACAAGAAAGCAAGTGTTTCTGTTCAGGGGTTGCCACCTAACCATTATCAAATAACTTAACATTATTCGAGACTGTTACTAGTACTCACACACCATGTCTGGAGTGAAAAATTAAATACGCTCCTCTTAATATGTTCTTCCGAATTTACGTGGAAGGCTGCAGTTTTGTACATTACCAAAGTCCCATGTTGCATACAGCAGATAAGAAACTCGTACCGACTATGTTTCTGTAAACCAAGCAGCATATTTTAACTCCTTCACAGTCATTGTAAGAATCGCGTCAGACATAGTTTTTTGGTCGGAGTTTGTGGTGCAGGTTCTGTTTGATACGTTCCTCTGCTACCACCACATCTCGTTCTGGCATCGTACAGTAGGTGCATGACAACAATCACGACTACAAGTAATAATAATATACCAACTCGTTATTTTCTTCTCTTCTTGACTCATCAGTCTCCTGACTGATTCGGTGCGGCCCGTACGGGTGCGAGCAGTGGTAGGACCTGGCGTCGCCAAATAAGGCATAGTGCAGTGCACGGAATAATTCAGAATGTGGGCTCTGTTCTGTCATCAGTCTTCTGACTGCCCTGATGCGGCCAGTTTCACCTCAGAGTAGCAACTGCAAGCTACGTCCTCAATTATTTGCTGGTATGTCACAATCTCTGTCTTCCTCCACGGTTTTTACCCTCAACAGCTCCCTCTGTACCGTGGAAGTCATTCCTTAATGTCTCGACACATGTCCTAGCATTCTGTCGCTTTTGACAGTGTTTTCCATATAGTCCTCCCCTCGCCGATTCTTCGGACAACCTCCTTATCCCGTACCTAACCAGCCCACCAAATTTTCAACATTATTCTGCAGCACCACATCTCAAATGCTTAGATTCCCTTCTCTCCCGGTTTTCCCACAGTCCATGTTTTACTATCATACAATACCCTGTTCCGAACGTACATTCTCAGAAATTTCATCCTCAAATTAGGGTCTCTGTTTGATACTAGTAGTCTTCAATTGGCCAGGAATGCCCTTTTCGCCAGTGATGGTCTGATTTTTATGTCCCCCTTGCTCCGTTCATCTACTTCGTGGCCACAAATCCTGATGTTACGTTTCTCGCTGTTCTCATTTCTACTGCGTCTCATTACTTCCGTCTTTCCTCAGTTTACTCTCCACATTCTGTACTCATTACACTACCCACTCCACTCAGCAGCACCCTGTACTCATTAGACTGCCCATTCCATTCACAGACCCTTCAACTGTTCTTCACTTTCACTCAGGATAGCAATGGCATCAGTGAATCTTATGACTAGTATCCTTCTTTTCCTAATTCTTCAAAAAAGATGTATTTAACGGCTCGACATTCTGAGTGGTAGGAATGTAGTAGTAACAACCACTGAGATCAGGAGGAAGAAGTGGTGCCTTGCAACATACCAGGATAAGTGAGTGTGACTGCTGAAAATGCTTGCTACGCAATAACTAGATTACAGGATGATCACACCTGTGTCGTATCTGATGCACACACCCGGCAGTTGCCAACAATGGTCCACGGCGCAGCCAGGCATCATTTCATAGTGCGCTGCGCACAGGGATGAATAAAAAGTGCCTCTCTAAACCGGCGGCAGGCCTTCATTTATTGTTTCTGGGGACAATGGACAATAGTCTGGCCTTTACAAGTGCGTGACCTGCATGGCTTCTGACACACACGCCAAGACCTTGTGGCTCAGACCGATTCTTTGCTACAACAGTATCCAGAAACGATTGAGTTACGAGACTTTCGATGTGCAAGAAGCGAAACGTTGCTCTGCTACGCAGGTATCCCTGGCACTGAAAAGCAGCCGAAATAATTTGTAACAGATAAATCGTCAGGCCCGGGTGGGATCTCAGTTCGGTTTTACAGAAACTAGCCTTTGCTATTAGCCGCATACTTAGATTTCGTTCAGTGGCAAGTCACAAGCGACTGGAAGGAGACACAGGTGATTCCCCTTTATAAGAAGGCTGAAAGATCGTACCCGCAAAATTACACACCAACATCCTTAAAGGGGCGATGCATGTAAAATTGCTCAAAATGTTGATCTTTTTTGCCACCTGAGTTGTATATTGTATCCAATTTTCAGAGTCTAATTCGTGCTACAAATGATGTAACAGCCATCTTGTTTCAGCCTACGCGCAATGACAAGCCCCCTTTTCTACATACTCTATACCTGTTTGCGATATTTTATCATTTCCTGCCATCAGGGAAGACATCTGTAGAGTATATGGGGCCGCGAGCCCATTGAAGATGCGATTCATTACAATTTATTAAGGAATTGCACATATGGTAGAACACAAAACGAAATCTTTAATAACCTCACCTAGGAGACACGCCCAAAGACGACAATTTGTTCATCTACTGTTGTTACAATTTCTTCATATCACCCTTGTCTGGTGTTCTATAGCGGTGGCACTACAATAACCAGGACCCCTATGAGACTAGGATTTGATGCAGGTTGCCTCATTGAAAATTTACTGAAGTGTCAGTGAAGGGTATTGCAAAAAGGACACGCCAAAGGATCAAACTAGAAGGAAATAGCTACATGAAAAAAATGATCAAATGTACGGTTACGGACAACATTAGGATACATGTTTTTGCCTTAAATGGTAATAACGTTTTTTTCCGCAACTTCCATTTTTCAGTGTTTAAGGAACATTCGCAGCTGAACCATTGCAGATAATAAGGTGAAATTTTGTACTGGTTTTGTAAATAGTATACACATTTTTCAAAGTGCATTACTGTCAACTATATTTAAATTTTTGCGAAATAGAAATTGCTGTGTATCACATACAAATTTAAAGAATTGAATCGAGAGTTCTAAGAGTAATGTAAAAGAACTGGTACACAGGTTTGTTTATATAATTACTGTGGAAAATTTACCACATTTTGAAAGTGATAACTTAAATAACCCTTGAGAAAATGTTCACATGTGATAGTATGTATTCAAAAAGTATCCAGCGAAGTTGTGATCAAATTGCTTGACGAAAAAATTAAAAAATCCGGGTTATAGACAATAACATAATGACAATATGAACAAAATTTGGTTCAGTTATCTCTAAAACAGTCAACATTATGTTAGCTTATACGTACCCGTGTATTTTCTCATACTTCCCCCCCCTGGCTGACAGAACCCAGCAGGCTGATGGTGCCCCAGGGCAGTGTGGCGGTGGCGCTGTTGTTCTTCTCCGGGCACACAAACGACCTGACGAGTGGTCAGCAGCAGACTGGGACTGCCTGCTGGTCGTGGAGTACTGTGCAGTAAAGTGTCGTTGCTGACTGATTGTACGACGATACTTGGACGGAATTTCTATTTCGTGTGATGAATAGTAGCTCCACTGTTGGTACACATAACTTGAATGTATTCTTGATGAAATATCGTATCTCTGCCTGTAGACATCGGGCTATTTCTGGATGTACTAAAATCTATCTACATGTGACACCATTAGCTTTACGTTAGCTGAGTTTTTAAGTGGTTACAGGTACAAGGAAAACTTCGGTAAAAATAATGTTTATAAAATGATTTTGGAAATTTTCAGAAATAATATAAAAAGGTTTAAGTATAAATTACTTTTTATCAATGTTGCACTTTGTTTTACAGATAGTTTTTTAAATAAGTAGAATACTGACTTCGCTATGTGTTATGATAATAATTTAGGCGTACGTAATTACATGAAATACTAGATCCATGCCTTAACGTGATGTGAGGTGGCGATATCGATTTGTACTACCACTGTGCCATCTGACGTACCTCCACAGTGATAAGAATGTTTACGCTGGGATCTGCCAGCCACACCGAGCGAGCTGGCGCAGTGGTCAGCACACCGGATCCGCATTCGGGAGAACGACGGTTCAAACCCGCTTCCGGCCATCCTGTGATTTCCCTAAATCACTTCAGGCAAATGTCGGAATGTTTCCTTCAAACGGCCGATGTCCTTCCCCATCCTCCCCTCATCCGATGGGACTGATGATCTCCCCCAAATCAATCAATCCGTCAGTTGTAACGAGGTGATGAATGTGACCACGGCGCAGTAGTATGTGCTACGTAGCTGTTATTTTAAAACTTCTGGAGTAGCTCACCATACCGACACGGACATACACTGTACAGAACCACCTACTGTACTGACAGAGGAGACCATGTAACGATGTGAACCTAAGTATGTTGCTATTGCATGTTTTGTAAATTTTGGACATAATTATCTTGCTGTTATGTTAGTAGCCGTATCCTAGCATTTTCGGCCCCGTCTTTTGCAGATCCGAAGATGGCAACAGAGAATTGCCGATAAATATTTTCAGCGATCTTGGAAGTTGAGAACTTATTCAGTGTTCATATTACATGGAAGACAGACTATCGCTTATAAAGTTATGAAATCACTCAACAGACAAGAAAATGATTGTATGTATGTTACCATATGGGAGAGAACGAATGGACAGCTCACTAAAAAAAAATGTGGTACGATGATGATTTAAATCAGTCGCTACCTGAACTAAATGACACAAAAGCCCTGGGCGATACTGGTATGAGAGAACTGGTGCAAGCTCTAAAACCTTCAAAAAATAGAAAAGCCACTGGTTTAGATGATATTAATGTGGATCCGTGGAAATATAGACGATTCTTCCTACATCTAAGACTTCTTGCCATTATCAATGTTGGAGGAATAAGAAAGTACCAAAAGACTGGCTTTAAAGCAATCTCAATCTTCAAAATTGGCGACAAAAATTCAGCCTATAAAATATATGCCAAAATCCTGAATGCAAGACGTAAAAATATAATGGAAAAGCAAATATTTGAGGAACAATCAGGTTTTAGAAAAGGACGATCAACTACTGAAAATATTTTTACACTGCAACATGTTATAGAAGACAGACGAGAGTTCAGTAAGGAAACCCATCTTGCTTTTCTGGGTTTTGAAAAAGTACTCGATAATGTGGATTGAAAAATGCTATGGAATATCATCGATGAACGTGGTTATCCATCTCAGCTCATAAATGCTATTAAGAGTCTCTACACAATCACCGAAACTGTTATCGACATGGAAAATAAAAGAAAGGTTCATTGTTATAGATATGGGAAATAAAAGAAAGGTTCTGAAATTGAATTAAAATACAAAGTGAAAGGATATCAATGATACGATTCGCTGATGACAATCCTACCCTGAGTGAAAGTGAAGAAGAATTACATGATCTGCTGAATGGAATGAACAATCAAATGAGTACAGAGAGTAAATAGAAGAAAGACGAAAGTAAAGAGAAGCAGCAGGAATGAGAACAGCGAGGAACTTAACGTCACGAATGATGGTCACGAAGTAGACGAAGTTAAGAAATTCTGCTACCTAGGCAGTACAATAACCAATGACGGACGGAGCAAAGAGGACATCAAAAGCAGACTGGCAACGGCAAAAAGGTCATCCCTGGCCAATAGAAGTCTACTAGTGTCGAACATAGGTCTTAATTTGAGGAACAAATTTTAAGAATGCACGTCTGGAGTACAGCATTGTATAGTACTGAAACATGGACTGTGGGAAAACCAGAACAGAAGAGAATCGAAGCATTTGAGATGTGGTGCTACAGACGAAGGTTGGAAATTAGATGGACCGATAAGATAAGGAATGAGGAGGTTCTGTGCAGAATCGAAGAGGAAAGTAATATGTGGAAAACACTGACAAGGAGAAGGGGCAGGATGATAGCACCTGTTACAGACGTCAGGGAATGACTTCCATGGTACAAGAGGGACCTGTAGAGGGAAAAACTGTAGAGGATGACAGAGATTCGAATACATCCAGCAAATAATTGAGGACGTAGTTTGCAAGTGCTACTCTGATTGTTGTTGTTGTTCTTGGGGAAGGAGACCAGGCAGCGAGGTCATCGATGTCATCGGATTAGGGAAGGACGGAGAAGGAAGTCAGCCGTGCCCTTTCAAAGGAGCCATCCCGGAATTTGCCTGGAGCGATTTAGGGAAATCACGGAAAACCTAAATCAGGATGGCCGGACGCAGGATTGAACCGTCGTCCTCCCGAATGCTACTCTGAGATGAAGAGGTCGACACAGGAGAGAAATTCGTGGCGTGCCGCATCGAACTGGTCAGAAGACTGATGACACAAAAAAAGGAGTACGACAAGGCTGCTGTATTTCTCCATACTCTTCAATAAATATAGATATTAGCAAAAAGATAGCTTTGCAACAACTGCTCGAAAGTAACGTGCTCCTAAAATAGCGTGAACACCTCGAACTAATTTATGAGCACAACATGATGTCATAGGAGCAACGATGTATATGACATGATCTGTTACCAAAAAATCATCCATAAAATACTTGGAAATGGCCTAAGACCGAAATTGTACAATCGTACAGCAAATAAATAAAATGGCTGCTGAAGGCTTCAAGAAATCATTCAATAAAAGGAGTTCTTTCAGATATTGACACTAGACTATGTGTAATTTTATATGTAGATGACCTAACTCTGATTACAGAGAATGAAGGTGACCTTCAGCTGGAAGTGTATTAGTTGCAGCAGGTGTCTTCAAATTGCATCATAACTTTGTGATGGCATTTCAGGGTAGACAACACTAAAGATCTAAAATAATCTTGAATAACAAAATCTTGGAGCCAGCAAAACATTTTAATTATCTAGAAGGAAGAAGAAATGTAGAAAGTCCACGTAAGAGTGGAGTAGCATAACAGGAAAGAAGGCGAAGAAGAAGAAGACGAAGAAGGAGGATAGTATCTGAAGCCGTGCTGATCGTGTGTCAACAGATCGGTTTCCTCGACGTAATTTATTTATTATTCAGCTATTTCAATCTATACAAGATGTAGCCTCTTTAAGTTATTAAATACATTTAAAGAGGTGTTTCCATGCATCCCTTCCGCTGGTGTCTTCTGCCAGTTGAAGCCCGCAACTTTGTTGAGTTCCTTATCACACCGATCAGGTGGTCTCCCTGGTGGTCTTCGTTTTTCTCTGGGACTCCACTCTAAAACTGATTTTGTCCATCTTCCATCCTTTGTTCGTGAAATATGTCCTACCCACTGCCATTTTAGAGTGTTAATCCGTTCTATAATATCTTTTACTCCCGTTATTGCTCGAATGTCTTCACTTTTCTGTCCATCTTTCTTAGTGAGACCTAACGTTGACCTTTCCATAGCTCTCTGAGCAGTTCTAAGTTTCCTTTTGAAAAATTCATTTAAAGTTCAAGTTTCACACCCGTACGTTAAAACCGGTAGGACACAATAACCAAAAACTGTCTTCTTTAAGTAGACTGGCATGTTAGATTTGAAAGCTATTGCATTCCTTCCGTAAGCCCTCCAATCCAGTTTAATTCGACGAAAAATGTCGGGTACCAAATTCCCTTTTGTGTCAGTTAATTGCCCCAGATAAACGTATTCTGTAACACATGTTAAATATAGTTACCAACTTTTTAGGAAAGCTGATCCAGTTGCTGTACAGACTTTTGTAAACCTTATCAAGGAACAAGAGTGGCAAGATGTTTATAGTGCTGATACAGTAGACGATAAATATAATGCTTTCCTCAAGACTTTTCTCGTGCTCTTTGAAAGTTGCTTTCCGTTAGAACGTTCAAAACAGGGTACTAGCACAAACAGGCAGACTGGGTGGCTGACTAAAGGGATAAGAATATCTTGTAGAACAAAGTGGCAATTATATCAAAACGTTAGAAACAGTCACAATCTAAATGCAGCAGCCCATTACAAACAGTATTGTAAAGTGCTTAAAAAAGTTATTAGGAAGGCAAAAAGTATGTGGTATGCAGATAGAATAGCTAAGTCTGAGGATAAAATTAAAACCATATGGTCAGTCGTAAAGGAAGTGGCTGATCTGCAGAGACAGGTCGAGAATATAGAATCAGTGCGTAGTGGGGATGTCCGTGTTACTGATAAGTCGCATATATGTACAGTACTTAATAATCACTTTCTGAATATAGCAGGTGAACTAAATAGAAACCTAGTCCCAACAGGGAATCATATAGCACTCTTAGAAAAAAGTGTTCCGAGACTGTTACCTGAAATGCTCCTCCATGATACTGACAAGAGGGAGATTGAGTTAATAATTAAATCACTAAAGACCAAGAACTCTCATGGATATGACGGGGTATCTAGCAGAATACTGAAGTATTGTTCCACTTATGTTAGCATAGTACTTAGCCATATCTGTAACTTTTCCTTTAGGAGTGGTCGGTTTCCTGACCGATTAAAGTACTCGGTAGTGAAGCCACTTTATAAAAAGGGAGACAAGGATAATGTTGACAATTATAGACCTATTTCTATGCCATCGGTGTTTGCTAAAGTTATCGAGAGGGTTGTATATACAAGGTTACTGCAGCATTTAAATTCACATAATTTGCTGTCAAATGTACAGTTTGGTTTTAGAAATGGCTTAACAACTGAAAATGCTATAGTCTCTTTTCTCTGTGAGGTTTTGGACGGTTTAAATAAAAGGTTGCGAACGTTAGGTGTTTTCTTTGATTTAACGAAGGCTTTTGACTGTGTTGACCACAAAATATTACTGCAGAAGTTGGAACATTATGGAGTAAGGGGAGTAGCTTACAATTGGTTCGCCTCCTACTTTAAGAACAGAAAGCAGAAGGTAATCCTCCGCAATATTGAGAGTGGTAATGATGTTCAGTCCCAATGGGGCACTGTTAAATGGGGCGTTCCCCAAGGGTCGGTGCTGGGGCCACTGCTGTTTCTTATTTATATAAATGATATGCCTTCTAGTATTACAGGTGATTCAAAAATATTTCTGTTTGCTGATGACACCACCTTGGTAGTGAAGGATCTTGTGTGTAATATTGAAACATTATCAAATAATGTAGTTCATGATATAAGTTCGTGGCTTGTGGAAAATAATTTGATGCTAAATCACAGTAAGACTCAGTTTTTACAGTTTCTAACTCACAATTCAACAAGGACTGACATTTTAATCAGACAGAATGGGCATGTTATAAGCGAGACGGAACAGTTCAAGTTCCTAGGAGTACGGATAGATAGTAAGCTGTTGTGGAAAGCCCATGTTCAGGATCTTGTTCAGAAAGTAAATGCCACTTTATTTACCATTAGAACAGTATCTGAAATAAGTGACATTTCAACACGAAAAGTAGTATACTTCGCATATTTTCATACGCTTATGTCATATGGTATTATTTTTTGGGGTAATTCTTCTGATTCAAAAAGGGTATTTTTGGCTCAAAAACGGGCTGTTAGAGCTATGTATGGTGTAAGTTCGAAAACCTCTTGTCGACCCCTATTCAATAGTCTGGGAATTTTGACATTGCCCTCACAGTATGTATTTTCTTTAATGTCGTTTGTTGTTAGCAATATTAGCTTATTCCCAAGAGTTAGCAGCTTTCACTCAGTTAATACTAGGCAGAAATCAAATCTGCATGTGGAATGCACTTCCTTGACTCTTGTGCAGAAAGGAGTGCAGTATTCTGCTGCATCCATTTTCAATAAGCTACCACAAGAACTCAAAAATCTTAGCAGTAGCCCAAACACTTTTAAGTCTAAACTGAAGAGTTTCCTCATGGCTCACTCCTATTCTGTCGAGGAGCTCCTGGAAGAGCTAAAAAATTAAGCAAATTCCAGTGTTACATTCTTGATTTTCTTTATTTAAACTAACGACTTGTCGCCTGAATATGTTTCTTATATTTCATTTTATCTGTTTCTACAATCGTGTTATAATTTCATGTATTGACTCGTTCCATGACCATGGAGACTTCTCCTAAATGTGGTCCCACGGAACAATAAATAAATAAATAAATAAACTGTTTAGGATGTTGCCGTTCAGTCTTACTTGTCCTGCAGCTACCCACATTGGTTTAGAACGATTTATTTCAAGTCCAATTTCTGACAACGATCTGTTAAGTCTTTTATAGAGGACTGCATTTCCATCTTACTGTTAGTCACGACCACTATATCGTCAGCAAATCTCGGGTTGGTGAGCCTTTTACCATTTATCCATATACCTCTGTTGTTCCAAATAATTTTGGACATAGCCATATCGAAAACTGCTACAAATAACTTCGCAGATATAGGATCGCTCTGCTTTACTCCTTTTCCAATGGGTTCTTCCTATGTTGATAGATGCTCCAGACGTGTCATAAATTTTGCACAACATGTTTATGTATTTTGTTTCCACTCCTTGCTCGGCCAGTGCTTGTATGACCAGGGTTGCTGACAGAGTCAAAGGCTGTTTCGAAGTCAATGAAGGCTATGCAGAGTGGCATTTCATACTCATTAGCTCGACTAATTACCTGACGCAGTATGTTTATATGGTCAATTGAACTGAAATTATTGCGGAATCTAGCTTGTTCTATGGGCTGTGCAGTCTCCACTAACATTTTAATGCCATTTATCAGGACTCTAGTGAACACTTTATATATAACAGAAAGCAACCTAATGGGGCGGTAGTTCTTCAGATCGTGAATACTTCCCTTCTAATATAGTAAGATTATGTTTGCTTTGTTCCAGCAGGTTGGGATGCTGCCATTCTGTATACTCGAAGTAAAGATTTTAGCCACATGTTTCTGTGTTTCTTCCCCCGTAAGGTTGAGTATGTCACTTGTCAGACCGTCATGAACCCCTGCTTTGCCATTCTGCGTCTCGTTTATAGCTTTTCTTATTCCTTCGGGGAGGATTTCGGGCACTTCATCATCATCTGTGTAAGGTTTTCCTTGTGGTTCATCTATTCTTTCATATAATTTACTATAGAAATTCTTTATGTGCTTAAGAATTTCTTCCTTTTCCGTAATGCGCTCATTATCACCGTTAATTGCTATGATTTAGTTTTTATGAATCATTAGCTTTTGTTTAGCTTGCCTGCTGCTCCTTTTATTCTCTAATGCTAATTTTATGGTGGTTTTATTGTATTTTTGTATGTCGGCTTTCATATTCTTCCTTATACACTTACACATTTCTGAATATTCTATCTTGTCACAAGAAGTTTTAATTTTCATCTCTCGTCTTTTTACGAGTAAACCTTTGGTTTCCGCCCTTCACTTTCCTGGTTGTTTAGAAATTGTTGTCAGACCACCTATTCGTTTTGCAGTTTCTATTATCGTTTCAGCTAGATTTTCTTCTGTTGACACTATTAATCTCACTCGAAGGGCATACTGAAAATCCTTTTTCCTTTCGTTTATCCATACCTATAATTTCTTTTTTCTGGTGATATTAGTTTTCTTCGTTCTTGTTGAGTATTAATGTTAATTTTCGCCCTTACAAGTCTATGGTCGCTACCAGTATTAAATTGATTTAAAACGGAAACATCTTTGATTATTTTGGTGTGACTTGAGATGATTAAATCTATTTCATTGTGGGTCTCATGATTTGGGCTTCTCCATGTCCATTTCCTATTATGGTGTTTCTTAAAAAAGGTGTTCATGATGAATAATTTATTTTCTTCCGCAAATTGAACTAGCCTTTCACCCCTTTCGTTCCTCTCATCGATTCCATGGCAGCCTACTGAGACATCACCCTGTTTTTTGATACCAGCCTTGGCATTTAAGTCCCCAATTACCAGTTTAAAGTGGCAGTCTCGTCCTTTGTTATGTGCATTTTTTTACTTCTTCGTAAAATGCTTCTACTTCATCATCGGAATAGCTTGCTGTAGGAGCGTATACTTGGACTATTTGTAGTTTGTATCTTTTTGATAGTTTAATAACAAGCTTTGCTACTCTACTTGATGTTCCTTCCATTATTGATACTTTGTCTTTTACATCTTTATTTATTAGGAAACCAACACCCTTTGTTCTACCATCCTCTTCTCCGAGGTGATACAGAACATTTCCTGACTTCAGAGTTACACACTGTTCCCCTTTACGACGTACTTCACTCAGACCAACTACAGTATTTTCTTCAATTCTTCTTCAGTTTCGCTTAGTTTGTATTCACCCACAAGTGACCGGCAGTTACATGTGCAGATGTACAGAGATCTGGTGTCTCCCTCTTTAATCGTTTTCTGTGTGTGTGACGCTAAAGCAGTCCCTTCTTGAAGATCCGATAGTTGGGGGACTAATCCGGAATCTTTTACATTAGCGGTACTCATCATAATAATAAGTCTTAAAGGTTTGAAGGGACGTAATTTATAATGTTCGAAAACAGTGTATGTTCCAGAATCCTTGTGCAAATCGACGTCAGTCAATAGGTATACAATTTATCGGATTGCTCCTACTACCTGTCTTCAGTGTTGGTGTGACCTGAACAACTTTCCAGTTGTTAAGTACGGATCTTCCGTCGAGCGATCGTTTATGTACACTTGTTAAATAAGGAGTAATTATATCGGCATACTCTGAAAGGAACCTAACTGGTATACCACCTGGACTGGAGGCCTTGCCATTATTAAGTGATTCAAGTTGCTTTGCTAGACTGAGGATATCTGTTTGTATGTTACTTACGTATGGTGACAGCACTTCGTGATTCGAGTTTTGGAGTTTTTACTTCGACTTCTTTGGCGAAGAAATTTCGGGAAACTGCAGTTAGTAACTATGCTTCATTGACACTGTCATCGTTAACATTATCTTCGCTGTTGCGCAGTGATGGTATTGATTGTGTCCTGCCGCTGTTGTTATCTACATACGATCGGAATGGTTGGATTTTCTGCCTAATTTCGAGGCAAAGTTTCGTTTTCGGAACTACTTAAAGCATCCTTCATTAAAGTCCGTGCTAAAGTTCGACCTTTTATAAAACTTCTGCAGTCTTGCGTTCTTTTGAATTTGGCGTGCTTTTCGTGACTTTTGCTACAGTGTTCTGAATTGTTTTGTCTACCATGGTGGAGTCAGTTCCGCCTGTTATTAATTTATTTGGTGTAAACCTCCCAACTGCTGTCGACACTATTTCTATGAATTTAAGCCACATCTGCTCTACATTTTCGTAGATAGTTCGGAAGGAATGGAGGCTGTCTCTTAGGAAGGCGTCAAGTGAATTTCTATCTGCTTTCTTAACAGACGTATTTTGCATTTATTTTTGATGGGTTTGGGTGTTTTGGTATTCAGTCTTGCTACAGCGTCCTTGTGGTCACTAATCCCTGTCCCTGTCATACTGCTTCCTACTTACTTGGGGTTATTTGTAGCAAAGAAGTCGAGTATGTTTTCGCAACCATTTAGACTTCGAGTCGGTCCATGAACTAGCTGTTCAAAATAATTTTCGGAGAAAGCATTTACTAAGATTTCGGACGATGTCTTATGCCTAGCACCAACTTTAAAAGTGCCATTTCACCAACATACTGAGAGAGGATTGAACTCACCACCAAGTATAGTTGTACGAATGGCGTATTTATTTGAAATGAGAGAAGTCTTCTTTGAAATGTTCAGCAACAGTATCACCTGAATTGCAAGGTCGGTAAAAGGAATAAGTCATTAATTTATTCCGGTTGTCAGGCAGACATGTACCCATACTAACTCACAGGAACAATCTAGAATGAGAGCACTTGCCCGCGAAAGGCAAAGGTCCCGAGTTAGACTCTCGGTCCGGCACACAGTTTTTATCTGCCAGGAAGTTTCAGGAACAATCTACTTCAATTTCGCTACAACATAGGCTGTTTCTAAGAGCAACGAACAAATTGCTGCCAGTTGTACATAAATCTGTCTTTTCTGAACACCGTTAAGTCTAGTGTCAAATTTCGGGTAACTTATAATCTGGTTTTAGCCAACTTTCAGTATCAGTAACGATTTGTGCTTCAGTGTTTTCTAGTAGCTCTTGGAGCTGTCATTGTTTCCCAACACAGCCACGACAGTTTATTACTGCAGCACCTGTGGCTCCACATGAAATCTCTTCGTATGTTTGGCCGCGTGGGGTAGCCGCGAGGTCTGTGGCGCCTTGCCACGGTTCGCACGGTTCCACCCGTCCGAGGTTCGAGTCCTCCCTCGGCCATGGGTGTGTGTGTTGTCCTTAGCGTAAGTAAGCTGAAGTTAGATTAAGTATTGTCTAAGCCTAGGGACAGATGACCTCAGGAGTTTGATCCCATAGGAACTTTCCACAAATTTCCATATTTTTCTCCTGTGTTTGACCAGCACCGTTTGAGACTGAAACCCTTTTTATTCTTTTCTGAGACTGTCTAGCTTAAAAAACCGCTTCATTCCACACAGCTCACATGTCACTGGCCGCAGACGTTAGATTCTGGGTCTATGATTGTGGGGAATCATGGAAGTGTTTTAATCACAAATGCCAGCTTGCGTCACTTACGAGTCTACTAACCGGTCTGACCGTAATCTAGAGTCCAAAAGCTTCAATCGTTAAGTGGAGTCGTTCAAGCGATATTTTCTTGTATCATGCAGTGTGGGTGCGCTGTTTGCTTTTACTGTACACACATACCCAGACGTCTAGTGGTCACATGTCCTGCAGACCACGCGCTGCCTCCGCCTCCGCCTCTGTCTGTTCTGTGCCCGGTTCCTCCAGGTGTCTTCAGTCCGCAGGGCTGGCAGGTCCTTTGCCAGATAGTCCATCCATCGCCGCCCTGGTCGTTCTATGGGCGTCTGGCGGCTGGCTTCATCTCACGTGCTTTCCTCGCCTTTCAACTGGCCCACTGGATTCTTTTGCTCTTTAGCTTCTATAGTATCGTTGGTCGTTGCATGAAGAGGTTGATTTCTTTATTCTTCCTCCTTCTCCATTCTCCTTTACTGTCGTAGATTTATATCTGTAAGTTGATTTTAGAGCTCCTGTCAATATCATTCGAAACCTCTCTGGGTGAGCGCTGTGAGAAGGGAAGACTGGAAGCCAACGAAACATAGCAAAGGAGTAATTATATGAATTGCAAGGTCGGTAAAAGGAATAAGTCATTAATTTATTCCGGTTGTCAGGCATAACATGTACCCATACTAACTCACAGGAACAATCTAGAATGAGAGCACTTGCCCGCGAAAGGCAAAGGTCCCGAGTTCGACTCTCGGTCCGGCACACGGCAAATAAACTGAAGCGCCAAAGAAACTGGTAAACGCACGAGTATTCAAATACGGAGACATGTAAACAGGCACAATACAGCGCTGCAGTCGGAAGCGCCTGTTCAGATGGCTCTGAGCACTATGAGACTTAACATCTGAGTCATCAGTCCCCTAGGCTTAGAACTACTTAAACCTAACTAACCTAAGGACATCACACACATCCATGCCCGAGGCAGCCTTCGAACCTGCGACCGTAGCAGCAGCGCGGTTCCGGACTGAAGCACCTAGAACCGCTCGGCCACAGAGGCCGGCTGCCTATATAAGACAACAAGTGTCTGACGCAGTTGTGAAATTGGTTATCGCTGCTAGAATGGCAGGTTAACAAGATTTAAGTGAGTTTGAACGAGGTGTTATAGTCAGCGCTCGAGTGATAGGACACAGCATCTCCGAGGTAGCGATGTAATGGGGATTTTCCCATACGACTGGGCTGGAATGGCATTCCAGCTCAAGATTCTTGAATTGGCGGTCATGTGTGTACGATGTATCTTGCCTATGTGTATCAATGGTGTGTGTTTTTCTTTTGCTGGTGGAGGCTGTGGCATAAAGCTTTATGTGCGTGTCTTTCGACTGCGCCTGTCCGCAATTTAGCGTGTTTTCTTCAGGCTACGTAGCTATCTAAAATATGTTCTTAGCATTTTCGGGAAGAGAGCGCAGTCCCAACATCTGTTTCGTCAGTCTGTATTAACAAAAACGCTAAATTACGAAAGCTGTCTTTTGACATCACGTACTTCTCTTCTTGGTTATTCGAAACTTATAAAAATATTTACGAGGCCAAACGCGTTGTATTACTGGACAAAATAGGCATTTAAGACCAGAAAAACTTCTAAAAATGCATTCCTGACCCTGTGTCATTCACGAATGCACTGTAACATTTGCTATTTCAAACAGTTGTAGAGTGCAAGAAGAAGTAATCGCAGAAAATTGATGATGTTTTGGAGGCGCCGACTTCAAAGCAACGTCCAGTTTAAGTCTGTAGCGCCATCTCTGTCTTCTTATACCCTCTTTGTCTAAAAGGGATAGCCTCGCAGAAATACTGAAGAAACTGACATGGCAGACACTTGAAGATAGATGCAACACTATGCCGAGAAGACAATGAGCTATGCAGCTTGCACAAAATTTACGACGAAAACGTTTGCATGCTGTATGTATTTACATCATTGAACTACTTTATTGGCAATTCACACGACACCATTCTTCCTTATACGCTGTTTTCTGTGTAATTACTAATCTGAAGATGGCTAACAACTTTAAGTGAAACTAGGAATAGTAAAGATAAGAAACTGCGATCTTGATCGAGAAAGGATTTTTTTCTGAATCCAATAAATGGAACCCACTTGGAAAGTTTCAAGAACCAGTCTTGAATGATGACTCTAGGTTCAAATGGCTCTGAGCACTGTGGGACTTAACATCTGAGTCATCAGTCCCCTAGAACTTAGGACTACTTAAACCTAAGGACATCACACACATCCATGCCCGATGCAGGATTCGAACCTGCGATCGTAGCAGTCGCGCGGTTCCAGACTGAAGCGCCTTGAACCGCTCGGCCATACCGACCGGCGATGACTCTAGGAAAACACTTCGACACTCTACACGTGGCTCCCATAGGGAGTGTGAGGAGAAGATTAGATTAATTATGGCGCTCACAGAGGTCTTTGATCATTCTTCCCGGGCTGCATACGTAAATGGAACGGGAATAAGTCCTTGTAACTAGTACTAGAGTGAGATACCCTTCATAGTGGTTTGCAGAAAATAGATGTAGAGGTTGGGTGAGCTTTCTATAAAATATCGTATGTATGTGAGGGAACTGAATACGCTGATTGCGAACACTTTCCCCTCACGTAACGTTCACTTTACATACTGCTTGCAATCCCTGAGGAATACTGACTGTTGGTTGACCCTGCATATGAACAGTGTCATGAAATAAAAACTTTAACTTCATGAAATGCAAAATTTGAAATAAAGAAAACGAATGCAATGAAATCCGAAAGGAAACTAATTGTGTGGTCAGTGAAAAATATTTATCTAAAACTCAGTACCGAAGCAGATTATGAACGTTGCGTCATAAATGAATGTTAGACTTGGAAAATGCACAAATAATTAATATTACTCGGAAGAAAATAACTGTTTGAAATGAGTAATAACCGTTCACAGAAAATTAATGTACTAGGTAGCACGAAGCTCTGACAAAACTGAGTATGTACTGTTTGCACAAGAATGCAGGGTGCGATCTGCCCTGAAATGAAAGTGACTTACCTCTTCCCAACATGCTGTTTTGCATCTGGAGTGCTGATGTCCTCGAAAGCAAATAAAATGGTTCAAATGGCTGTAAGCACTATGGGGCTTAACATCTGAGGTCATCAGTCCCCTAGACTTAGAACTACTTAAACCTAACTATTCTAAGGACATCACACACATCCATGCGGGAGGCAGGATTCGAACCTGCGACCGCAGCAGGAGCGCGGTTCCGGACTGAAGCTACTAGAACCGATCGGCCACAGCGGCCGGCTCGAAAGCAAGTACAGATCAGCAGATGCAGCAGG
Organism: Schistocerca nitens; assembly: GCF_023898315.1. Lineage (NCBI taxonomy): Eukaryota > Metazoa > Arthropoda > Insecta > Orthoptera > Acrididae > Schistocerca > Schistocerca nitens. Next base: position 229,938,351 of record NC_064623.1, on the reverse strand, counting down.
TAAAAGTAAATAACCTACTGTAAATTTGTTTGTCAGAAACAATCTGTGACTTGGTGTAGTGTACGATGCAATGGACACATGGCAAAAACTTAAAGCTTTACTACGCATCACGGAGGTGGCTATCACTTTAAAGAGAATCGCCTTTGACAAATCAAACTGATTGTTGAGATAAGAAGACTCTAAGAATTACAAAATTCTCTCATTACAGAAGTTACAAACATACGTTTCTTTTACATAATAAAATGAATATTATATCAGTTTCCATGCCCATTATAAAGTATTCTAGGTAGCTTGTCCCAGCAGCTCTCATTCTTTGAAAAAGTCAGCTGCACGCCACTATGACCCAAATAAGAATGTGCAGTGCTACAGAACAGACTGACCGACAAGTCAAGCACAGAAAAAACTAAACACAGAGTCGAGGACTTTATTCACTACTCGTGCAGTGCGCTCATTCATCTTTGTCCCAGTACAGTAAAGCTGAATTATTTACAATAGCAGAAAACATATGAGAACCTTACAGTTGTAACAAGGAGATACGGTCAAACTGTCGGGAAACATTCCTCGCACATAGAGGAATAGAACGTGTTCTATGAACAAGGATCGGGAAACGCTCCATTTCTATTTCGTACCACTCTTCGTAATCGTAGGAAACGCCCTGAAACAGGAGGCACCACGATACCTCGTACCGGGCGAACTAGAGCACCATCTTTGGCTACCTGGGGAACAGTGGGAGTGACGGCGGAGCGGCCGGGCCTCGCGGTTTGGGGGGCGAGTCTTGAAAGCGGACGGCGCGCTTGTCTGGGGTTAGCGCGTTCCAGCGGCAGCGTGTGTTTGCGCTGGCGGCGCGCCAGCCGCTGCTGGTGCACTCCGACCGCCTGGCGAGTACTTGGACCGGACATTTGCCCCGTTTGTTTGCCGAGCCTCGTCGAAGATACAGCTTGGGATCTGCCGCTACCTCTTTTCCTGGTGAGCATTCTGTGTCACCCTTTCCGGCCGGTGGCTTTTGTCTGTGCTGCAACGGTTTAGTGATTGTCGACCGCTCGGTGCTCAACTCTCCGCCGTCCCTTTTGCTGTCCTGTTTTGCTAATGTCTGTTTCTGAACTTTCGTCAAGTGTGCTCGACCCTCTCCCTCGTAGGCCAATTCCTCTTAATCTAAAAAAGGTAAATACCGCAGAGAGATCATTTTAGATTGCGTCTTTTTAGTGTTATTGGTGTTTAATTTCTTTTACAAGATGTTACGATCTACATGTGTTGTTTTAAACTTTTCGGCTTTTGTTTATCAAGAAGGTGGCTCCACTTGGTAGTAGTAACAATTGTTGTGCAGAAGCATTAGTAATTTGTAATTTTGTCAGGTTTTACTCAATAGCTGCCTGATTAATCCTGCTGAAGTGCTTGCTACTTATTGGCGTGTTTAACTTGATTTTTCTAGTCGAGCTTTTATTCTCGTTGCACCTGGGAAGGTACCTTGCATTCTGTGGTACGCTCGTATAATTTCAGTAGGAAATTGTTTTGAGATTAATGTTTGCGCTCTGTCGCTGTTCATTTTCTCGTGTACAGTGTCTTTTGAGATGGGCCAAAAAACCGATGTCTTACTCCTGTTTTATTGAAGAGCTGACCCAGTGTTAACTCGACGCGTTGTCGTCGCTGATCGCGTGCCCGAGGTCTGCCGTCTGCAGGCTGGCACCCTGACAGCACATCCGGCTGGTCCCTCGTAATTTACTGGCTGAGCTGTAAGAAACCTCTCTGAGTACATTGCTTGAAGTTTTTGAAGCATTTAGAATACATATATTGCACTTAATGTCTAAAGCTAGGAAACTGCTTTTTTAATGCTTTTGGAACACAACGCAAATTTGGTTCCTTAATGTAGGTGAATCTTGCTGTAGAATGCACTTTCTTTCTCAAAAGAAAGATTTAATCCGTCAAACTGGTAAACTAATGCCTATAATACTTTTAGAACATAACACAAAATTTGGATTCTCAATGTAGACGACCTTTTCCCAATGTTTTAACAGAAAAAAATTTTATCTTGCAACTAGTAAATGGATTATTGTCAAAAGACAGAACTTAATGTTTGTAATATGTTGGTGAACTGTATTGCGGTAATAAATTTTCTGAAGATGGTATTTAAAAGAAACAAACGTTGTTCAACTAGTTACCCAGTCTTTTCACTAGGTCCTGTTCGTTATGTCCTCTCATTAATTAACGTCCTTGTTAGGCTGTACCGAAACGTTTTCCTACACGAAATGTTCTGTATACCGTGTTGCTTATGTTTGGTTAGAATATACAGTAAATTGTAATTCTTAGGCCCACAGCCAATGTTTTCTGCTCCTATTGAACGAGGGGAATGTTGACAAGCGACTCACTTCATTGCTTGTGTGGACTTGCGACGAACTTCACTGCCCTAATAGCACAAGCGTGTAGCATCAACTGGCTAGTGTCCGTAACAGACTTGTTTTCGGGCACAACGCAACGGAAGTGTACTCACAAGGAAACCTCCCCATCGCACCCCCCTCAGATTTAGTTATAAGTTGGCACAGGGATAGGCCTTGAAAAAGTGAATACAGATCGATCGAGAAAACATGGTGTCGAACTATGAGAAAAATAAGCAATATATACAAACTGAGTAGTCCATGCAAAAGATAGGCAACATTAAGGAGAATACACGCTCTAGCGCTGTGGTCCTGTGGTTAGCGTGAGCAGTCGTGGAACGAGAGGTTGTTAGTTCAAGTCTTCCCTCGACTGAAAATTTTAATTTTTTATTTTCAGACAATTATCAAAGTTCAGGCACACACACACAATCAACTTCGCTCTCCAAAGTTCCAGGACATGTTCAGATTTACTTGGACATATGCAGGATTTGACGGTGTACACACGGAAAAATTTGAAAACGTTAAAACATATGTTTTGAGAGAGCACAGGGAAAACTGTGCGATTGTGAAACTGTTGCATTCATTTGTTGCAGTTTATGAGACAAACTCTTGTGATTTCATCACTTTTTTTGGAGTGATTATCACATCCATAAGAAAACCTAAATCGGGCAAGGTAGAAGAATCTTTTCACCCATTTGCCAAGTTTACAAGTTAGGTGGGTCGACAACATATTCCTGTCATGTGACGCACATGCCGTCACCAGTGTCGTAAAGAATATATCAGACGTGTTTTCCTGTGGAGGAATCGGTTGACCTATGACCTTGCGATCAAATGTTTTCGGTTCCCATTGGAGAGACACGTCCTTTCGTCTACTAATCGCACGGTTTTGCGGTGCGGTCGCAAAACATAGACACTAAACTTATTACAGTGAACAGAGACGTCAATGAACGAACGGACAGATCATAACTTAGCGAAAATAAAGAAAGTAAACTTTTCACTCGAAGGAAGATTTGAACCAAGGATCTCTCATTCCACAGCTGCTCACGCTAACCATGAGACCACGGCGCTCTTGAGCTCACACTATCCTTGATGTTGCATATCTTTGGCATGGCCTACTCAGTTTGCATATTTTACTTATTTTTTTCCTAGTTCCACACAACTTCTTCCTGTTTTCTCGATTGATCTGTGTTCAGCTTTTCAAGGCCTATCCACTGTGTCAACTTACAACTACATCTGAAGGGGGTGCGATGGGGAAGTTCCCTTGTCAGATGTGGGGGTTGGAATACGCTCATTTGCTGTGCGGATCAGTGCGTGATACTGATCGTGGCCCTCACCGTTTGTATCGGGTGAGATTTCCAGAACGACGGTGCCTGATAGGACTTTTGAAGCTATCCATTGTCGTCTTAGACAGCGTGGGACGCCGAGCTTACCACTCGCGACTGGGGACACTTCTTCCTGCGGTGTAAGCGCGACACTATTAGCTGCAACAAGTAATCTTGACCACCGACCCTCTGGAGAGCAACAACATGAGGAACTACACACACCATGTACAGAATGTGCAGCCACTATCAGTAGCTGATTTTCCTCCACCGGTGCACTTCTGCGAATCGTTCATTCAAGAAGTGCAAATGTGCTGTTCAGGGATAAGGCTTTATTTCGAACTAGATAATTAATGTCTTTAAGAGTTGCACAAACCGAATTCTAACAGGAAAATAAAGCGTTTCCGGACCCACGTCCACAAAAATACTTGTTAACTAAACGTTTGGCCATAGCTTTTTGTTACAGCTATAGATGTAGATGCAAAAAAATAAGAGAAGATAAAAACAACGGATTTGAAAAAAAAGTTATAATGTGAGATATCCGTACGGTCAGAGGTCAATTCCATACTTTATTTCTCGCATCTGTTCAGATGCACATAGAGTACAAATAAAACCGTAACTCAATGTTGTGTCATAGTCGATACAAAATTCCAATTTTTTATTGTCCTGTAGTACATGTATCAGCATTGTGTAGCTCTCTGTGAGGTATATGGCTGAAGAGATCCCGTGACGTTACGACAAAATAGAAATAACATTATGGTAATCGCTATTGCCTATTCTGGCTTTCATGCCACTCTTAAGGGATACCTGCTCTCCGATATGCATCAGCCGCTCTTCCGCCATTGCACTTGGGAAGGCACACGTAAAACATCACCTTAGCCCGTCGTAAGAAACACCTTAATTGCCTTTGTTTCAGAGCACTCAATGATAACAATGCCATGATTCTGAAAGATGACAAAAGGAATTTTGCAGTAATTATGAAAAAAGATGAATGCATCACTAAAACACTAACTTTCTTTTCTGAAAATAATAAACAGAGCTCAAGCAAGATCCAACTATAGAATTCCAAAACAAAATAAAAAATAATGGTTAATAAATGCAATTTCCTCTTCACAGAAAAACACGAATTTTAATGAATCCCACAGCCCCAAGACTGAGAGTTCAACCTAAAACCCATAAACCGCAACTTCCATTGAAGCCTACTGTCAATTCTAGGAATACACCTGCTTCCAAAGTCTCCCAATTACTGAACAAAATTCTGAAACAGTACTCTACATTTGATAAATCAACCTCAGTTAAGAACATAAAGGAATTAGCAACTAAAATCAAAGACACAAACATTCCTGCAGGTCCCAGGTTGCCTCTTTTGAAATAACTAACGTATTTACAAATGTACCAACTGAACAAACAATAGACATAATTTTTGAAAACTTAGTTTACCAACAGAATGAGGGTCTTGCCATAGGCAATAACAATCAATTTTTCTGACAGACATATTTCTCAATCATCTGCAAAGTAAGTTCTTTAATGAAAACAACAGATTCAAAAGTAAAATAATATATTACTGGAGATATGTTGATGATAACTTGCTTCTACTTGATGGAACAAAAGATGAGAACGAAGAACTATCCCATTCTTTCCACAAAAACACAAGTTTCACAACAGGACATGAGGACAACAAAAGCATAAATTTCCTGGACCTTAAATTCACCAACCATCAACAAAAACATAAGTTCAGAATACGCTGAAAACACATACACAGACATAACACTGGACAACTCATCATGGCATCCCATCACACAGAAACATGTTGCATTTAGGTCCATGCTACACAGAGTACATTCTCTTGATCTAGAAGGAAACACCTCAAGAATGAGATAGATACAATAAAGAGCATTGCCATTAGCAATGGCTACACATCCAAAACAATCGACAATTTAGACAGACAAATAATCAAACGCAAGACAAAGAATGACAACATTATGAAAGAAGAGAAAATATTCGCCAGTATCACATACCTGGGCCCCATATCACAAAAAATAGCTAACTTTTCAAAAAAACAAATGTATCAGTTCCATTCTCAACTAATCATAAATTAGGAAACTTACTGATCCATAACATAAAATCAAATACACAAACATACAACAGTGGAGTGTGTAACGTATCATGCCCCAGTTGTCCTGCCTACTATGTAGGGAAAACAAGCAGAAACTTCAAAACCAGTTTTCAAGAACATGTAAATGCTTTCAGACTGAACCACTTTGAAAAACCAGTCATTGCACCGCATACGTTGGAAACAAAGTATATCATCAACAATGTAGAATACAATCTGGTAGTATTACATAATGAAGCCAATGGTAAGGCCCTAAATCTATCAGAACTGGAGATGTACCTCCACAAAATAAAAAAACCAGAATCGATGAAGAAACAGATTTCGCAAGCCATAGCTATTTCAGTAATTGTAAAGATCTGTTCTAAAGTTATTTGCTGCATATGTCAATTGTTTAGTAATTACACTCCTGGAAATTGAAATAAGAACACCGTGAATTCATTGTCCCAGGAAGGGGAAACTTTATTGACACATTCCTGGGGTCAGATACATCACATGATCACACTGACAGAACCACAGGCACATAGACACAGGCAACAGAGCATGCACAATGTCGGCACTAGTACAGTGTATATCCACCTTTCGCAGCAATGCAGGCTGCTATTCTCCCATGGAGACGATCGTAGAGATGCTGGATGTAGTCCTGTGGAACGGCTTGCCATGCCATTTCCACCTGGCGCCTCAGTTGGACCAGCGTTCGTGCTGGACGTGCAGACCGCGTGAGACGACGCTTCATCCAGTCCCAAATATGCTCAATGGGGGACAGATCCGGAGATCTTGCTGGCCAGGTTAGTTGACTTACACCTTCTAGAGCACGTTGGGTGGCACGGGATACATGCGGACGTGCATTGTCCTGTTGGAACAGCAAGTTCTCTTGCCGGTCTAGGAATGGTAGAACGATGGGTTCGATGACGGTTTGGATGTACCGTGCACTATTCAGTGTCCCCTCGACGATCACCAGTGGTGTACGGCCAGTGTAGGAGATCGCTCCCCACACCATGATGCCGGGTGTTGGCCCTGTGTGCCTCGGTCGTATGCAGTCCTGATTGTGGCGCTCACCTGCACGGCGCCAAACACGCATACGACCATCATTGGCACCAAGGCAGAAGCGACTCTCATCGCTGAAGACGACACGTCTCCATTCGTCCCTCCATTCACGCCTGTCGCGACACCACTGGAGGCGGGCTGCACGATGTTGGGGCGTGAGCGGAAGACGGCCTAACGGTGTGCGGGACCGTAGCCCAGCTTCATGGAGACGGTTGCGAATGGTCCTCGCCGATACCCCAGGAGCAACAGTGTCCCTAATTTGCTGGGAAGTGGCGGTGCGGTCCCCTACGGCACTGCGTAGGATCCTACGGTCTTGGCGTGCATCCGTGTGTCGCTGCGGTCCGGTCCCAGGTCGACGGGCACGTGCACCTTCCGCCGACCACTGGCGACAACATCGATGTACTGTGGAGACCTCACGCCCCACGTGTTGAGCAATTCGGCGGTACGTCCACCCGGCCTCCCGCATGCCCACTATACGCCCTCGCTCAAAGTCCGTCAACTGCACATACGGTTCACGTCCACGCTGTCGCGGCATGCTACCAGTGTTAAAGACTGCGATGGAGCTCCGTATGCCACGGCAAACTGGCTGACACTGACGGCGGCGGTGCACAAATGCTGCGCAGCTAGCGCCATTCGACGGCCGCGGTTCCTGGTGTGTCCGCTGTGCCGTGCGTGTGATCATTGCTTGTACAGCCCTCTCGCAGTGTCCGGAGCAAGTATGGTGGGTCTGACACACCGGTGTCAATGTGTTCTTTTTTCCATTTCCAGGAGTGTATATCTTTTAGCACTATGAAAAATTCATCTTTGACCACGCAATGTACAAAAACATCTGTTAAGTGTTTACAAACATGTCCTTGCGAATGTGCCTCTTGAATGAAGTGATATGCTTGAAAACGATGGAGGAAAAAACTGATACCGTTACTAAAACGTTAAAGACGCTTGTCTTGGATTATTTGCTAAGTTCACACTGTTCATCTCTTCCAGTATTTCACACATATTTTCCGCGTCTGACTTACGAAGTTCGTAACCTAACATCAAACCTTTTCGTGCCAGGAATATGCATTTCATCTCATTCAAGAGAACAAATAAATCATGTATTAAGACGAATTACACCTGTATATGGACCCACAGGGTCCGAAACGCATCGTGTACTAAATAAAACACTAAATTGTGACTGAAGGCGTTTTTTAATTCATACCTCGAAGAAATAAGAGATTCTTTTCTGATATTATCTTAATTACAAATACCATTATGTTTGTTTTAAAGTACTTATGAACTGGATAATTTGAACACAGCATTGTCATAGATAAAAACGGTGACCACTGTTGTAGTTCCTTACCTCTGCCTGTCGTACAAATTGACTTTTCTAAAGGAGTATACTTTCCGAAATGAAGGACATACATTTTGCCAATGTCGCCTGGAACTGTGGTGTACCTCTTGCCACTACTGGCCGACGTGCTTGTATAAAGCGTGAAGTGCAATTAAAATTTCAGAATACAGTTAGAGGATTTGTGGCCTCGGTGACTTTATCCCGTAGATTTCATCATATCCGTAAGGATTACTGCCACATGTACTAATACTAAAGCAGAACACTACTGTCATGGCCGGCCGAAGTGGCCGTGCGGTTAAAGGCGCTGCAGTCTGGAACCGCAAGACCGCTACGGTCGCAGGTTCGAATCCTGCCTCGGGCATGGATGTTTGTGATGTCCTTAGGTTAGGTAGGTTTAACTAGTTCTAAGTTCTAGGGGACTAATGACCTCAGCAGTTGAGTCCCATAGTGCTCAGAGCCATTTTTTTTTTTTAGAATGTATGACGAAAAATTCATGGTACATCGCAAGTCCACTGCTGCACTTGCTTGACCTGCACACTGCAACCCCATTTAAATTCAAACAAGTTCAGATGTGTCCACTATACTTACTGTTAGTAAACCACTTCACTGCAGCACTCCGTACTTCTCTGCAGAAACTGGACGACTTCAGGCTGTCAGTGCTTTGGGTCTAACCACTCTAACGATAATAATAATGATGCTAACGATAATAATGATGCTGATAATACGTAATAATAATAAAACTGTGTACAGCTCTGCAGTAGCCCTTATGCAGTTACTGCTGTGTCGTGGTGCAGTTAATTCATCTGTTTAGAAGCGAGTAGCGAAGGAATTTCTGGACTACTGCAGGTACTATCTCCGACTTGGAGAAGTCATTGTCTTGAGCTAATTAGCATTTGCAACGCATATATCTCACTTTTATCATCAGCGATGTACGGGAAAAAGCAGAGTATATGTGTGTAGTGGGTGGACTATGTAAGCAACCTGTAAACTCCACCGCGTTGATGCTACTAACTGAGAAGAAGTAATTATTGGTAACTTATATAATTACTATTCCAGTTTACAGAATTGTGATAATAGTAATGATCTTTTCAAAATAATTTAGTTTCGTGACTGAAACATAAAGAAAATCTTTTAGCTTTTACCCATCAGAAAATTTAATTTTACCCCTCCGAGGGTAATTACTTCCCGGTTGGGAACCACTGTATTAGAAGCTTGAAATTTTTCCACCGTCAACGTGCCACAGACTACAGTATATTGTAAAAATTTCAGGTTGTTGCGTCCACCTGTTCCTGAGACAGAGAGTATTTTAGCAGTCGGACAGGCAGACAGACGACGGACGGACAACGGAGTGATCCTCTGAGCGCTGCGCTTTCACCGACCGAGGTACGGCACCGTAAAAACAGGTAAAAGGTGCCAGGCCACCCACGTCTGGAGGCGAGGAATCGTGTCCTAGGCTGAAGTCGAGAAGGAACTTTCTTCCAAAAACTGAAGCCATTACATCACCTTCCGCTCGCCGAAACAAAGCAACTGGAAGTAATAATCCCGCTGCTGATTTCCGACTACTCTACCAGACGGGGCAGTATCTCAACAGACCGCCAACTGGAGCGACGCGTTGCAAACAAAACTCTAAGCGCTGGAGCTAAATTGCTGCGAACGTGAAGAATTTCGAGATGGTGAACACGTCTCGATCAGCCCCAAGTCGCCCGCAGCTTTTACACTGGAGAACCTGGTTTCAGCAAATGTTCCAGGAATCAAGAACGCCGAATTTTGGACCTCACATTCAATTTGACATGTACAAAGCTCTGTGTACACGATGCAGATAGAGAGTGACATTTATTGAACTATAAGACGATAAAAGCGTCACAGCTTCCGAACGGTTTCCATTAGGATGTTCAAACAACACGGTTCGACGGGGGCCATGATGGGAATTGATATGCGAATGCACGGTTTCGTTTAGCGACGAAGCCCGCTTTCATTTGGATGGGATCGCCAACAAGCAAACCTGGAGCATTTGGGGGACTGAGAATCAGCATTTCTCGATCGAGAAGTGTCTTCACTTTCAACGGGCGAATCTGTGGTATGCAATACCCAGTCACGGCAAAGTGACTGCCAAACGGTACGTGAAGGTAGTTTCATCCCCATTTTCCAAAGTGACCATCATTTCGACGAGATGTGGTTCTTGCAAGACGGAGCTCGAGCCCATCGAAGCAGAGAATGTTTGATATCCTGGAGGAGCACTCTGGGGACTGCAGTTTGGCTCTGGGGTACTGAGAAGCCACTGGCATGGGCCTCGATTGACTACCACATTCTCCGGACCTGAACACTGATAAAGGTCAGATTGAAGCCTATCGCGATTGCGGTCTATCGTATCGCGACAATGCTGCTCGCTTTGGTCGAGATCCAGTGACAGAAGAACATGGAATCGGTGGGTACAGCAGGGTAATACGGGACGCCGTGCTCGATCCCAACGGCCTCGTATCACTAGCAGTCGAGATGACAGGCATCTTATCCGCATGGCTGTAACGGATCGTGCAGCCACGCCTCGATCCCTGAGTCAACATATGGGGACGTTTGCAAGACAACAACCATCTGCACGAAAAGTTCGACGACGTTTGCAGCAGCATGGACTATCAGCTCGCAGACCACGGCTGCGGTTACCCTTGACGCTGCATCACAGACAGGAGCGCCAGCGATGGTTTACTCGACGACGAACCTGGGTGCACGAATGGCAAAATGTCATTTCTTCGGATGAATCCAGGTTCTGTTTACAGCATCACGATGGTCGCATCCGTGTTTGGCGACATCGCGGTGAACGCACATTGGAAGCGTGTATTCGTCATCGCTATACTGGCGTATCACCCGGCGTGATGGTATGGGGTGTCATTGGTTACACGTCTCTGTCACCTCTTGTTCGCATTGACGGCACTTTGAACAGTGGACGTTACATTTCAGATGTGTTACGACCCGTGGCTCTACCCTTCATTCGATCCCTGCGAAACCCTACATTTCGGCAGGACAATGCACGACCGCATGTTGCAGGTCCTGTACGGGCCTTTCTGGATGCGGAAAATGTTCGATTGCTGCCCTGGCCAGCACATTCTCCAGATCTCTCACCAATGGAAAACGTCAGGTCAATGGTCGCCGAGCTCCTGGCTCGTCACAATATGCCAGTCACTACTCTTGATGAACTGTGGTATCGTGTTGAAGCTGCATGGGCAGCTGTACCTGTACACGCCATCCAAGCTCTGTTTGACTCAATGCCCAGGCGTATCAAGGCCGTTATTACGGCCAGAGGTGGTTGTTCTGGGTACTGTTTTCTGAGGATCTATGCACCCAAATTGCGTCAAAATGTAATCACATGTCAGTTCTAGTATAATATATTTGTCCAATGAATACCCGTTTATCTCTGCGTTTCTTCTTGGTGTGGCAATGTTAATGACCATTAGTGTAATTACAGCTTCTTCTACGTGAATTATTCTCGTGGAGGGGCCGGGTATTGGAACTTGTGACAGCGCACATTATCGAAGACACAGTGGCTCCCATCAGGCCACGACAGAGCCGCCGTTTACGTGGCGAGAAACCCGAGTTAGAGCCATGTTCAACACATCGCAATCTGTCGGAGACAGACGATCTGAAGTCAGTTCGTAGTAAAAATATTTCTGTTACTGATAAATCAGATATATGTACAGTATTTAACAATCATTTTCTGGGCATTTCTGGTGAATTAAATAAAAACTTAGTTTCTACAGGAAATCATATAACTTTCTTGGCAAATGCCTTTCCGAGATTGACGTTTGAAATACTCCTCTATGATACCGACAAGAGGGAGATTGAGTCAATAATTAAATCACTGAAGACTGAGGACTCCCATGGTTATGATGGAGTGGCTCTGAGCACTATGGGACTTAACATCTATGGTCGTCAGTCCCCTAGAACTTAGAACTACTTAAACCTAACTAACCTAAGGACATCACACAACACCCAGTCATCACGAGGCAGAGAAAATCCCTGACCCCGCCGGGAATCGAACCCGGGAACACGGGCGCGGGAAGCGAGAACGCTACCGCACGACCACGAGCTGCGGACTATGATGGAGTGTCTAGCAGAATATTAAAGTGCTGTGCTGCACATGTTAGCCCTGTATTTAGCCATATTTGTAATTTTTCCTTTAGGAATGGTCAGTTTCCTGAGCGATTAAACTACTCAGTACTAAAGCCGCTTTATAAAAATGGAGAATGTAGATAATTTTAGACCAATTTCTATGTCATCAATGTTTGCAAAATTTATTAAAAAGGCTGTGTATGTAAGGATAATTGATAATTTTATATCACACGATTTGCTATCAAATGTACGTGCTATATTCCCTTTTCTCTAAGAGGTACTGGATGGGCTAAACAAAAGGTTTCGAATGCTTGGCATATTTTTTTATTTAACTAAGACATTTGATTGTGTTGATCACAAACTATTGCTCCAGAAGTTGGATCATTACGGAATACGGGAAGTTGCTCACAATTGGTTCACCTCTTACTTTAGCAACAGGCAGCAAAAGGTCATTATTCACAGTGTTGATAACGGCTGTCATGTGGGGTTTGAGTGGGGTATTGTCAAGTGGAGAAGTGGCAGGTGGGGGGGGGGTGCCCCAGGGATCAGTGTTGGAGCCACTCCTGTTTCTTATTTATATAAATGATAAATCCTCTAGTATTACAGGTAACTCTAAAATATTTCTGTTTGCTGTTGACACTAGCTTGGTAGTAAAGCATGTTGCGTGCAACATTGGTTCGGTTTCAAATAGTGCAGTACATGACCTAAGTTCATGGCTCGTAGAAAATAAACGAACGCTAAATCACAGTAAGACTCAGTTCTTACAGTTTCTAACACACAGTCCAACGAAACCCGACGTTTTAATCACAGAATGGGCATATGATTGGTGAAACCGAACAGTTTAAATTTCTACATGTTGTGGTAGATAGTAAACTGTCGTGGAAAGCCCACGTTCAGGATCTTGTTCAAAGACTTAATTTAATACTCCCATTTTTACTATTCGGACAATATCAGAAGTGAGTGATGGTTCGACACGAAAATTTGTCTACTTTGCTTATTTTCATTCGTTTATGTCGTACGGTATTATATTTTGTACCCGTGGTCTAGGGCTAGCGTCTTTGATTCATAATCAAAACGTCTTCGGTCCCGGGTTCGATCCCCGCCACTGCCTAAATTTTGATAAATAATCACCATTGGCGGCCGAAGACTTCCGGCATAAGAAGTCAGCCTCATTCTGCCAACGGCCTTGTCAAAGAGGGCGGAGGAGCGGATAGAGGTTCAAGGCACTCTCTTGTCCTAGGGGTGGGAAATTGCCCCTAAAGGCGGAAGAATCAGCAATGATCAACGACATGAGGATGCAGAAGGCAATGGAAACCACTGTATTAAAGACACGTAACGTGTATCCGAAGGACATGTGGCCTGTAATTGAAGAAGTGTCATGATGATCTCTCCAATGGCAAAAGATTCCGCAATAGTCCCCCATTCGGATCTCCGGGAGGGGACTGCCAAGGGGGAGGTTACCATGAGAAAAAGATTGAATAATCAACGAAAGGATAACGCTCTACGAGTCGGGGCGTGGAATGTCAGAAGCTTGAACGTGGTAGGGAAACTAGAAAATCTGAAAAGGGAAATGCAAAGGCTCAATCTAGATATAGTAGGGGTCAGTGAAGTGGAAGGAAGACAAGGATTTCTGGTCAGATGAGTATCGGGTAATATCAACAGCAGCAGGAAATGGTATAACAGGTGTAGGATTCGTTATGAATAGGAAGGTAGGGCAGAGGGTGTGTTACTGTGAACAGTTCAGTGACCGGGTTGTTCTAATCAGAATCGACAGCAGACCAACACCGACAACGATAGTTCAGGTATACATGCCGACGTCGCAATCTGAAGATGAACAGATACAGAAAATGTATGAGGATATTGAAAGGGTAATGCAGTATGTAAAGGGGGACGAAAATCTAATAGTCATGGGCGACTGGAATGCAGTTGTAGGGGAAGAAGTAGAAGAAAAGGTTACAGGAGAATATGGGCTTGGGACAAGAAATGAAAGAGGAGAAAGACTAATTGAGTTCTGTAACAAGTTTCAGCTAGTAATAACGAATACCCAGTTCAAGAATCACAAGAGGAGGAGGTATACTTGGAAAAGGCCGGGAGATACGGGAAGATTTCAATTAGATTACATCATGGTCAGACAGAGATTCCGAAATCACATACTGGACTGTAAGGCGTGCCCAGGAGCAGATATAGACTCAGATCACAATATAGTAGTGATGAAGAGTAGGCTGAAGTTCAAGACATTAGTCAGGAAGAATCAATACGCAAAGAAGTGGGATACGGAAGTACTAAGGAATGACGAGATACGTTTGAAGTTCTCTAACGCTACAGATACAGCAATAAGGAATAGCGCAGTAGGCAGTACAGTTGAAGAGGAATGGACATCTCTAAAAAGGGCCATCACAGAAGTTGGGAAGGGAAACATAGGTACAAAGAAGGTAGCTGCGAAGAAACCATGGGTAACAGAAGAAATACTTCAGTTGATTGATGAAAGGAGGAAGTACAAACATGTTCCGGGAAAATCAGGAATACAGAAATACAAGTCGCTGAGGAATGAAATAAATAGGAAGTGCAGGGAAGCTAAGACGAAATGGCTGCAGGAAAAATGTGAAGACATCGAAAAAGATATGATTGTCGGAAGGACAGACTCAGCATACAGGAAAGTCAAAACAACCTTTGGTGACATTAAAAGCAACGGTGGTAACATTAAGAGTGCAACGGGAATTCCACTGTTAAATGCAGAGGAGAGAGCAGATAGGTGGCAAGAATACATTGAAAGCCTCTACGAGGGTGAAGATTTGTCTGATGTGATAGAAGAAGAAACAGGAGTCGATTTAGAAGAGATAGGGGATCCAGTATTAGAATCGGAATTTAAAAGAGCTTTGGAGGACTTACGGTCAAATAAGGCAGAAGGGATAGATAACATTCCATCAGAATTTCTAAAATCATTGGGGGAAGTGGCAACAAAACGACTATTCACGTTGGTGTGTAGAATATATGAGTCTGGCGACATACCATCTGACTTTCGGAAAAGCATCATCCACACAATTCCGAAGACGGCAAGACTGACAAGTGCGAGAATTATCGCACAATCAGCTTAACAGCTCATGCATCGAAGCTGCTTACAAGAATAAT
Source organism: Schistocerca nitens (assembly GCF_023898315.1). Classification (NCBI taxonomy): domain Eukaryota; kingdom Metazoa; phylum Arthropoda; class Insecta; order Orthoptera; family Acrididae; genus Schistocerca; species Schistocerca nitens. The sequence goes on along the minus strand of NC_064623.1, from coordinate 229,922,946 downwards.
ATACAGAAGAATGGAAAAGAAAATTGAGAATGCGCTAGGTGACGATCAGTTTGGCTTTAGGAAAAGTAAAGGGGCGAGAGAGGCACTTCTGACGTTACGGCTAATAATGGAAGCAAGGCTAAAGAAAAATCAAGACACTTTCATACGATTTGTCGACCTAGAAAAAGCGTTCGACAATATAAAATGGTGCAAGCTGTTCGAGATTGTGAAAAAAGTAGGGGTAAGCTATAGGGAGAGACGGGTCATATACAATATGTACAACAACCAAGAGGGAATAATAAGAGTGGACGATCAAGAACGAAGTGCTCGTATTAAGAAGGGTGTAAGACAAGGCTGTAGCCTTTCGCCCCTACTCTTCAATCTGTACATCGAGGAAGCAATGATGGAAATAAAAGAAAGGTTCAGGAGTGGAGTTAAAATACAAGGTGAAAGGATATCAATGATACGATTCGCTGATGACATTGCTATCCTGAGTGAAAGTGAAGAAGAATTAAATGATCTGCTGAACGGAATGAACAGTCTAATGAGTACACAGTATGGTTTGAGAGTAAATCGGAGAAAGACGAAGGTAATGAGAAGTAGTAGAAATGAGAACAGCGAGAAACTTAACATCAGGATTGATGGTCACGAAGTCAATGAAGTTAAGGAATTCTGCTACCTAGGCAGTAAAATAACCAATGACGGACGGAGCAACGAGGGCATCAAAAGCAGACTCGCTATGGCAAAAAAAGCATTTCTGGCCAAGAGAAGTCAACTAACATCAAATACCGGCCTTAATTTGAGGAAGAAATTTCTGAGGATGTACGTCTGGAGTACAGCATTGTATGGAAGTGAAACATGGACTGTGGGAAAACCGCAACAGAAGAGAATCGAAGCATTTGCGATGTGGTGCTATAAACGAATGTTGAAAATTAGGTGGACTGATAAGGTAAGGAATGAGGAGAGGAAAGGAATATGTGGAAAACACTGATAAGGAGAAGGGACAGGATGATAGGACATCTGCTAAGACATGAGGGAATGACTTCCATGGTACTACAGGGTGCTGTAGAGGGCAAAAACTGTAGAGGAAGACAGATTGGAATACGTCAAGCAAATAATTGAGGACGTAGGTTGCAAGTGCTACTCTGAGATGAAGAGGTTAGCACAGGAAAGGAATTCGTGGCGGGCCGCATCAAACCAGTCAGTAGACTGATGGAAAAAAAAAATTATATTTTGGGGTAACCCAATTCTAAAATATTTTTGGCTCAGAAAACGGCGGTTCGTGCAATAAGTGGTGTAAGTTCACGAACCTCTTGTCGACCCCTGTTCACGAGTCTAGGTATTTTGATATTGGCCTCTTAATATATATATATTCCTTACTGTCATTTCTTGTTAACAATATTAGCTTATTCCCAAGAATACGCAGATTTCACTCTGTTAATACTCGCCAGAAATCAAACCTGCATTTGGATCGGAGTTCCTTAACAAATGTGGAAAAAGGTGTGCAGCAAACTGCTGAATCCATTTTCAGTAAGCTACCACTCGAATTCAGAAATCTTAGTAGTAATCCACGCGCTTTCAAATCGAAACTGAAGAGTTCCTCATGGGTCACTCCGTCTATTCTGTCGAGGAGTTTCTGGAAAAATTAGGCTGATCCTTATTGTATTATTGATTGCGTTTACTTTAACTTATGGACTGACTTTTTTCGGGTTCATAAACATTTATTTTTATCTGTTATTACTTTTACGTTGTAATTTCATGTACTGACACTTTCTATGACCTTGGAGATTTGCTCTTCAATTTGTCCTGCGGAACTTGACGTGTAAATAAATAAAATAAATAAATAGAAGAAGAAGAAGAGGACGTTGCGACGACAGCAACTGTGTGCCACCACATGAGACATCTTTTCGGGTTCTCTGGTGACGATGGCCAAGATCCAAACAATTTGCTGAAGGTATATGAGCGTATAGCCAAATTTAACAAATGGGATGACACTCTGTGTTTGGCTAACGTGTTTTTCCACTTGGTATCAGAACAAGGAGGAGAAGTTCACAAGCAGGGAAGTATTCCAGGCGGAACTGCCCAAGTATATCGGCGACACACAACGACAGAAGTGCAAGGCTGAAGATAAATTAAAGTGCATGGCATAGCTTCTAGGAGAAACTACAGAATCCTACATTCAAGACGTCTTGGAGATGTGTAAAAGAGTGGATCCTAGAATGAAGGAGGAAGATAAGGTACACGCCGATCAAGGTCTCCATCGCCGTTTAGAAGCTCCAGCCGATCACCTAGCAGCCGCAACCTGGAAAACTGAAGGGTGCGACCTTCCTTGGAGGTGAGGCCGCTGAAGAGAAAAATCCTCCGCCGTCCATCACTACAAAAATGATAGGAAACTACGTCGATATCCTCATGGATGGCCGACCAGCCCAAGCTCTTGTGGACTCTGGAGCATCATATTCAGTCATTTCGGAGAAGTACCGTCACCAGTTGCATAAAACCGTATTCGTCGACAACAAAACATCTCTGCTGAAGGTGGCTAATGGGAAATATGTAAAACCTACAGGAAGATGTACCGTTCGTGTGGCTATAAATGACCATACACAGCCCTTAGAATTCAACGTCTTACAAGAGTGTAGTCATGAAGTCATTCTCGGATGGGACTTTTTGAAACCTTCTCAGGCAATTATAGATTGTGGTCGCTCGAAGATTATGCTAGACGAGATGAGATACTGTGGACAGGAAGATGCGCATCCGAGAGAATTGAATGCTTCACAGGCAATTATAGACTGTGGTCGCTCGAAGATTATGCTAGACGAGATGAGATACTGTGGAAAGGAAGATGCGCATCCGAGTGTGTGGAGACTATGTGTGCTGGATGAAGTGATCATTCCTGCAGTCAGCGCTAGAAAGGTAACTGTCACGTGTCATGCCATGCATCATCCCCTGGATCTTGTAGTGGAATGTAAGAGAAGCATACCACTGAAGAATAACGTGGTCATCCATGCCTCTGTCGTCTCGTTTAAGAACGGATTTGGTGAACTGTGTATAGTCAACTGTCGCCGAGAACCACAGATCCTTCCAAGACGCATGTGCGTAGCAAACGCTGAGCCTTTAATTGAAGAACAGCTGAGCTTCATAGACCACCCATGCCGAGTCTGTGGGTGACATTACCGCTACCATTACAAGATCTTCTATCTCGACTATCACCAGATTTCACCAGATTTCACTAAGGAACAACAGAAGAAGATACTTGCCATTCTTCAAGAGTTTTCTGAATTCTTCAATCCACAGGTGAAGAGCAAATCAGACAAATCGACGGTGAAGCAGCGGATTAGCATTGGAGACCATCAACCAATAAGCCAGAGAGCATACCGTGTGTCAGCAACGGAACGTGAAATAGTTCGCGACGAGGTACAGAAAATGATGAAGAATGACATCATTCAGCCTCCGCAGAGCCCATGGTCGTCACCAGTCGTTGGCCGGCCGGTGTGGCCGAGGGGTTCTAGGCGCTACAGTCTGGGACCGCGCGACCGCTACGGTCGCAGGTTCGAATCCTTCATCGGGCATGGATGTGTAGGATGTCCTTAGGTTACTTAGGTTAAAGTAGTTCTAAGTTCTATGGGACTGATGACCTCAGATTTCAAGTCCCATAGTGCTCAGAGGCATTTGAACCGTTTTTGAAACCTTCGTTAAGTGAAGTTAGTGTTCGCCATTCATCTAATTACATCTTCTTCTACGTGACAATATTTTTGATGCAATTATGGAGAGAGAAGCTAAAGAGATTATTTGTGATTTTTGATGGAATGTTGAGAGATTGAGATAAGCATGCAAGTGCATAGCATTGTTTTGTGTTACTGATATTGTAGTAACGAAGCTCAGATAGCAGGATTGTTGTACGGATTGCTCTGATAGGAAGATGAGATTCCCCTTGCCTGAAGCTATTTCTTAAAGTCATGTTGTGTAAATACTTCTGCGAAGATTTAGTTGGCTTTAAAGCATTACTTTTGAATTTAGGGTTTCATTTAAATTTTGTCAAAATTCGTTTCTTACTAGTTAAAATTCCCATCGTTCATTCAGTTTAATACGTACATACGCACTTTGCACTGTGCGGACACCAAATTTTCAGTCGTAGTTTTCGTTCGTTTATTTTATTTTGAGGCTCAAAAACAACTAGAGTCATAAGCGCCCACATCAGAACCGTAAAACACGAAGAGGAAAAAGGAGCTAAAAGCGACGACACGTTATGGCCAATCGGCGGAAGGGAAGACAGCTAAAAACAAGAGACGTGTCCATAAAATACGCCATAGAGACAACGGAGGTCCTGAACTAAAGATTAAATGTCCTTCTCCATATTGCTAGGACGGATAAAAAGTAAAACGCGGTCGACAGCCTGCGCGTCGTTATCTATAGCGGCCGATTACTCAGACGGCAAACATAAATTAGAACGTAAGTGGTTAAAAAAAGGACATTCGGTCAGGAAATGGCGAACCGCCAAAGACTGAGGACAATGAACACATACGGCTGCGGAGTCACCACTTAACAAATGGCGATAGCTGAAAAGGCAGTGCCCAATACGCAACCTAGCTAAAATGATCTCCTCGCGGCGTGAGGGCCGAGAGCAGGTCGACCAAGCCGCTGGCAGGGGTTTAGTTCCCCGGAGCTTCTTCCCACGAAAGGTAGAGCCGTGGTGATGCCAAAGTGACACCACCTGACGACACGCGGCAACACGGAGGTCGTCGGAAGGAATGGAGTGAGCAGCGGGCCGAGGGAGGAGGACTGCAGCCTCGGCAGCAGCGTCAGCGGCCAGGAACCCACAAGGGCACCACAGTGGCTCCATCAAGAGTTGCACAAAGGGACTGACGGTGGAGAGGACACGGAGGCTCTGCAGGGCACTGAGAGAGTTGACGCAATCGAAAAGCCTGTCTCGCCGAATGTACTGCGTGGCCTCATAAAGGGCCAAGAGTTCTGCTGTAAATACTGAGCAGTGTGCCGGAAGTCGATAACGAAAATGGTCGGTGCCACTGACGAAGTACACTCGACACCACGGTCAGTCCGAGAGCCATCAGTGTACACCAGGGCTTCACAACATACGTGCTCGCGGAGCAAGCTGTGAGCAGCCAGGCGCGAGCACGGAGCAGCGCGAGCACGCTACCCCCACTACCGGACCAGAGCGGAGAGTGGGGAGAGTCACGTGGGGCACACACCAGCTGCCGCCAGTCAATGTAAATCCGCGGCCACCTGCAGGGATATCACTCGCGAATTATTACTGCGACAAATGAAACAAATAACGGAGAATGTACACGTGCCACATAATTTTATTAGCTTAGTGTATGCCTCTACATTCGCATTAATTTGTGAACTGTTACACAATAAAAGGTGTCACTGAAGTGTGTGATTCTCGGTTATCTTGTACTTTTTGCCCTTTACAATTGCGTCTATGTTCGGAGTAATTGTTCTTGCGCATTGTAGGCGCAGCGTGCAGTTTAAATTTCGATCAGACAATGCGTTTCTCAGTCGCGTCCTGTTACATTTCATTCCAGAGAACAGTTGTTCACAAACATACGTGGAACCGAACATTGATATTATTGTAGCCGTCAGTTTGTGCAAACGAGGAAATCTATCCTGAGGGTAGTGTCTGCCGAATTCCAAAATGTTTTTCTTGTTCTGAAATTTGTCTCTGTATTCTCTGTCACACTGCAGGTCAATAAGTTCTAGTTGCAGCTCAGGACGAATTCGCTGAATATGGAGAGGAGAACAGATCAAAATCACTGTCTAGTGCTGTCAGATCTTGAAAGCGTTGATCAAATTCTTCCTTAAGGGCAACTAAACTATGTGAATAACGTTCACAGTCTTTGTGAACATCTTGCATGGATGATAATTTAGGAAAATGAGCTGGATTTCCTGTTTCCAGCTGACCCACCCGAAGTGTCAATTTCATTTTAAAAGCTCCTATTCGATCTATGAAATGAGTAATTAGCAGATCTTTACCTTGCAGTGAAATGTTCAAAGCATTCAGATGGCTAGTTAAATCTGCTAAGAACGCGAGATCACATTTCCATGAAGGCTCTTTCAATTCAGGAACACACACGTTATTTATTCCCATGAACATATTTATCTCATGTAATAGGGAAAAAATCGATTTAATAATTCGCCATGACTAAGCCAGCGGACCTCGCTGTAATAAGGCAGGCTACCATACTGGCTTTCTACATCCTCAAGAAAGCTTTTAAATTGCCTGTGTTGTAGCCCATGCTTCCTTATATAATTGGTTGTACGAACAACAACACTCATCACATTTTTTAGAGTGATACTCTTTGCACATAAGTTTTCCTGGTGGATCACACAGTGAACGCCCCTTATTTCATTCGGCACGGTCAGTTTTTTTCATTTTCTCCTTCAACAGCGTAATGAAACCTGATTTGTTCCCTGTCATCGCTGGTGCACCGTTTGTAGACACTGAAACTAAAGAATTCCACGACAATCCTATATTTTCAACACTTTCTTCAACACTACTTATCACCTCCGGTTGTAGTGTTCTTCATGGCTACTACATCGAGGAGCTCCTCCCTCACCTGAAGATCTCTATTAACACCTCTAATAAAATGGCAAGCTGCGCTGTTCCAGTGATATCAACACTTTCGTCCAGAGCTAGAGAATACGCCATAAAATCTTTACAGATATTTGCAAGCTGGCTCTGGACGCCGTCTGCCATGTCCCGTATGCGACGCATAATGGTCATGTTAGATAATGGCACAATCCGAAACTGTTCTACTTGAGATGGACGCAAATGTTCCGCTGCAACTACCAAACATTCTTTTATTAAATCGCCATCAGTGAAGGGGCGCAGGGATTTTGCTAAAAGCAAAGCAATTTTGTAACTCACTCTTAGAGCTGCCTCAGTTGATTTTTCTTCGTCGTCCAGATCTTCTTCGGATAGCTGCCTTTTAAGTTTAATAACTTCTTGTGCACGATCTGGTCCATCAAATTTTCCACTTCCGTAGTCTTTCGCGTGGTACGACATATAATATCGCTGATAATTAAATTTCCTAAAAGAATTCAGCGTTTTGTGACGTACTAAACATTTTGCAACACCATCTTTTACTGTAAAGAGATACAATTCCTCCCAATGGGGGTTGAACTGCGAAAGCATGGTTGGGGTTACACAACGGCGACTTGACATGATTCGTAACCTGCGAAGTGACTGTTATAGCTGATCGTAGTACTTTAAACGTTACACAGTCGGCGCGAATTCAATAGGCACGCTGCGGCCCTGTTCAAACGTGCGCGCGCATTTCCCCTCCCTCCCCTCCCTCCCTACTCGGCGACCTTGCACTTGCTCGCGAGCACGTGCATGAGCAGGCGCGAGTACTCGCGCTCAAAACCGGCCCGTTGTTAAGCCCTGGTGTACACAAAGGCACTATCGCAAAGTTCCGGGAAAAGGTCGAGAAATTTGCAGCGAGCCTGGAGTAGTGTCTTTAGGAAGTGAATTAAGTCCTAGGTGAACACAGGCCGCCACACGAAGCCAAGCTGGTACAGGGTTCACACCCACTGTGAAAGTGGCAGGTAGCGTCAAGTTAAGCTGCCGGAGCAACAGCAGAAGGCGAACTCGAAGAAGTAACAGACAAGAGGGACGCGTCCCATACAGGCAATCGAAAGAGTCGTCGAAGAAGGAGGCATAGTATGGGTAGCCAGGCATGGCAGACAGATGGCATACGTATCTGCTGAGGAGAAAATCACGCCGCTGTGACAACAGTAGTTCGGCAGCTCGTGCATACAGACTCTAAACTGGACTAGTGTAAAAGGCGCTAGTGGCCAAGCGGACACCACGATGGTGGGTTGTACTGACACAGCGTAAGGTGGATAGACTGGCAGATGCATAAACGAAACACCCATAGTCTAGTTTCGAACGGACGAGAGACCAATACAAACGGAGGAGGGTGGTCTTATCCGCTCCCCGGGAAGTACCACCGAGGACATCGAGGGACCGCCTACAGCGGGCGGCCAGGTAAGACACGTGGGAGGACCGAGAAACCTTCCTATCGAGCACGAGTCCCAGAAATTTCGTAGTTTCAACGAACGGAAGAGCAACAGGCCCAAGATGTAAAGATGGTGGAAGAAACCAATTGCGCCGTCAGAAATTCACACAAACGGTTTCGTCGACGATCGAGACAACGCTGAAGACTCCGTTCAAGGAGAACTGCAATAGATGGCAAAATTATCCACGAAAAGGGATCCGGAGACGTCTGGTGGGGGACACTGGACGTGCCATAACACAGTTAATGGCGATAGCAAAGAGGACGACTCTCAGAGCGGAACCCTGAAGCGAACCGTTTTCCTGGATAAAGCTGTCGGACAAGGCAGGACCAACACGTACCTCGAAAACTCGGTCTTTTAAAAATTCCTGAAGAAAATGGGGCGTGTGGCCTCAGAAGCCCCACGTGTAGGGAATACGGAGGATACCAGTCTTCCAGCAGGTGTCATAATATTTCTCTCAGTCAAAAAACACGGACACAGTGTAGTATTTCCGCAGAAAAACGTTCACGATACGGGTTGACAAAGTGATGAGACGGTCAACTGCAGAACGGCGCGCTGGAAATCCACATTGTGCAGTGGTTAGTAAATTGCAAGACACGAGGCACCAAATCGGACGGGCACGAATCACACGTTCCATCACCTTGCAAACACAATTGGTGAGAGAAATGGGGAGGTAGCTAGAAGGAAGGTCTGTCTTCTTACCGGTGTTAGGTATGGATGTGACTGTGGGATCACACATCAGGGGAATGTGCTCTCTACCCAGATGCCATTGTACATATCAAGAAGAAAGTGCTTGCCCGCAAGAGAAAGGTTCTTAAACATCTGAATGTGAACATCATCCGGCCAGGGATGAAGTCACAGCGTGGTCTAGCTCCGTCATAGTAAAGGCGGCATTGTAGCGCTCACGATTCTGAGAATCTAGCCCCTTTTACTAGTTTCCGATGGAGGAAGGTAGGGTAATAGTGGGTGGAGCTCGAAACCCGTGCAAAATAGCTGACCAAGGCGGTGGGAATAGCAATATGGTCCACTGCGACACCATCTGCTACTGTCAGGCCGGAAAGTGGGGAATAGACCTCGGTCCCAGAGAGCAGTCAGAGGTTTACCCGCACGACGGAAGAGGGAGTGGAACTGTTAAAAGATCTATCAAATGAAATCCAGCTAGCTTTTTTACTATCCCAAAGAACACGACGACACTGTGCACACAACTGTTTATAACGGATACAGTTCGCCAGCGCAGGATGACGGTTAAAAACGTGGAGAGCGCGTCTCCGCGCGTGGACTGCGTCGCGGCGTGCCTCAGCCCACCAAGGGACAGGGACACGGCGCGGTAAAGACAGAGTGCAGGGAGTGGAACGTTCTGCGGTGGTAAGGATGACGTTCGTAAAGTCTGCCTCGTCATCACAATTGGGCAAATGTTGTTCGTCGAAGGTGGTCAGGGAGGAGTAAGGCTCCAGTCGGCCTTAGAAAGCTGCCATTTGGGTTTGCATGTAGGTAGGATAGGGGTCAGCAAACGGATAGCACATGGGAAATGGTTGCTCGAGTACGTGTCAGAGAGAACATACCACTCGAGGCGTCGGGCAAGCTGCGCAGTGCAGAAGTAGAGTTCCAAATGGGAATAGGAGTGTGTGGAGTCTGAAAGGAATGCGGGTGCTCCCGTGTTAAGACAAATGAGGTTAAATTCATTGAGAAGGTCAGCCGAGAGGGCACCTCTCGCACAGGTCCTGGGAGAGCCCCAAAGGGGATGGTGCGCATTACAGTCACCGAGCAGGAGGTGGAGTTGCTAAGTAGCTGGAGGAAATCTGCCTAGTGACACCGAATGATGGAGGGATGTAAGTGGTACAAAGACAAGAGGTGAAGTAGGGAAGGAAAATGTGAACTGCAACAGCCCGGAGCCGGGTAGTCAGCGAGGTGGTTTAACTACGAATGGCGTCCCAGGTTAGCAGCATGACAACTTCATGAGATGGAATGCTGTTCTTGGAGGGAAGGTCTAAGTGGACTGCAAAGAATTGCGAGAGGTCAAAGCGATCGTGAGGATGCAATTTTGTTTCCTACAGGCAGAGAACAAGTGGACACTGTGATTCCAAGAGCAGCCGTAACTCATCCTTGTTGTATCTAAGGCCGCGAACGTTGCATTGGAGTAAATTCACAACGATGAAAGGGGAGGTGGGAAAAAATAAAGGGGTGTCATCTCGGCAGCTGCCGAGTGCCAACCTTCAAAGACTCCCTGCTATGGGACGCAGAGCTGGAGCAACCTGCTGTATGAGATCTACAGAGGTATCGGCATTCTCCGTCTGTCGGTCTGTGGCAGAAAAACGACTGCAGGTGCGTACCTGCAACACGGAGGTCGGCTGCGTGAGAGTATCATGTGGCGACGCAACGATCTCTGAGTCGGCGAAGGAGAAGGCGGTTTACTTTTGTTTGATTTATTGGAGCAATAGCAAGGCACGTGTTAACAGAAAATAAAAATTTAAGTTTTCGAAAGTATTTCATTAAAGCACGGGCTTAGTACCGGGCATTTCCCGTGTACGTATTTATTCCAATTCTCTGTTACTTCATCTCCTCCTTCCCCTCTATCTGTCCACGCCCTCCCCCCTCATTCTCTGGCCATCCCCACTTCTTCCCTTTCTCCGCCCATTTCTTCCTCCTGACGGCTGCCAAGGGACCGAATGGAAAGGAATAACAACTGGTCAGCCGCTTGGGTGTCGTCTGCTAGCACCAGAGGTAGTGTCAGAGAGATTAACATGTCGGCTCAAAGCAGCCAACTTAGGGCACTCTCAGTGGGCCACCATCAGGGGGGCTCTGCATCGGCCGTGAGGGGATCCTCACGTCAGAGAATATGGCCTCGGGTCAGCCAGTTACGGCCGAGTCTGCAGAGGACGGGGTATTCCCTGCAAGAAGCACGCAGGGAAGACTACCACGTGGTCGTGGTCTCCTTAATTTTCCTCAGTTTGTTTGTGGAGATCAGGGCAGACCATTCTGAGTTCCAGACTGCCAGCAAATCTATGGCATATAAACGACCGGAAGTCCGGTTCTGGGGCCCCCATTTGGAGAATCAGTATCCTGGTGGCCAGCTTGGTCAACTCGAAGGTTTCTCGAAATATCAACACGAATGGGGGTCCAATCGAAAATGACTGGTCGTTCAGCTTGATGGAGTTCCGAGACAAGGTCCTCGATAGCTGTAACCTGTGGGTGAGGAAAGTAGCATTGGTCTACAGCCTGAAGGCTGCTAAGCGGGTCGCTACAAATTTGGATACTCTTGCCAGTGCAGGAACGAAGGGTTAGTTTAATGGTCGTCAATTCAGCAGCGAAGATACTGCGGCAATCTGTCAGAGAATGGAGTTCGCTGCACTCTGCATGCGTGTATTCAAAGCCTGTTCGTCCGTCGACTGTTGAGCCATCGGTTAAAACCACTTACGAACCCGGATACAAGGTTCGCCAAGAGCAGGCGGCGAAAAACGGAATCTTTTGGACCGAAGGAAACAAATTCGAGGTCGGGGCTCAAGCAATGGGGGCAAATGCGATATCTCCCTAACCAGAGGCGATAGTGGAGGAAGTTGGAGTTCCGAACAGGGACTCTGGAGGCGTGCAGTACTTTTAAACCTAGTTCTGGATCGCTGCTTTGGGAGCTGGAGCTCCCTTCCATGGAAAAGAACACGGTAGTTGGGATGCTCAGCGAAGCTACGAACGCCTGTAGCCTAATTCAGCAGCTGCTATTGGCGCCTGATGAGTAACAGATGGAGAGGAGAAGGAGAGGAGGAGGAGGTGATGGCCAGAGACAGGGATAAGAAGGCGATTAGAGCCTATCTCCAATTCCCTCACATACTTAGCACTCGCTTGTTGAAAGTGAAACGTTGAGCCTCAATATTAATGGCACTTGGTAGAAAAACTTTCTTCCCAGAGTTTTACCGAAACTGACGTTTTTGAGACCGTGCCTGTGTGCAAAACAAAAGTTGATTCTTCCGAAGAAGAGAACAGCAACCGGCTATTGTTAATAATGCTGTTTACTTACACCAATATCCCCGTAACCGGCTTCGAAAATTTGGTGTGTTCTATTAATTGTTAGCAAGAAAAATCAGCAAATAACGTAAACAACAAACTTAATATAAACGTGAATACCCGTCTGAAGATGACTCTGTCTTCTCGAAACCAGCAACGGCGATATTGTGTGAACAAATAGCATTACCAACAGTGGCTGGATATTGTTTTCTTCCTGTGTATTTTCATGCAGTAATGCCATAAGGGATAATTTTTTTGGGTCTCATCTTTAAGAAAGAAAAAGTATTTATAGCTCAAAAACGTGCTGTGAGAATAATTCGTTGTGCTCACCCACGATCATCATGTACTGATCTGTTTAAGGAGTTGCACATTCGGTGTCACGGTGTATTTATTCCCCGGTGAAGTTTATTGTAAATAACCCACTACAATTCAAAAGGTACGGTGATGTAAATAATTACAGTACCAGAAGGAAAAATGACATTCATTACCCCACATTAAGGTTATCTCTAGCACAAAAAGGGATGCACAATGATGCAACTAAAATTTTGGATCACATACCCGGGGACATATGATGTCTGACAGATGGCGTAGTAAAATTCTAAATCAAACCGAACAAAGTTTCTCCTTGAAAAAGTGTCTAAAAGTGTATTTTAAATACGACAGTATGCCATCTTAGGCACTGTACAACATTAAAATACTTGATAATGGCGCTTTAAAGCCGAAATCATGATCGTGTAAATGTAACACTGCAAATAAAAAACAGTCTAATGGCGGTACTGACTTTAAAGTCCTCCTACTCTAACGTGTAAAAGGAGGTGGGTACGAATTATAAACTCAGATGTGTGTATTTAATGATGATAGTAATAATAATAATAACCCTTCTAAATCTTATATTTTTTAACTTAAAAATATTCGATACGTAGCTATATTTACAAATTAATTTGCGACATGAATGTAAAACTACTTGTTACACATCATTATGATTTACTGTGCAAACAGGTGCACGAAACAAGAAAACAAACTAACTCTTTGCAAGAAGCGACTTCCGAAAAAAATGTCAGTTACCTGGTATGACGCTTAGAAGTTATTAATAAAGATTTACTTATTAATTTGTCTCATTTTTGGCGGTGATGGTGTGAGCAGCATAATTCTGTAGTATTAGAATACCTCGTCAAGCTTTTTGATACAAATCAGTTATGTAAAAACAAAGATTAGTTTTTTCATTCTCCTGACGAATGTCAGATATGGCACTTCGTTTTTCATTTCTACTGCTTATATTATTAATACAAGAAATTTATGCCATAGAATTAGGAAGTGCAAAGCATAACACACGAACCAGAAACGACAACACAGACAAAGTAAGCAACATTGTGTTGAAACTTCAAGAAATTCGCCTTCCCGGTTGGCATTAACCTTGACATTGGGCGTCGCTGGCAGCGAGGTAACTCAGCACGGCCCCTCCCCCATTTGACTGGAGCCAGCAAGCAGACGCCCTACCGCAAGCACAACTGCCAAGGGCTAAATTGCGTTGCGGCGTTGCATCGTGCGTTACGTAGTACAAATACTACGAGCGCGTACCCACACGCACTACAGCAGCGTCGGTATATATTGATTCGCCACTCACCGGCCAAAGACCTCTCCCGGCGGCGTGTTGCTCCAGCTACCCGCGCCGCACACCACGCCGGCGCACACACAGTTATTTGAATTTGCCGCCAACTGATAATGGCAGCAATGACACCTGACAGCGGCCGTAAAACACTCTACGCTTTCACCGGCTGACGTGGAACGTGCGATATTCACGCGACTCTGTTACTCCAGCGTTCTTTCGCGAAGCACTTCCTGAGGCGAGCGTGTTGCTCACATCCGAAACGTTCAACCCGCACGCGGCCGCTGTTTGCAGCCAACTGAGCTCCGACCGGCCGGCGTCGTCGGGAGACCGTGCTGCCATCTGCCCGCCGCGGGCGAGTACTGCGTGCGCATCGTTGAGCGAGTAACGATCTGTGGGCCGTGTGGCGCTTGCAAATCCAACGCATTCCAGCGTATTTTTCTTTTCTCTTTTTATTCCGTTTTGTTTTTGTCTCACGTTGCGTGGCTCGTTTACGCTGGTTTCGCGACACTGGGCTGAGGGTGGAATTACGCCCGTTTCAGGCAAAAGGAGCAGTAGTGACGTAATTCCAAATCTCGATTCTCATTTCGCGGCGGGAGACCTTTGACAGAAGAATTACGGCTAGCGACAATTAAAATGCATTCGAAACGGGTTGTAGTAGCAGCTGGCGAGCTGCGTTTCGCTACTCACAGGCCTTGCATGTAGCCCCGGAGGGAATCTGAAAATAATATTAACAGAACACTTTTACTTCAATTTTTCAATACTATAAGAAATTATTTCGCTAAAGATCTTTTTATTCTTTGAATACAGTGTGTTGTACGAGGAATCCGAACATATTATACTGTTCAACTGTGTGTGAATTCCTGTGGGACCAAACTGCTGAGGTCATAGGTCCCTAGACTTACACACTACTTAAACTAACTTATACTAAGAACAACATACACACACACCCATGCCGAGGGAGGACTCGAACCTCCGGCGGGAGGGACCGAGCAATTAGTGGTGCCTCTAACCGCGGCAAACATACTATAAAAATGTATATGATACGTGTTACAAACCAGATACAATGGGAAGGACCAGGCCCCTTTGCCTTCTTCTTTTATCACTCGTTTATTACATCAGAGAAATACACATTTTAAGACAAAATTTAACTACATGAAATATTGCTCCCAGTAAAGGTTAACAAAGCAGTCACAAAACTTAGTTGTCTTAAGGGTTTCTGCTGGCAACAAATTTTAAGGAGGCAATGTAAGGTTTATATCAATTTAGCTCAAACACGTAGCTAGAGATTCAATGACGACACAGACCCTTCAACAATTTCGGTAACAAATAAATAGCGCGAATTTGTACTCACAGTAACCAACTAATCAATAGCCTTGCCACTGAATAAGTAGTAGGCCATTTGGAAGGAATTAGCAATACCTCGCAACTAGGGGAGTTAATGTCAACAGTCTTTAAATGTCTTGCTCCCCATTAAATAAACAAACTTACAGTAATTAAATGAATAACAAATCAAACACGCTACGCTCCACTCAAACTCTTCAGTGGAAGCCAAGCCAAAATGAAGATTCCATTAACTGACCAGCACTGAAGTCACACTAAAGCTCATCTCTGTGTTCCCAGACACACATGGGGCAAACTTATACAAGGCAAGATTTTGAAGGGAGCACATCAGTGAAACCGGTAGTGGAGCTAACTCGTGCCACTGAAAATAAAGGTACTAGACCGGGGACAAGGTGGTATACAGTAAAGTTCCCTTAGTGCTATACTGCGCTCCAAAATATTAATTCAAATGGCCAATTCAAAATTAAGTACACATAAACCAGCATTAATTAACGAGGAGTGACACCAGGTCGCTCGAACGGATGACAACACTTAATTGAAAAGACAAATGCCGGAAGCGGCAGTAACATCAAACACCTTCTCCGAGCTTTAACCAGGAGTCACTTCACGCTATACAAGCAAACATTTAACCAAGCACAAGGAAGGAACCCCAAAGAGAAAATTCAAATAAAACCCCCAAAAGATTATAAAGGACAGGGAACCCCAAGTATTTAAATTTAAAAGAATTAGCTCTCCCCAAAGGCAGTGTAAACGCGAAGGCCACACTTAAGAGGCCACCAAAATTGGTTACAAAAGTTCTTACACATTTGCTCCTTTTCTTTAAAGAAACACAAGGCTGCGTAACTTCTGCTGGACGTCCGGTATGGCTCGTGTAGGATACACCAGGCAGCAACCCAAGCTAGGCGGTCGCAAGGCACGGCGAGCAAAATCAGGAGAGCAGACAGGCAGGCAGCCAACACATATCCTCCATCCTGAACCGGCAGACCGCGTACAAACAACTCCACATATACGTGGTTGCTTCCACCCCGTACCTCGCAGCGTCTCAGCAGGTAGCCCGAGCAAACGTCAACTGCCACTCGCCCCGCGAATTCGGTAAACAACAAGCCAAGCAAAGATAAGAAACATCGAAGGATCGATAATGGACATCCAAGAGACTGGCGCGCCAGTAACGAGCACCACGGCGCGGTATATATTTATGTACGTGTGTGTGTGTGTGTGTGTGTGTGTGTGTGTGTTCCACATCTCCTCTAAAAGCATTCGGCCCGTTTCAGCCAAACTTGGTACACATATGCCCTCCTGTGAGGTAGCAATTTCAGTGGGGGTAACAACCACCCACCTATCAAAGGGGTGGAGGTGTGGCTGAAGAGAAGCATCGCTTGCAACGCTCCAGCTTCCAGACCTCATTCATCCAGTATTTGAGAACGAGACCACACACCGACTTGCAACAACTTTAGACAGTTTTGTAAAACCTTTACGAAACATTTCTCCGTTGACAACCCCTGCAAAATGATGAAAGGAAAAATGTTTATCGCTTACGATTTTCCGCTGTTCTTCCAGTAAAAGTACCCCATGAGGCATGACGCTACAATTTATTACTTCTTTAGTACTAACTGCATATGCAACATTTTTATCAGACGTCGTGCACATACAGCACTGAATGTAACTGCAAAATTATGTAATTGTAGGACACATAATTTAGGAGATATCTACATCTACATCTACATCCATACTCCGCAAGCCACCAGACGGTGTGTGGCGGAGGGTACCTTCAGTACCTCTATCGGTTCTATTCCAGTCTCGTATTGTTCGTGGAAGGAAGGATTGTCGGTAAGCCTCTGTGTGGGCTCTAATATCTCTGATTTTATCCTCATGGTCTCTTCGCGAGATATACGTAGGAGGGAGCAATATACTGCTTGACTCTTCGGTGAAGGTATGTTCTCGAAACTTTGACAAAAGCCCGTACCGACGATCAACATTATATGATCATTCCATTTTAAATCACTCCTAATGCGTACTCCCAGATAATTTATGGTATTAACTGCTTCCAGTTGCTGACCTGCTATTTTGTAGCTAAATGATAAAGGATCTATCTTTCTGTGTATTCGCAGCACATTACACTTGTCTACATTGAGATTCAATTGCCATTCCCTGCACCATGCGTCAATTCGCTGCAGATCCTCCTGCATGACGTCATAAAAAGTGAGATGTGTGAAAAGCTGCCGCATCGGCGCTGAATGTGCCTGCAAAATGTCGTCGTACGAGGTGCAGTGTAGGAAATGTGACGGGAAGCGCAGGAGCGGACGCCACGTGCAACGGCCGTGGACGCACAGCTGTGTATGAGCGCCGAGATTATGTGCTAGCAGTAAATGTTTCAGGAGGCGGTAGTACACACGTGTAAGCATAAAATAGTGTTCAGTTCTTGTTGGATATAGAGATACAGCTGTTTAGAATGTTACACAGAAGGTGTTACACAAACACAAATTCTTGAGTTCACAGTTGGTTTTCGTAAGTTCCACCTCAGACTTCAGTGCACTTTCGAGTTCTCGTACTCAGAGTTTGATAAAGTAAAATGCTTTTTTTTTCGAAATTTGCTATTTTCTGCCTAAGTATCCCTATCCATATCAAGTTATGTCAAATCATCCTTAGAGGTATGCCAACTAACACCACAGCCGCGGTTACCTGGCACAGACGCAAGCTTTTGGGAAAAGCGTTTTTGTAGTTACACAAATACGTATTTAATTAATGGGTCCTACGTGTACTGAGATGCCAAAAGTCACGGGATGCTTGCTAATGTCGTGTCGGACCTCCATCTTCCCGGCCTAGTGCAGCAATTCCACGTGGCACGGAGTCCAGTCGTCTCAAGTCCACTGTAGTCATACTGAGCCGTGCCAACCATAACTGCGAAAGTGTTGCCGGTGCAGGCTGGCCAAATCACTCGTTCCACTTGTCTACTATCTTTTTCAAACAAATCGCGAACGACTGTGTCCTGGTGACACGGCGCATTGTAATCCATAAAAATTCCATCGTGTAAGGTGTCAGGCAAATCCAACACCTTCCATGAAAACCCTGACATGATAAGCAAATCCGGCAGTATGTCACATAGCTCCGAATAAATCCTGACATTAAATTAACCAAAGTAATACGAGTAACGAGTGAGCAAATGGAATACCACAGAACGCCTAAATGCATGTCATACCTTCCCACCGTGAGACAGACGCAGTTCCGAGGGAAGAAACGAGAACAGAAGTCGAGAGCAGAACCGTGTTAAGCTAGAAGGCCCTACGATAAGGGACGGACACCCACGTTGCCAGCCAACCACCAGGACCACCCCCCAGCCCATGTTAAAAGCTAGAGCCCTCCAGAAGAACAGTATAGATCTTACGATAACACTAAAAGGGCCACACCAGCCGCAAGTTATAGCGAGAGACTTTTTCGCGTCTCTGTTACATTGCAAACGTTAAAAACATTGCCCCACCACGAAAAGTATAACGTTTCTCATTGGATAGACAGAATTTTTGTAGGCGGAGCTTAAGGTTAACACTGAGACCCTGATTGGTCAGATGAAAACACAGCCAGATAGTTTTTTTCTTTAAACCAACCTCGGTAAATTGTAGTAAGGAGAAGTTAGGAGAGTTGCTTCCGAGACGGCGAGCTGTATGGAGCTGTGCCGCCCGCCGCCCTCTGACGCTGCATAACCAACGATAAGGTAATGAACGCACATGATGCCGAATTTTTGAGCGCATAAGGCTTCACTCAGAACTGCAGAAGTCTCATCTGTTACATCCCCTTTTTACGCAATACTAGTGTCGATCGTCAATTAAAGCTCATGGTGTTCACATTTGCTACATAAGTTAAAATCTGAAACGCGATGATTTTTCTGTTATATAATTATTGAGAAGCCACATCAGCCACTGTAATTTACGACAAGTTAGATAAGTAATTAAAGATAATTGAGGGTCACTGTAGACCATTTTGATAGTTTTCTCTTTTGTGAAACTTAATTTAAACCTAGATTATAGATGTGATATGGCATAGATCATCCTTCAATCCATTGTAGAACTTGGAAACCCACTCACGGAATATTTGTTCACATTTTTGTTGAACGCAGTTGGTTTTTATCATGCTGTATTAAAATATTTCCTTTTATCAATACTGCAATTTATAAACAATGTTTTGTGAGTAGAATAAAATTTCCAATGGTAAACTTAACTGCCTTTTCGACGTTATTTTACCAGCTAACTAAAAATAGGAAAGCCTTGAACCCCTTCCACTAAATTTAGTTAGTATTAAGATTCTTTTACAAGGAGTGCAGTCGAGCTGACGCTGAAATCATTAAGTATTTGGTTATATCGTCGCTAGTCTCACTGAACTCTTCTGAACTCTACATGTCACGTGTGGTCTGGCGTCTCCTTACCAGCAACAGGTCCCAGGTTCAAACTAGTCAATTACCTAGAAAACACGCTCAGAGCGTCGTTGTGCAAAACTGGTAGGGAGACAGGACTTAGAACAAACAGACACCACGCAGAAAGAATCGTTGTTTGAGAAAAGTGTACGAATAGCTGGAAATGGTCAATAATTGGTTCGGTTGGACCAGAGGACTCGGTCCGCTCCATGTAAACACAGCCCACACGATTACGGAGGCATCAGCAGCTCGCACAGTGCGTTGTTGCCAGCGTCGGCCTGTGGCCACTCTCGAAACCTACCGTCAGCGCTTAGCGGGAGTCGTATGACCGGGTCACGGTTTTCCAGGGTCCGTCTCATGTGGTCACCAGCCCAGTAGAGGCGCTGCGGGCGGTGTCGTGCTGTCAGCAGAGCCACCCGAGACGTCGTCTGCCGCCGTGGCCCGTTAACGCCACATTTCTCCGCAGTGTCTTAACGGATACGTTCGTCGAACGTCTCACATTGATTTCTGCGGTTATCGCACACACAGTTGCTGCTCTGTTAGCACTGACGACTCTACGCAAACGCCGCTGCTCTCGGTCGTTAAGTGAAGGCCGTCGGACACTGCATTGTTCGTAGTGAGAGGTAATGCCTGAAATTTGTTACACTATTGACCCTGTGGATCTCGGAATATTGGAATATTGAAATCCGTAACTATTTTCGAAATGGAATGTTTCCTGCGTCCAGCTCCAACTACCGCTCCGCGTCCAGAGTGTGTTAATTCCCGTGGTGCGGCTAGAATCGCATCGGAGACTCTCTCACCAGTGGCCTCCTCTTGTACCTCGCCTACGCGATGACATCGCCATCTCTATATGTGCGTATCGCTATCCCATGGCTTCCGTCACCTCAGTGTAATTCTGTTGTCGAAATGTTAAACTCCCGAGCACAGGCTCCCGGGTTCGATTCGCGGTGGGGTCAGGAATTTTCACCTGCCTCGAAATGACTGGGTGTTTCTGTTCTCCTCATCATTTCGTCCTCATTCATGAAAGTGGCGAGACTGGGCTGAGCAAAGGTTGGGAATTTGTACGGGCGCTGATAACCGCGCAGTTGAGCGCCCCCCCCCCCCCCCCCCCCAAGCATCATCATCATCATCAAAACGTTAAACTATCCGCCACGTATAGGAATATCCCCAAGCACTGCACACACACACACACACACACACACACACACATATATATATATATATATATATATATATATATATATATATATACGATATTGTCACTCCCTCACCTAACCATACATACTGTAAAAATGAATGTGTGTGTGTTTCAATCATTCTCCACTGGACTGATTGTAAGCAAACTTGACACACATCTCACTTACTGTCAGGCAACAATCGCTGTGGGGTTAAGAAATTGTTCAAATGGCTCTGAGCACTATGGGACTCAACTGCTGTGGTCATCAGTCCCCTAGAACTTGGAACTAGTTAAACCTAACTAACCTAAGGACATCACACACATCCATGCCCGAGGCAGGATTCGAACCTGCGACCGTAGCGGTCACGCGGTTGGTCGGTCGGTCCGTGACTGTCCCTTGTTTGGGTTCGGACGAATCGAGTGAAGCTGGGCTCACCGCCTGCCTAGCCCAAGTCAAGGGGGGCACACCGATCCCCTGGAGGCTGCTCTGTGCTGTTGCCTTCATTATTCTTTGGCAGTGTTAATGTTGTTACAATTTATTTTAAAACGTTTTTGGGGCTTTACTGTAATTTATATTTTCAATTTGGCAAATTGAGTGCCTTCAGCCCTGGAAACATGTTCTCAGAGTTTCCTTGAATTCCAAACATTATTGCCTTCTGCTCTTGAAAGCAGAAAGGTTTTACAAGTTATTGTGGGCCGTCAGCCATTAGTGTTGCAAAAGGAAATTTGTAAACTTAATGTATTGTTTTACCGATTGTTGCAATATACAGGGTGGTCCAATGATCGTGACCGGGCCAGATATCTCACGAAATAAGCGTCAAACGAAAAAACTACAAAGAACGAAACTTGTCTAGCTTGAAGGGGGAAACCAGATGGCGCTATGGTTGGCCCGCTAGGTGGCGCTGCCATACGTCAAACAGATATCAACTGCGTTTTTTTAAATAGGAACCCCCATTTTTTATTACATATTCGTGTAGTACGTAAAGAAATATGAATGTTTTAGTTGCACCACTTTTTTCGCTTTGTGATAGATGGCGCTGTAATAGTCACAAACGTATGGCTCACAATTTCAAACGAACAGTTGGTAACAGGTAGGTTTTTAAAATTAAAATACAGAACGTAGGTTCAAATAGTTAAAATGGCTCTGAGCACTCTGGAACTTAACTTCTGAGGTCATCAGTCCCCTAGAACTTAGAACTACTTAAACCTAACTAGCCTAAGGACATCACACACATCCATTCCCGAGGCAGGATTCGAAGCGGCGACTGTAGCGGTCGCGCGGTTCCGGACTGTAGCGCCTAGAACCGCTCGGCCACTACGGCCACCAGAACGTAGGTACGTTTGAACATTTTATTTCGGTTGTTCCAATGTGATACGTGTACCTCTGTGATGTTATCATTTCTGAGAGCGCATGCTGTTACAGCGTGATTACCCGTAAATACCACATTAATGCAACAAATGCTCAAAATGATGTCCGTCAACCTTAATGCATTTGGCAACACGTGTAACGACATTCCTCTCAACAGCGAGTAGTTCGCCTTCCGTATTGCTCGCACCTGTATTGACAATGCGCTGACGCATGTAGTCAGGCTTTGTCGGTGGATCACGATAGCAAATATCCTTCAACTTTCACCACAGAAAGAAATCCGGGGACGTTAGATCCGGTGAACGTGCGGGCCATGGTATGGTGCTTCGACGACCAATCCACCTGTCATGAAACATGCTATTCAATACCGCTTCAACCGCACGCGAGGTATGTGCCGGACATCCATCATGTTGGAAGTACATCGCCATTCCGTCATGCGGTGAAACATATTGTAGTAACATCGGCAGAACATTAAGTAGGAAATCAGCATACATTGCACCATTTAGATTGCCATCGATAAAATGGGGGCCAATTATACTTCCTCCCATAATGCCGCACCATACATTAACCCGCCAAGGCCGCTGATGTTCCACTTGTCGCAGCCATCGTGAATTTTCCATTGCCCAATAGTGCATATTATGCCGGTTTACGTTACCCATGTTGGTGAATGACGCTTCATCGCTAAATAGAACGCCTGCAAAAAATCTGTCATAGTCCCGTAATTTCTCTTGTGCCTACTGGCAGAACTGTACACGACGTTCAAGGTCGTCGCCATGCAATTCCTGGTGCATAGAAATACGGTACGGGTGCAATCGATCTTGATGTAGCATTCTCAACACCGACGTTTTTGAGATTCCCGACTCTCGCGCAGTTTGTCTGCTACAGAGTGCGAATTAGCCGCAACACCTACTTGGGCATCACCATTTGTTGCAGGTCGTGGCTGACGTTTCACATGTGGCTGAACACTTCCTGTTTCCTTAAATAACGTAACTATCCGGTGGACGGTCCGGACACTTGGATGATGTCGTCCAGGATACCGAGCAGCATAATAGCACACGCCCGTAGGGCATTTTGATCACAATAGCCACACATCAACACGATATAGACCTTTTCCGTAATTGGTAAACGGTCCATTTTAACACGGGTAATGTATCACGAAGCAAATACCGTCCGCACTGGCGGAAAGTTACGTGATACCACGTACTTATACGTTTGTGACTATTACAGCGCCATCTACCACAAAGCGAAAAAAGTGGTCCAACTGAAACATTCATATTTCTTTACGTACTACACGAATATGTAATAAAAATGGGGGTTCCTAATTAAAAAGAAACGCAGTTGATATCCGTTTGACCTCTGGCAGTGCCATCTAGCGGGCCAACCATAGCGCCATCTGGTTTCCCCCTTCAAACTAGACGAGTTTCGTTCTTTGTAGTTTTTTCGTTTGATGCTTATTTCGTGAGATATTTGGCCCGGTCACTATCAATGGACCACCCTATATATATTTCCTTAATTTTCATAATTTAACCTTGCGGCCTTCAGCCATCTTATTGCGTTTGTTTATCTCTTTCTGTGCACCTTGTAGGCCATCAGCCCTTTTAGCATCTTATAACATTGTGGCCTTCTGCCTTCAGTAATCATCATAGTATATTTCGAATTTTGAAGATTTATTCCATGCGGCCTTCAGCCGCTCCGCATCCTGATCTCATATATGTATACGATTTATTTTATCCGTAAATTTAAGTGTGTTTCATGTCTTTTCAAAATTGAACTTATTCTGAAGCATCTGTTTGGAAGCCTTCAGCCGCGGATCAAATTTAATTCTTTCAAAAGTGTATTTGTGAACTAAATGATAATAAATTACAATTGTGAAATGAATCCGATCGCAACTTCCTTGGCCCTTTCCACAACCCTAATTACCTGTTAGCCATGCGTGATTTGGCGGGCGTTTCACTATTGACAAACAGTCAACATGGATTTAGAAAATATCGTTCTTGTGAAACACAACTAGCTCTTTGTTCACACGAAGCGTTGAGTGCTGTTGACAGGGGATTGTAGATCGATTCCGTATTTCTGTGTTTGCAGAAGGCTTTTGACGCTGTACCACACGAGCGGCTTATAGTGAAATTACGTGCTTACGGAATATCGTCTCAGTTATGTGACTGGATTTATGACTTCCTGTCAGAGAGGTCACATTTCGTAGTAATCGACGGAAAGTCATCGAGCAAAACAGAAGTGATTTCTGGCGTTCCCCACTGGACAGTTATAGACCCTTTGCTTTTCCTTATCTGTATAAACGATTTGGGAGACAATCTGAGCAGCCGTGTTAGGCTGTTTGCAGATGACGCTGTCTTTTATCGACTAATAAAATCATCAGAAGATCAAAACAAATTGCAAAACGATTTAGAAAAGATATCTGAATAGTACGAAAATTGGCAGTTGACCCTAAATAAGGAAAAGTGTTAGGTCATCCACATGAGTGCTAAAAGGAATTCGTTGAACTTCGGTTACACGATAAGTCAGTCAAATCTAAAGGCGGTAAATTCAACTAAATACCTAGGAATTACAATTACGAACAACTTAAATTTGAAGGAACACATATAAAATGTTTTGGGGAAGGCTAACCAAAGACTGTGTTTTATTGGCAGGACGCTTAGAAAATGTAACAGATCCACTAAGGAGACTCCCTACAGTACGCTTATCTGTCCTCTTAAAAAGAACACTGCAGTTACGACTCACGGAGTACATCGTAAAAGTTAAAAGAAGGGCAGCACGTTTTGTATTATCGCGAAATATGGGAGAGTTATAGAAATGATACAGGATTTGGGCTGGAAATGATTAAAAGAAAGGCGTTTTTCGTTGCGACGGAATCTTCTCACGAAATTCCTGTCACCCACTTTCTCCTCCGAATGCGAAAATGTTTTGTTGACATCGACCTACATAGGGAGGAACGATCACCACGATAAAATAAGGGAAATCAGAGCTCGTACGGAAAGATATAGGGGTTCATTCTTTCCGCGCGCTATGCGAGATTGGAATAATAGAGAATTGTGAAGGTGGTTCGATGAACCCTCTGCCAGGCACTTAAATGTGATTTGCAGAGTATCCACGTAGATGTAGATATTTTTACTACTTGCTGGCTGTATAATGAATTAGTCTTTGAGTTGAAAACGTTTTATGACTTTTAACAATGCAGTCATAAATGGAAGTTAATGAAATGTTTTTACAGCGGACTGCCGAAGAGACACCATCAAACAAATCTGAAATAAACTTTGTAGGAAATTTAATAGTAAATGTTCTTAGGTGTGTTTTCTTCTCAGTGGGAAATGCTACCTCTTCTTTCTGCTGCGATGGTCGTCTCGAATGCAGCAGCTGTTAAAGTTACTGTTTGACCGCGTCGGCTAATGAAAGAAACTTCTATTTCTACGCGGTGAGATGAACTGTTTGCCAAAAAAAAAAAAAAAAATAGACAGGGACTTTGTTATACTTCAACTTTATATTAACTCAAAATACAATTTTATTCAGAAAACTGTGACAACAGGAAGAGCGATAAAAATTTTCGCGTCCTATCTTCCTCAAGACGCCACAGACTCTGAAAGGTGGCTACACTGAGCTACAGCGCCAGAGATCGCTAGAGAGCATTGTTCCGCCGCCTCCACTGGCAGTGATTATTGAGAGCTCGTAGTAGGCAGTGCTTGTCCAGGACTGGTAGTAGTCAGTTCGTGTTGAGATGTGCTAGTAGGGAGTGCTTGCTGAGATGTGATACTGAAAAGTTTTTGTTGAGATGTGGTAATAGCGAGTCGGTTGTTGTTGTGGTCTTCAGTCCTGAGACTGGTTTGATGCAGCTCTCCATGCTACTCTATCCTGTGCAAGCTTCTTCATCTCCCAGTACCTACTGCAACCTACATCCTTCTGAATCTGCTTAGTGTATTCATCTCTTGGTCTCCCTCTACGATTTTTACCCTCCACGCTGCCCTCCAATGCTAAATTTGTGATCCCTTGATGCCTCAAAACATGTCCTACCAACCGATCCCTTCTTCTAGTCAAGTTGTGCCACAAACTTCTCTTCTCCCCAACCCTATTCAATACCTCCTCATTAGTTACGTGATCTACCCATCTTATCTTCAGCATTCTTCTGTAGCACCACATTTCGAAAGCTTCTATTCTCTTCTTGTCCAAACTAGTTATCGTCCATGTCTCACTTCCATACATGGCTACACTCCATACAAATGCTTTCAGAAACGACTTCCTGACACCTAAATCTATACTCGATGTTAACAAATTTCTCTTCTTGAGAAACGCTTTCCTTGCCATTGCCAGTCTACATTTTATATCCTCTCTACTTCGACCATCATCGGTTATTTTACTCCCTAAATAGCAAAACTCCTTTACTACTTTAAGTGTCTCATTTCCTAATCTAATTCCCTCAGCATCACCCGACTTAATTCGACCACATTCCATTATCCTTGTTTTGCTTTTGTTGATGTTCATCTTATATCCTCCTTTCAAGACACTGTCCATTCCGTTCAACTGCTCTTCCAAGTCCTTTGCTGTCTCTGACAGAATTACAATGTCATCGGCGAACCTCAAAGTTTTTACTTCTTCTCCATGAATTTTAATACCTACCCCGAATTTTTCTTTTGTTTCCTTTACTGCTTGCTCAATATACAGATTGAATAACATCGGGGAGAGGCTACAACCCTGTCTCACTCCTTTCCCAACCACTGCTTCCCTTTCATGCCCCTCGACTCTTATAACTGCCATCTGGTTTCTGTACAAATTGTAAATAGCCTTTCGCTCCCTGTATTTTACCCCTGCCACCTTCAGAATTTGAAAGAGA
Organism: Schistocerca nitens; assembly: GCF_023898315.1. NCBI lineage: Eukaryota > Metazoa > Arthropoda > Insecta > Orthoptera > Acrididae > Schistocerca > Schistocerca nitens. The sequence continues at coordinate 229,896,202 of NC_064623.1, read as the reverse complement.
GTATTCCAGTCAACATTGTCAAAAGCTTTCTCTAAGTCTACAAATGCTAGAAACGTAGGTTTGCCTTTTCTTAATCTTTCTTCCAAGATAAGTCGTAAGGTCAGTATTGCCTCACGTGTTCCAACATTTCTACGGAATCCAAACTGATCTTCCCCGAGGTCCGCTTCTACCAGTTTTTCCATTCGTCTGTAAAGAATTCGCGTTAGTATTTTGCAGCAGTGACTTATTAAACTGATAGTTCGGTAATTTTCACATCTGTCAACACCTGCTTTCTTTGGGATTGGAATTATTATATTCTTCTTGAAGTCTGAGGGTATTTCGCCTGTCTCATGCATCGTGCTCACCAGATGGTAGAGTTTTGTCATGACTGGCTCTCCCGAGGCTATCAGTAGTTCTAATGGAATGTTGTCTACTCCGGGGGCCTTGTTTCGACTCAGGTCTTTCAGTGCTCTGTCAAACTCTTCACGCAGTATCTTATCTCCCATTTCGTCTTCATCTACATCTTCTTCCATTTCCATAATATTGTCCTCAAGTACATCGCCCTTGTATAAACCCTCTATATACTCCTTCCACCTTTCTGCCTTCCCTTCTTTGCTTAGAACTGGGTTGCCATCTGAGCTCTTGATATTCATACAAGTGGTTCTCTTATCTCCAAAGGTCTCTTTAATTTTCCTGTAGGCAGTATCTATCTTACCCCTAGTGAGACAAGCCTCTACATCCTTACATTTGACCTCTAGCCTTCCCTGCTTAGCCATTTTACACTTCCTGTCGATTTCATTTTTGAGACGTTTGTATTCCTTTTTGCCTGCTTCATTTACTGCATTTTTATATTTTCTCCTTTCATCAATTAAATTCAATATTTCTTCTGTTACCCAAGGATTTCTATTAGCCCTCGTCTTTTTACCTACTTGATCATCTGCTGCCTTCACCACTTCATCCCTCAGAGCTACCCATTCTTCTTCTACTGTATTTCTTTCCCCCATTCCTGTCAATTGTTCCCTTATGCTCTCCCTGAAACTCTCTACAACCTCTGGTTCTTTCAGTTTATCCAGGTCCCATCTCCTTAAATTCCCACCTTTTTGCAGTTTCTTCAGTTTCAATCTGCAGTTCATAACCAATAGATTGTGGTCAGAATCCACATCTGCCCCAGGAAATGTCTTACAATTTAAAACCTGGTTCCTAAATCTCTGTCTTACCATTATATAATCTATCTGAAACCTGTCAGTATCTCCAGGCTTCTTCCATGTATACAGCCTCCTTTCATGATTCTTGAACCAAGTGTTAGCTATGATTAAGCTATGCTCTGTGCAAAATTCTACAAGGCGGCTTCCTCTTTCATTCCTTCCCCCCAATCCATATTCACCTACTATGTTTCCTTCTCTCCCTTTTCCTACTGATGAATTCCAGTCACCCATGACTATTAAATTTTCGTCTCCCTTCACTACCTGAATAATTTCTTTTATCTCGTCATACATTTCATCAATTTCTTCATCATCTGCAGAGTCGGTGTGGAGATATATTGTAATGATTAGAGTGATTTTGGTCAATATATGAAGGTAACGAAACTTGATTTATTTTTCATTATTTCCATGTTTTAAATAATGCGTCATTACAGGTTCAGTCAACAAAGCATCTGGCTTGTGTTCTTGTATTAGAGTGTAATTCTGGTTTTCTTGAGTAATTATGGTATTTTTATTTCCTTTAATTAATTCAGTATAAATGATATTTAAAATTTCTTGTGTTATTGAAGAAGAACCGTGCCAGATGCGTACGTTGAGTCATACTTCCACACACAGAACAGTTACACTTGTGCTTTGGTTTCGTAGGTTTTATAGTTGCTGGGGACTTAATTAATTAATTAATTGTGTTAATGAAAATTTCCATTTCATTCTTTGTTGTTGTTCTATGCAGTCAGATAGCGTAATAATACGAGTCAGGGCCAACCGTTACGAGACTTCGTAATCGGACAGACAGCTGCTAAATCAAATAACCAAAATTATTTTCATTTCATTTTAATTAAGCCCCCATGCACGTGGCGACCGCTGCTTCGGATCGTCCCTTGGAATTCTTCTGATTGTAAAAATAGTAGACAGTAGTATTGTTGTAGTAATTTGCAGTTTAGTAATTGTAGTCTATTTTGCATGTGTAGATGTGGTAATTGGCATTCTTAGAATGGTATTTTTTTCTCTGAATTTGATTGTTGTCTTGTATACGCGTTTGACGATTTAGTGCAATTATTTCAATTGTTCGTTAATCGTGTTTGATGGAAACATTTCGAGTGAATGGTATTGTTGATGATAAAGAATCATTGTGTGTAATTTTCGTACAGTGACAAGTTTTTAATGTTTTGTAAATGATTATGCGATCAATGAAAAAGGCAAAAATGATGAACAGTGAGAATGACGAAATTGTTAATATGGCGAACTCGCCAACAGAGGAAGGCAGTGTGATGAATAATGAAGTGGAAAACAATGTAATAAGTCGGGAAAATAGTCTGGAACCATTTCAAAATTTTTCTCAATCAGGAAATTCACAGAATACGAGATTAACGATAGAAGATTCGGAAATAGTATCGAACACAGATAGCTTTACAGCTATGACGAAGGAAACTGGTTTTGCGTGAAATGTTAGGGGTGGAAGGAGTTTCGAATCAGTTACTATGGAGCAGTTGATGAGTGCTATATTAAAAATGGAAACACGGTTTGGATCTGAATTAAAAACAAATAGGGGAACAATGGAGCAGTTACGAGACTCACTTGGATCACAAATAGGAACAATTAAAACCGAGATGGGAACTTTGGGATCTGAATTAAAAACAGTGGGATCACAAATAGGAACAATTAAAATAGAGATGGAAACAATGGAAACACGGTTAGATTCACGAATAGGGACATGTTTCAAAAACATGAAAGATGAATTAAAGAAAGAAATTAGAGAAGAAGTACAACCGATTTTGAATTCTCACAATAATAGATTAATTGCAGTAGAGATTAGACAAAGGGAACAGGATAGAGAACAGGAAGAAAGAGATCGCGTGATAGTACAAAAATTTTCAGAGCTAAATTTACAATGTGCACACGATAAGGAAGAGATATTTGAGAGAATCGAGGAATCCGTACCAAATGACAGAATAAATAATCTAGCACAACAATATGAACAGTTAACTACCAAATGTGTCAACACTGAAACCCGAGTCGCGACACTTACGGAAGACGTAAATAAACAGAGAGAAAAAATAGGTGACTTATCGGAAAGAGTTGAGGAAATTTCGGATAAATTGACAAATCTTAGTTTACATGGGGACAGAGATTCGGATGATACAGCTCCATTACCATTTTCAGAAACCGAAGAGTACCAGAACATAAGTAAGCATGTTGAAAATCAGGGAAAATTTAATGAACGCGTTAAAAGGGAAGTTGAGGCATTACGAAAGCAAGTCAAACAAATTGAAGGTGAAATCGTAGGAAAGGACAGCAAAAGAAATTTGGAATCACAGTTAGCGGAGGGGTTTGAAGAAAATAATTTGTTTCATTTACGGGAAGCAACAAGAGAGCGCCAGGCGCGCGAACTTGACAATAATCGACATTCGAACTGGGACAGACGCGGTAGGTCTTTGTCGCCACGAGGCGAAAACTTTGACTATAAACACTTTTTGACTGTTCGGAAATTTAAGATCTTTTGCAATTCTAGGAATGACATACGTCCATGTTCATGGTTGGATCGATTTACGTGCGCACTTCCGCCAGATTTGCCACTGAGTCACAAACTGAAATTTATGTGCAGCTATTAAAGTCCTCAGGGGATTCACTATACTAAGTGAATATGTGCCGTAGCGCTCACAGGGCCCCGAGTTGTAGTGGTGCTATTTCCCTTTTAGTTTTCTGCACCGCTGCCTACTCTTTCACTATTCTTTGCATCTATAAAAAACAATTCTTCTACTATCCATCTATCTAGACAGTAAGTAAACAATAACCGGATTTGACGATTTTACCCAAAAGTGACTTTGGAAATTACCGTTTGGACTTACTATATTTGCTGCAGCATTCATAGTTTAAAGAAATTTTACCCGTTTATCTTAGTAGCAATATTACTTCATATGTTGACGATATTCGTATTGCTAAACGTTCTTGGAGTGAGCACAACAAAATTTTGGATTCATTATTACGTATTTTTGCAAGAGTTGGCATTACAGTGAACTTGGAAAAATCTGAATTTGGTCGTTCTCAGGTGAAATTTCTCGGTCACATTATTTCTACAGAAGGTATTCTTCCCGATCCAGAGAAGCTAGACGCTATTCGTAATTATGCTGTTCCTACCACAAACGTGATGTTCGTAGTTTCCTTGGTGTCTGTAATTTTCTTAGACGCTTTGTTAGATTGGATGATTTGGCCACACCTCGTTTACACATTTCTGTTATGCACACTTTGGTCCCAGAAAATGCTTTCGTAAATTACGAGAAAATTGCTACTTCAGTAATATGGAAAAACGTATTCGATCTGTTCTTGCCAAATGCAAATTATGTTAATAGGCTAAACCGCCAACTATTTCTCACAAAGCACCGTTGTTTCGTATCATTCCAGCGAAATTAAAGGACATGGCTGCAGTCGATTTGTTCGGTCCAGTGGTTCGTTCTACTAATGGTTTTGCGTACATTTTCGTAGCAGTGGAATTGACATCAAAATATGTGTGTTTTACACCTTTACGCAAAGCAACAGCTCGTTCAGTATCTAACGCTTTCATCAAACATTTTCTTAAAGAAGTGGGTCATGTTGATAAGGTTATATCAGATAATGGATCACAGTTTCGCTCTAAAATTTGGCTTCGTACTCTACGGCGTCGTAAAATTAAATCAATCTTCATTTCACTTTTTCACCCTCAATCTAACGCTTCAGAAAGATGGATGAAGGAAATCAATAAATTGTGCCGTCTTTATTGTCATCAGAATCACAGAACTTGGGATCAGTATCTTCATATTTTTCAAAACATTCTGAATGAACTTCCTAATGACTCAACTTCTTTACCGCCTCTATTGATATTAAAAAATAAAGTACCAACAAATCGCATTTCTGATATCGTTCCTTTTCCGCCTTCACGGAAACTGCGGCATTCTGAAGTTGTCAACCTGGCTCTACGAAATATTGCGTCAGCGGCTGCAAGAAGAGAGAAATCAGCTAAACGTCCTGGTCGTTTAAAAATCTTGTCAGTTGGTCAAAAGGTGTTAATTAAGTCTCATCGTTTGTCTCATAAAGGAAAAGGCTTGTGTCGCAAATTTTTTCTGCTTTATAACGGTCCATATAGAGTTCGCAAAATTATTCATGATAACACTGTTGAAGTAGAAACTCTTAAATCTCGACGCTCTAAGGGAATACATCACATATCTAACGTTAAAATTTTTGTGGAATGACATACTTTTGAGAAACCAACAGTTATACGTAAACATGCGGAGAGTACAAGGATACCGCGCCGTGTTCCGGCGGCGGCACATACTCAAAGCAACAGTCAAGTCGGCGCGCCGCACAAGGCAGTCGTTGACCGCAAACAATCGCTTCCTACGTCACGCGCCTACAGCTGATCGAGCGCAGTGCGAATGCACTGACAGCCGTAAACAAATACACAGTCTAATTTCTCCGATTAAATTCAGTATAAAGCTATTTTTAGTGACTTGATAAATTATGTTATTAACGTTCAGTATTTTTCAGGATACGGTTGTGTAAAATATTTAAGACCTTCAGGTAAATTCTGTGCATGTCCGACGTTAAGACGACTTACTATGGAGAAAATTTCAGGAAGAATGTAATTTTGAAGAAAAAAGTAATAAACTTAAAAGGGTAACTATTAATTGAGTTTATTTTTCAGGTAACATAATTTCACTTAGGTACGTACTTTAGACGTAATTTGCTGCTCGCGATTACGTGACTCATACTTGTGCTAAATTTCATGTTCTATGAATTTACTTGTGAAGCGACGTGCTTGTGTACATTTACTGATTTTGACAATTATTGATTAATGAACAGTGTTATTACTTGCGTATATTATGCATCGCTTGGCTGCTATGCTTTTTCACTGATGTCATATTTTTTAATTATGTGCCTGCTGTGCTTATTTATTTAAATTGTAATTGTCAACTGATTAATTGTGCTGACTGTGGTTATGTATGTAAGTTATACTTTGTGATTTATCTGCTTGCGCCTTCATGTTTACTTATTAAGATTACATACGAACATTTATTTGCTTATGCTGATATGATGCTAATGACTTGTTTATTACGTAAGATATATGTTTGCTACTTTTTGTATGGATTGCATATTTACACATTTCTGTTCTTTTGTCATAACTACTCTTTAATTTGGTGTATAGAAATGCTGATATACTGTGTACGAACATAGAGTTTAGGTTACACTGTGGTATTAATTATAGATTGTTCGCTTGGCAGAGCCTTGTTATAGGGATTGTGCTGCATCCACTTGTTGTCATTCTGTTCGCTACTGGTATATTTACTCGCTATTGCATGTTTTGCTTACGCTCAGTGCCTTATATTTTTAAGATAAGAAAATGAACTGCTATAATTCGACGAACGACATGAGTACAAGAAACTTCATAGAAGTCACATGAGCTGAGGTTTTATGGAAGCTGTATAAATTTATGCTAATAGGAAGGAAGCTAACGACATGACATACCAACACTAGGTTAGACCATTGACAGTTATTACACTGCATTCTTCGTGAGCAATTGAAATAGGAAGTGACACTTGACACAAGAAATACTCCACATGTTTGCTTCTGTTTGCCATAATTTTTGAAGTGGTGTACACACTGAAATATCATGATCATTAACACTTCGTAATCGTACTTAATTACTGAGAGTTATTCGAACTAAGTCTGTTAGAGCTCATGTATGCATTTCTTTTATTTAATGATGGACAAGGAACCAAAATGTATCTTATAATTTATAATGAGTAGCAGATTTGGATCAGATGGATTACACGAGAGGTTGTGTGTTGACATTGTGTCCTCGGATTGTATGAGATGATGAATTGAGGTTTGCATTAGGATTTTGTCTGCACTTGTTCGAGGAGACTGACTAGAGGAAAGAGTTGTTATGGATGTGAAATGATATTGGCAATAAGGTTTATATGTATCGACGTATTGAAGAAGTATTATTTAGATATTAAGATTATATGAAGTTGATGATTATTGGAGTTTTGGTGGATAAGAGGTAAAGTAAGTAAGGAGCATTTTTTTTTTTTTTTGGTCTATATGGAACAAGGAGGATGAAGATGGCAGACTAGAACACTTAAGTAGAAGAAAGATTGTCTACACACACACACTTTGTTAAATCAGTAAGCAGTATATACTTTTTTTTTTTTTTTTTTTTTAGAGAGGAAGCATTTGCATATCTTGGCTCACTGACAGTTGTTCAGCAACCGTACATTTGATTGGGCTTGGCAAACATTGGTCTTGACATGATGACTATGACGTTGACTAACTATTATTGACTGTTATACATTGCTGCCACTACTACTTGATACACATGATGAACATAAAATTTTGACAGAATTGCATTTACACAGTTATCACTATTCAATTACACAGTAGCACTTAATGTGGATGAAAGATGAGTGAGTGTGTTTTGTGTGTTTTCCTTTCCTAATCCTACCCACCTATCTCCTAAATATTATTTTATTTGTTGGTAGTGGCTTGCACTGACACCCATAAATGTTACAGGTTTACTGGTATTTGTGTATTGTAATAGTTAATAGGAAAATTATCTAATATCATTTGTGTGTTTGTTATGATTTGTATGTTTAGTGTAAAAGCATTGTATGTGTATTCAAACTATTGTTCATGCCTGAACTGTCTGATTAGTGATGGTGCTGCACTTTTCAACATGATGTGTGACATTTAGTCATGTTTAATTTCTGCTGATGAACTGTGTGATCAGTGATTGTAAAAATTATGGACTGTTACTTGCACCTTTTCTACATGATTGGTGCCACTAGGACATGTTTAATTTCTGCTTATAAACTCTGATGAAGAGTGTGATCAGTGCTAGTGAATTTTATGGAACTGCTTCTGCTGAGACATGTGACTTGTTGCTGTGTGTACCTGCTCAACATTGCTGGGTGCCACTGATGGACTGCTTCTACTGAAATGGTGTTACTTGTTGATGTCTGCACCTGCTCAACATTGCTGGGTGCCACTGATGGACTGTTTCTACTGAAAAGATGTCACCTGTCGCTGTCTGCACCTGCTCAACATTGCTGGGTGCCACTGATGGACTGCTTCTACTGAAATGATGTCACTTGTTGGTATCTGCACCTGCTCAACATTGCTGGGTGCCACTGATGGACTGCTTCTACTGAAAAGATGTCACCTGTTGGTGTCTGCACCTGCTCAACATTGCTGGGTGCCACTGATGGACTGCTTCCACTGAAAAGATGTCACCTGTTGATGTCTGCACCTGCTCAACATTGCTGGGTGCCACTGATGGACTGTTTCTACTGAAAAGATGTCACCTGTCGCTGTCTGCACCTGCTCAACATTGCTGGGTGCCACTGATGGACTGCTTCTACTGAAATGATGTCACTTGTTGGTGTCTGCACCTGCTCAACATTGCTGGGTGCCACTGATGGACTGTTTCTACTGAAAAGATGTCACCTGTCGCTGTCTGCACCTGCTCAACATTGCTGGGTGCCACTGATGGACTGCTTCTACTGAAATGGTGTTACTTGTTGATGTCTGCACCTGCTCAACATTGCTGGGTGCCACTGATGGACTGTTTCTACTGAAAAGATGTCACCTGTCGCTGTCTGCACCTGCTCAACATTGCTGGGTGCCACTGATGGACTGCTTCTACTGAAATGATGTCACTTGTTGGTGTCTGCACCTGCTCAACATTGCTGGGTGCCACTGATGGACTGCTTCTACTGAAAAGATGTCACCTGTTGGTGTCTGCACCTGCTCAACATTGCTGGGTGCCACTGATGGACTGCTTCTACTGAAAAGATGTCACCTGTTGATGTCTGCACCTGCTCAACATTGCTGGGTGCCACTGATGGACTGTTTCTACTGAAAAGATGTCACCTGTCGCTGTCTGCACCTGCTCAACATTGCTGGGTGCCACTGATGGACTGCTTCTACTGAAATGATGTCACTTGTTGGTGTCTGCACCTGCTCAACATTGCTGGGTGCCACTGATGGACTGTTTCTACTGAAAAGATGTCACCTATCGCTGTCTGCACCTGCTCAACATTGCTGGGTGCCACTGATGGACTGCTTCTACTGAAATGATGTCACTTGTTGGTGTCTGCACCTGCTCAACATTGCTAGGTGCCACTGATGGACTGTTTCTACTGAAAAGATGTCACCTGTTGGTGTCTGCACCTGCTCAACATTGCTGGGTGCCACTGATGGACTGTTTCTACTGAAATGATGTCACTTGTTGTTGTGTGTACCTGCTCAACATTGCTGGGTGCCACTGATGGACTGCTTCTACTGAAATGATGTCACTTGTTGGTGTCTGCACCTGCTCAACATTGCTGGGTGCCACTGATGGACTGCTTCTACTGAAATGGTGTTACTTGTTGATGTCTGCACCTGCTCAACATTGCTGGGTGCCACTGATGGACTGTTTCTACTGAAAAGATGTCACCTGTCGCTGTCTGCACCTGCTCAACATTGCTGGGTGCCACTGATGGACTGCTTCTACTGAAATGATGTCACTTGTTGGTGTCTGCACCTGCTCAACATTGCTGGGTGCCACTGATGGACTGCTTCTACTGAAAAGATGTCACCTGTTGGTGTCTGCACCTGCTCAACATTGCTGGGTGCCACTGATGGACTGTTTCTACTGAAAAGATGTCACCTGTCGCTGTCTGCACCTGCTCAACATTGCTGGGTGCCACTGATGGACTGCTTCTACTGAAATGATGTCACTTGTTGGTGTCTGCACCTGCTCAACACTGCTGGGTGCCACTGATGGACTGTTTCTACTGAAAAGATGTCACCTGTTGATGTCTGCACCTGCTCAACATTGCTGGGTGCCACTGATGGACTGTTTCTACTGAAAAGATGTCACCTGTTGATGTCTGCACCTGCTCAACATTGCTGGGTGCCACTGATAGACTGCTTCTACTGAAATGATGTCACTTGTTGGTGTCTGCACCTGCTCAACATTGCTGGGTGCCACTGATGGACTGTTTCTACTGAAAAGATGTCACCTGTCGCTGTCTGCACCTGCTCAACATTGCTGGCTGCCACTGATGGACTGCTTCTACTGAAATGATGTCACTTGTTGGTGTCTGCACCTGCTCAACATTGCTGGGTGCCACTGATGGACTGTTTCTACTGAAAAGATGTCACCTGTTGGTGTCTGCACCTGCTCAACATTGCTGGGTGCCACTGATGGACTGTTTCTACTGAAATGATGTCACTTGTTGCTGTGTGTACCTGCTCAACATTGCTGGGTGCCACTGATGGACTGCTTCTACTGAAATGATGTCACTTGTTGGTGTCTGCACCTGCTCAACATTGCTGGGTGCCACTGATGGACAGCTTCTACTGAAATGGTGTTACTTGTTGATGTCTGCACCTGCTCAACATTGCTGGGTGCCACTGATGGACTGTTTCTACTGAAAAGATGTCACCTGTCGCTGTCTGCACCTGCTCAACATTGCTGGGTGCCACTGATGGACTGCTTCTACTGAAATGATGTCACTTGTTGGTGTCTGCACCTGCTCAACATTGCTGGGTGCCACTGATGGACTGCTTCTACTGAAAAGATGTCACCTGTTGGTGTCTGCACCTGCTCAACATTGCTGGGTGCCACTGATGGACTGCTTCTACTGAAATGATGTCACTTGTTGGTGTCTGCACCTGCTCAACATTGCTGGGTGCCACTGATGGACTGCTTCTACTGAAATGGTGTTACTTGTTGATGTCTGCACCTGCTCAACATTGCTGGGTGCCACTGATGGACTGTTTCTACTGAAAAGATGTCACCTGTCGCTGTCTGCACCTGCTCAACATTGCTGGGTGCCACTGATGGACTGCTTCTACTGAAATGATGTCACTTGTTGGTGTCTGCACCTGCTCAACATTGCTGGGTGCCACTGATGGACTGCTTCTACTGAAAAGATGTCACCTGTTGGTGTCTGCACCTGCTCAACATTGCTGGGTGCCACTGATGGACTGTTTCTACTGAAAAGATGTCACCTGTCGCTGTCTGCACCTGCTCAACATTGCTGGGTGCCACTGATGGACTGCTTCTACTGAAATGATGTCACTTGTTGGTGTCTGCACCTGCTCAACATTGCTGGGTGCCACTGATGGACTGTTTCTACTGAAAAGATGTCACCTGTCGCTGTCTGCACCTGCTCAACATTGCTGGGTGCCACTGATGGACTGCTTCTACTGAAATGATGTCACTTGTTGGTGTCTGCACCTGCTCAACATTGCTGGGTGCCACTGATGGACTGTTTCTACTGAAAAGATGTCACCTGTTGGTGTCTGCACCTGCTCAACATTGCTGGGTGCCACTGATGGACTGTTTCTACGGAAATGATGTCACTTGTTGCTGTGTGTACCTGCTCAACATTGCTGGGTGCCACTGATGGACTGCTTCTACTGAAATGATGTCACTTGTTGGTGTCTGCACCTGCTCAACATTGCTGGGTGCCACTGATGGACTGCTTCTACTGAAAAGATGTCACCTGTTGATGTCTGCACCTGCTCAACTTTGCTGGGTGCCACTGATGGACTGTTTCTACTGAAAAGATGTCACCTGTCGCTGTCTGCACCTGCTCAACATTGCTGGGTGCCACTGATGGACTGCTTCTACTGAAATGATGTCACTTGTTGGTGTCTGCACCTGCTCAACATTGCTGGGTGCCACTGATGGACTGTTTCTACTGAAAAGATGTCACCTGTCGCTGTCTGCACCTGCTCAACATTGCTGGGTGCCACTGATGGACTGCTTCTACTGAAATGATGTCACTTGTTGGTGTCTGCACCTGCTCAACATTGCTGGGTGCCACTGATGGACTGTTTCTACTGAAAAGATGTCACCTGTCGCTGTCTGCACCTGCTCAACATTGCTGGGTGCCACTGATGGACTGCTTCTACTGAAATGATGTCACTTGTTGGTGTCTGCACCTGCTCAACATTGCTGGGTGCCACTGATGGACTGTTTCTACTGAAAAGATGTCACCTGTCGTAGTCTGCACCTGCCTTACATTGCTGGGTACCACTGATGGACTGCTTCTACTGAAATGATGTCACTTGTTGGTGTCTGCACCTGCTCAACATTGCTGGGTGCCACTGATGGACTGTTTCTACTGAAAAGATGTCACCTGTCGCTGTCTGCACCTGCTCAACATTGCTGGGTGCCACTGATGGACTGCTTCTACTGAAATGATGTCACTTGTTGGTGTCTGCACCTGCTCAACATTGCTGGGTGCCACTGATGGACTGTTTCTACTGAAAAGATGTCACCTGTCGCTGTCTGCACCTGCTCAACATTGCTGGGTGCCACTGATGGACTGCTTCTACTGAAATGATGTCACTTGTTGGTGTCTGCACCTGCTCAACATTGCTGGGTGCCACTGATGGACTGTTTCTACTGAAAAGATGTCACCTGTCGCTGTCTGCACCTGCTCAACATTGCTGGGTGCCACTGATGGACTGCTTCTACTGAAATGATGTCACTTGTTGGTGTCTGCACCTGCTCAACATTGCTGGGTGCCACTGATGGACTGCTGCTACTGAAAAGATGTCACCTGTCGCTGTCTGCACCTGCTCAACATTGCTGGGTGCCACTGATGGACTGTTTCTACTGAAAAGATGTCACCTGTCGCTGTCTGCAGCTGCTCAACATTGCTGGGTGCCATTGATGGACTGCTTCTACTGAAATGATGTCACTTGTTGGTGTCTGCACCTGCTCAACATTGCTGGGTGCCACTGATGGACTGTTTCTACTGAAAAGATGTCACCTGTCGCTGTCTGCACCTGCTCAACATTGCTGGGTGCCACTGATGGACTGCTTCTACTGAAATGATGTCACTTGTTGGTGTCTGCACCTGCTCAACATTGCTGGGTGCCACTGATGGACTGTTTCTACTGAAAAGATGTCACCTGTCGCTGTCTGCACCTGCTCAACATTGCTGGGTGCCACTGGTGGACTGCTTCTACTGAAATGATGTCACTTGTTGGTGTCTGCACCTGCTCAACATTGCTGGGTGCCACTGATGGACTGTTTCTACTGAAAAGATGTCACCTGTCGCTGTCTGCACCTGCTCAACATTGCTGGGTGCCACTGATGGACTGCTTCTACTGAAATGATGTCACTTGTTGGTGTCTGCACCTGCTCAACATTGCTGGGTGCCACTGATGGACTGCTTCTACTGAAAAGATGTCACCTGTTGATGTCTGCACCTGCTCAACATTGCTGGGTGCCACTGATGGACTGCTTCTACTGAAATGGTGTTACTTGTTGGTGTCTGCACCTGCTCAACATTGCTGGGTGCCACTGATGGACTGCTTCTACTGAAAAGATGTCACCTGTTGGTGTCTGCACCTATTCAACATTACTGGGTGCCACTGATGGACTGTTTCTACTGAAAAAATGTCACTTGTTGGTTTTTGCACCTGTTGACCATTGCTGGGTGCTACTGCTGGAACTGTCAACTGCTTATTCTTGAGCTATGGAAAGCGTTTATGTGAATATTTGTATAAACTGATTTTTTGTGTATTACTGTTTGTGAAAAGTTATGAGACTCTTACCTGCACATATTCGTCATTGCTGACGCTATTGATTGAACTGTTTAACCACATAATACTTGTGTAAACTGTTATGTAAAGTCACATGTATGAAAGAATTTGTATTGCTTACTGTATTTTATATATTAGGTTATTGAAAGGTCAGTGCAAAGCCAAAATTTTATCTAGTTATATGATATTTACGTATTAATATTATCTTTTATTTTTGTCTGTATTTTTTTTTACGAATTTGATGGTATTTTCACCACCAATGCTGGCAAAAATACCATCAAATTCTAGCCCGTGGAGGAAGGGCATATGAAAGGTGGCTACACTGAGCCACAGCGCCAGAGATCGCGCTAGAGAGTATTGTTCAGCTGCCTCCACTGGCAGTGGTTGTCGAGGACTCGTGGTAGTCAGTGCTTGTTAAGAACTCGTAGCAGAGAGGGTTTGTTGAGATGTGCTAGTAGGGAGTGCTTGCTGAGATGTGATACTGAAAAGTTCTTGTTGAGATGTGGTAATAGCGAGTCGGTGTGGAGATATATTGTAATGATTAGAGTGATTTTGGTCAATATATGAAGGTAACGAAACTTGATTTATTTTTCATTATTTCCATGTTTTAAATAATGCGTCATTACAGGTTCAGTCAACAAAGCATCTGGCTTGTGTTCTTGTATTAGAGTGTAATTCTGGTTTTCTTGAGTAATTATGGTATTTTTATTTCCTTTAATTAATTCAGTATAAATGATATTTAAAATTTCTTGTGTTATTGAAGAAGAACCGTGCCAGATGCGTACGTTGAGTCATACCTCCACACACAGAACAGTTACACTTGTGCTTTGGTTTCGTAGGTTTTATAGTTGCTGGGGACTTAATTAATTAATTAATTGTGTTAATGAAAATTTCCATTTCATTCTTTGTTGTTGTTCTATGCAGTCAGATAGCGTAATAATACGAGTCAGGGCCAACCGTTACGAGACTTCGTAATCGGACAGACAGCTGCTAAATCAAAAAACTAAAATTATTTTCATTTCATTTTAATTAAGCCCCCATGCAACTCCTCCCCCTCTGCCGACTTAAACAAAAGCAACAGTCACATCCCTCTCATCTAACAGCATCTCTGGTGCAGCGCATAGCTTACTTTTCTCTTACGTGTGCCTCCTTGGAAACATTTAGCAGGTGGTATTACAAGGCTGACGGAGAGGGGAGGAGGACGCCGACAGAGAGAGGGTGGGGGTGAATGTTATAAGGGCTCCTTTGAAAAAAAAAAATTGTTTACTCCTACTACTAGGCTAATTACTGTTTAGCTCTACAGGACCTTTATACTGAAATGTTTCCCAGACCACGTTGTATTGTCTTTCTATGTGTGTGTGTAACTGTATGTTCACTGTTGTGGGTAAATACATACAGCGTACACAGAGCGATGTGTGAAACTGATAGCGATTACACGCTTCCGCTGTTGTAGAAATCTGCTCCAGACGCTGCAGATACCGTGTTGAGCTGAAAGTGGTAACCAAAGTACGGAGAAATATACTTCGGGGCTCTGTTGCATAGCAATCAGATTGCTTTCAGTTCTGAGAAATGTCCAGGTACAATTGTGGATTTGAATGATCCATGAAGTGATTTGTTTTCCGAAGAAAGCATCGAACTATTTCACTAGAACTGAACGCTCCCGTCGGAACTGTTCTCAAGCTGGTATTTACTATTAAATCACAATAGAAGTATACGCTGGGTGTAGAATAACACGTACCTTCTTGAAATGAACAATATTTTATTGTTCCATTAACTGATTTCCTTCCATAAACATATATATTTTACAATATGAATCAAAAACTCGCAATGGCGTCAGTTTTTACTCACAAGAATGGCTCTCTTCTTGTAAAAATTTACCCTTAACAAGAACAAAAGCTCTATATCCTAAGAATAATTATGTGAGCGCTGACCGCCACAGAGTAATAAACAATATCTTTGTCTCTCTCTCTCTCTCGCACTGTCACAACAAGTTACGCTGCATGATACATCATAAGGTGTGCAGTGAGACGGGGGTCGTGAGGTGGGGGGGGGGGGGGGGGGAATAGCCTATGTGGCCACTTGTTACGTTCTGTACAATAGATCCATTTTTTTGTGTTAGTGTTAGTAACAGTTCTGTCTGGCGTCTTCATCGATGTCGCTCATTTCGGCCACGTTCCAAATTTCACGAGGTTAAAGAACTGTTATCAAGTCACTGAAAAACGATTGCACATCACTTCTGTTGAAGCTAGAAGCTCGTGCTAAGCCTTTCCCATACGCTGCCCGAAATGAAGAGGTTGGATTCATTTGTAAAAATCAGGGAAGCAGTCATTTCAGCAAAATAATTATCCTTTCAAGATTTAGGACGTTTAATAGAATTTATCACGCAGAGATCATAAGCCAAAGTTTTGATTTGTTTGCGTTAAAGCACAGTAGAATCTCGGCAGCTTGTGGAATGTATTGTTTTAATTCCTTCTCGTTGTTATCCGACTTTTTTCTGTTTGGAAAATGACCAAAGGTGGTGGAAAGCCGAAATATCTTTTCGATGTCATTTCCATTCTGGGGAATCTGATAAGCAAAGCGTCTTTGTGAATCGATATCATCTCCTTTTTTTCACTTTCCTCACTGCCGCAAGCATGATGTAAGGAGCAACGTCTTTCTGGTTTGTGTTTTTTCAATGATTTCTCGGTATCTTGATCTGAAACAATCGAAGAAACTACTGAAAATTCTGCTGGGATGTGTTGTCACATGTCGCAACCACCCCAGATATTTTTGTGCCAACCAACTCCAAGCAGACATGTCAGACAAAATCTGATCTGAGGAAAAAGACCTTGCATCTAACTTCATTTTTTATACAGAATAACATTGTGCCACTCTTATAAAAGAATAGATAATTGTTGGGCTATAGACTTCACGGAATAAAGAGAAAATAATGACAGTTAATTATATCAATAAATGAAGAGATCCTGTCTCACAGCATATCCTAGACCTTAAACAAATAATCAGGTATATGAAAATGTCAAATAAAGACATTTTGCTGATACTGTGTTGATGATTCGACAGAGAGACCCCACATCAAAACGTAAAAGAATTCACAATAAATAGGTAACTCTGATAATAACCAAACAAACTCTCGAAAACACGCAGGCTAAAGTTAAATTTCTTGAAACAAGTTCTAGTCTCTTCCAAATTATATCAGGAGTCAGTCAAGGAGAAGTTTCGTCACCACTGTTGTTAAGTTTTGTGCTGAAAATGTTGTAAGAGAATGGAAGATAGAGGAAGAAAAACAAAAAGTTAATAACTACATAACGTTGCGTGGATTGAAAGAAGCAATAAATTGTTTGGCCTCTACAGACGATCTTGTAAAATGCTAAGAAAAGACTAGAGCTTCTGAAGGAAATAGCAGAGAAGCCATGTCCACAAATATTGTTTGAACAGACAGAATACATGACCGAGGAATTTTAAGAAGCAACTATTGCACCCCACCCCCCACCCAAAAAAAAAAAAAAAAAAAAAAACACACACACACAACTTTAAATATCTGGATGAAAATATGAACATAAAAAGTAAACCGGTCAAAATCAGAACCGAACAAATGAAAAGAGGATACAAGAAAGTAAGAAATCTGTACGATAAAGTATTTTCTTTCTGAAGCCGTTAAATTGAGGCATTATAATACAGTTGTAAAACTAGAAGTCCTCTATGGGTCAGAAACACTACTTTTATCTGGATGTCAAATGACGTTAGAAGATTTGGAAAAGCTAGGAACAAGGATCTTGTGAAAAATATTACGTCCAATCAAGAATACAGATCGGTTTTGATACCAAATAAGGTTATATATCCATTGTGCCCTAAAATAACGGATGTGGTTTAAAAAGATATATTATACTCTATGGACATGCAGAGAGTATGAAGGTAAATAAATTCTGAGGTGTTCAGGAAGATGAAACAAACAAGAAAACGATTGGAGTCAAATGGTCAGCTCATTCTGAGAAAGTAAAAGAGTTTTGGAGGAAGATGAAGGAAAAGGATAATGAATAGTTATCTCGACGTGGTCCTTACTGTCCTGAAATGAAATAAAAAAAATGAACATTTATAGTCGCAAAAACTCAAAAACACCAATGAAATGCATATAAGTACCGCAAGGAATTAGAAACTGCCTACACCCTACTAAGAATACTGAGTTCGTACGTACTTTGGTTCGAGTTTAGACCGCTAGGAACCACCAGCGGCTGAGAACTGAGACTTGTGATAGCCAACACATATGACCAGGGATCACAGTATAGGGGTGTTCCGGTGAAAGTAAATAAAAGTAAGCATTCAATATTTTTGGTTCGATACCTAGTAATTTTACAATTGCATCATTCTTTCTATATTTGCTTGGTACCCAAAGAAAAGTTCTTGTATCGAATCGATTCGAGTAGTGAGTGAGTGCTTCTATGGTACAGCCTTCCACCCCCGCACTGCCCTTCATCCCAGGCCTGTTCATTTACTCGTCAGCCATATTGTTTGTGATTGTTTGCAATCGCGCAGTGGGTGCTTCTCGTTAAAATTTTGTTAGACTTTATTGTTCCATGGCGTTGCCGAAATGGACGTATTTTACTAAAATGAATGATACCACAGCAAAGTGCAAGCGATGTTTTAAAACAGTGAAGTTTTGTGACAATGTGTCCAATTTATGTCACTACACCAATACTCACTGAACTGTTCTAAAAAGAAAACAACAGAAAGTTAACAGTGTCCCTGATCCTGATGAAACAAGAGAAAGGCACATGTGAACCTTATAACAATTCTCTTTTGGTATCGTCTGATACAAAATTGTTATGTCAGCAATTTAATTTCATTCACTATGTAGCTACGAGTAACTGTAGCTTTGAATTTCGAAGTTACAAGATGCTTTGAGAAAATAATATGTCGACAATAAAATTATAACGTAGTATAGTACTGGGAAGTGTCGCCTTTAGACAAATAAAGTAAAACTTCGATTTTACGTATTTTCCGAATTTACGACACAAATTCGTAGTCCATGCATAAAACCTCCTCGACCAGTGCTAAAAATTATCTTCCTGATAATGTATACAACAATTCTATGTCCTTACTCGATGTCTGGCTCGACTTTGTACCATTTTCTTCCTGCTGGCATTTTCTGTGATAGTATGAACCGACTACTTGTCTCTTCAATATTTACAGCAATTGGTGTTCTTGAGAAACCTTCCAAAAGGTGACCTTTTTGTTTAAGTGTTACCATTAATAAAAAATGGAAGTATTTAATGCGTTTTATTAGACTACATAAAATAGGCAGTCAAGTTAAACATCATATTTACTGAGCATTACCTCACTTGCATAAAAAATTAAAAAAGCTTCGGTATGAGCAGGTTTCAATACTTTTGGGGTGCTCATATGAGTGGTATCACAAGGTGACTCGAGTACTGCTCAACTTTGATGTTATCAGAACATCCCTACGTGTGACAACTTTCCCTGTATCCCCTGTTGGCAAAAAATAGAGATGGGGCCCTTTCACGCCCGCACCAACGTGATCACAGGATGCTGGGCTGTGATGTTATCCGTGCGTCTGGGTAAGGCTACGCATTAACACGGTCCATCAGGTGACAGACAGTGGACGAAACGCGAGTGAGGGTAGCGATTTGAAGAGCAGAGGGGAAAAAAGTGCCAAGGCTCGTGCAGTGGGAAAAAAAACCTCCGCGACAGTGGGATGGGTAGTAAGAGCAGTAGTAGCTTACTAGCTGCGATAGTTCGTGCAAGGTTGGGTTTGTTGGTATGGGTATCATGCATCATTACCGCGGCAGGCGATGGTGATGTATCCAAGTTTGCTGCAGCCGCTGCATTCCTGGAACAATCAGGATCGTTATATATTAGTGGGAGATTGGCCGTAGATCATCTCACTGTGTGGGGGGTACGTGGAGCTTGTCTGCATGCAGTGTACGGTACGGCTTCCCTGTGTGATGCCAGTTATTCGGCAGTGTGTTCCAATTGGATATACAGTAATGGCGGCTGATTAACGGGGGCTCACCTGTACCGTTGTGTTTGCGTGTACTTGGCCATAGATGTTAGGTCCTTACAAGTATGTCTTTTGGTCTTTCATGTCTCCATCTATGGTTGTGGTCGTAGTTCCCCAGATTCAGAATGAACGGGTTCTGCGAATGCCTAGAGTTTCTGTATAGTCTTGTGGTGAGTTTGTGGGTTACCCCCGTGAGAGTCTCAAGTCGGTAATTCCCGGTGAAGGTCCGCGATGCGTGCCCGTACCGAGCTACTGAGCGTCTCTCCTGCAGAGTCTACCACTGGAGTTTATCTGTCATCTCCGTAACGCTTTCGCGATTACTAAATGATCCTCTAACGAAGCGCGCTGCTCTCCGTTGGATCTTCTCTATCTCTTCTATCAACCATATCTGGTACGGATCCCACACTGGGGAGCAGTATTCAAGCAGTGGGCGAACAAGTGTACTGTAACCTACTTCCTTTGTTTTCGGATTGCATTTCCTTAGGATTCTTCCAATGAATCTCAGTCTGGCATCTGCTTTACCGACGAATAATTTTATATGGTCATTCCATTTTAAATCACTTCTAATGCCTACTCCCAGATAATTCATGGAATTAACTGCTTCAAGTTCCTGACCTGCTATAATGTAGATAAATGATAAAGGATCTTTCTTTCTATGTATTCGCAGCACATTACACTTGTCTGCATTGAGATTCAATTGCCATTCCCTGCACCATGCGTCAATTCGTTGCAGATCCTCCTGCATTTCAGTACAATTTTCCAGTTACAACCTTTCGATATACAGCATCATCCGCAAAAAGCCTCAGTGAACTTCCGATGTTATCCACAAGGTCATTTATGTATATTGTGAATAGCAATGGTCCTACGACACTCCCCTGTGGCACACCTGAAATCACTCTTACTTCGGAAGACTTCTCTCCATTGAGAATGACGTGCTGCGTTCTCTTATCTAGGAACTCTTCAATCCACTCACACAATTGATCTGATAGTCCATATGCTCTTACTTTGTTCATTAAACTACTGTAGGGAACAGTATCAAACGCCTTGCGGAAGTCAAGAAACACGGCATCTACCTGTGAACCCGTCTCTATGGCCCTCTGAGTCGCGTAGACGAATAGCGCTAGCTGGGTTTCACACGATCGTCTTTTTTGAAACCCATGCTGATTCCTACAGAGTAGATTCCTAGTCTCCAGAAGAGTCATTATACTCCAATATAATATGTGTTCCAAAATCCTACAACTGATCGGCGCTAGAGATACAGGGCTATAGTTCTGCACATCTGTTCGACGTCCCTTCTTGAAAACGGGGATGACCTGTGCCCTTTTCCAATCCTTTGGAACGCTACGCTCTTCTAGAGACCTACGGTACACCGCTGCAAGGAGGGGGGCAAGTTCCTTCGCATACTCTGTGTAAAATCGAACTGGTATCCCATCAGGTCCAGCGGCCTTTCCTCTTTTGAGCGATTTTAATTGTTTTTCTATCCCTTTGTCATCTGTTTCGATATCTAGCATTTTGTCATCTGTGCGACAATCTAGAGAAGGAACTACAGTGCAGTCTTCCTCTCTGAAACAGTTTTGGAAAAAGACATTTAGTATTTCGGCCTTTAGTCTGTCATCCTCTGTTTCAGTACCATTTTGGCCACAGAGTGTCTGGACATTCCGTTTTGATCCACCAACAGGTTTGACATAAGACCAAAATTTCTTAGGATTTTCTGCCAAGTCTGTACATAGAACTTTACTGTGTGTGCGATCTTCCTCTTCCAGTGTAATCGCATCGGCAAATGTGCCAACACTCCTCGCCTGCCCCTACCCACTGGAAAAAAGGAAAGAGAAAGAGTCTAGACAGCCATTTGTCGGGTCGGGTCGGCGCCCTATTTCACGCCGGCCGTCGTCTGGAATTGCGCCACAATGGATCTGTCTGCGACCTAGAAGCCAGCAGTGCGCTCGGCTAAATGAACAGAATGAAGTAAATTAGAAAACTTTTCCTACAAGTGTTCTCCCCTTATCGATAACAAGGCAATTTCTTGCAGGCAGCCAATTAATTGCCTGTTCTGATGCTGGCTGTATGTTTGTGTATCAGTGCACATCCTAATTCATGTGATTTTGCAGTCAACAGCCTACAGATTTAACAATTTTTTTGCATACACACGTAATAGGTCCTCTTAACTTTCCGTGTTTGCGACGACAAACTGGAGAGAATTCACGCTTTATGCAAACACTGCTTATTTTCATTTTTTCTGTTTGTTTCCAGCCACAAATGATCCCGAACAGTCTGTGCTATCGTCAATGAGTTTTTGTTTATTATTCTGCCTCAGATTTCGCTGTCGGCTATTTTGTGCTGACACACGAGATGAGCACAAATCTTTTATTATCGTCTTTCGGACTTGAATAGCTACATTGCAGCTGTCTACGTCACCTAACCGCTGTGTGGAG
This sequence comes from Schistocerca nitens, assembly GCF_023898315.1. Taxonomy (NCBI): domain Eukaryota; kingdom Metazoa; phylum Arthropoda; class Insecta; order Orthoptera; family Acrididae; genus Schistocerca; species Schistocerca nitens. The sequence continues at coordinate 229,873,988 of NC_064623.1, read as the reverse complement.
TCATGGTACGTTGTTCCACAAACAATTCAAAGAATGTTGGAAAGTATCAGTCGATGGAGAGCTAAAATCTAACATAAAATTATTTATTCTGGACAACTCCTCCTATTTCTGTTCTGTTTAAAAACTGGTATACTGTACTGTTGAAAAAAGTATGTGTTGTTGCATGGCAACGAATAAAAACGTAATGTCTCCATTAATGCTATCACTAATGATATATACATATCTCGCAAGGCGACTCATTCTACATCATTTCGACAAAAGAGTCGTTGAAGCGATCTGCGGAACTCGCAAGTGAACAACTGTTCAGCTACTTTTTTTATGCTTCCACCTTGTTGTGTTGGGCGTTTTCTTCACCATTACCCTTTAACTACGACGAAACACAATGTTTCTGCCGTCAGATCAAGTGTTATTGTAATCAAAGAATAGCTACAGTGTACTGATGATAACATATATGTTGTTATTCCGATCATCAGTCTTAAGAGTGTTTTGATGAAAGTCTCCACACTAGCCTATCATGTACAAGTCACTTCATATCGGCACAAGTAATGCAACCAAAATCTTCTTGAATCTGCTTGTGTATTCATGCCTAGGCGTCAGTTTTCAGTTTTAACTCGCCTCACCCTCACCCCACTCCCCTCCAGTACAGCATTTAGGTATCCAAGATGCTTCAAGGTTTGTCCTCTCAAAGCGACCCTTTTTTTGTGAAGGTGTGTCACAAATTTAGACTGCCTTACCAAATATGGGGAGAAGGAAACGAAATGAAACTTCAGGGGTTGAGAAGGTATGTGATGTTCTTTAGGTGAACACAAAATAGAGCCAAACTTAAAAATAATTTAGCAGTGTGAGACTACTTAGCAGTTGGCGTTGCACCTCCTCTGGCCTGGATGCATTCTCTGATTCGGTTGGGAAGGGCGTCATACGGCATTCCTGGCGGAAGCTGGCTGATTGTTCTAAGTGGACCTCGATATTATGCGTACTGGTACTGGAACAGACTTGAAGTCCTGTCGGAGACAGATCCACGACGCCAGGGTAAGCACCACTCTGCCCCGCCGAAACACTGGACGAATGGGACCTGTCCCACACGCGACGGCGACGATCATCCGGGGTTCAGCACGACCGCGATTCATCGCTGGGCGGTAATTTGGCGCCACTCATCAGCAGTCCACACTTGCACCCCAAAGGCCGTCGTGCTGGAAGAGGCAGCCGACTCCTCTGTCTGGCCGTTGCTCGTGTTCGGCCATTGGTGTGGGACGACACAAAACGTTGCAAGGAGTCCGTCAATCGTTCTCGGACGGAGGCCGCAGGTGTGAAGGGGTTGCGACGGGCTCGGTGCACAGTACGGTGATCCACCCCTGTAGCTGTCAGACGAGGTCGACCAGATCCTTCACGACCAGCACGGCTGCCCTGACGTGCACACCACGCAGTCCAAGGCGGGGCCACTGACGCACCCGAATGCCCCAGTCTGGGTATTCCACGAGTCGACCATCCAGCCAAACAGAGACCCCTAGCGAGGCCCCTATTAAATTATTCGGGTGCTGATAATGCTGTCTCACAAGAGTACGCGGCATGTCCGTGTCCTTCTCCCCTTACACCCCCTACCAGACCTGGTAGCATCACTCAACGCGAACAGTAAGATCTTGGCGGAATAGTTTGAAGATCTCCTGAATTGTGAAGCGCCGCACCTCCCGTCGGAGGTTCGAGTCCTCCCTGGGGCACGTGTGTGTCTGTTGTCCTTAGCACAGGTTAGTTTAAGTAGTGTGTAAGTCTAGGGACCGATTACTTCAGCAGTTTTGTCCCTTAGAAATTCGCTCACATTTGAACATTGTGTGAAGCGCCATCCGAGACATTCAATTACAGTGAGAAGGAACCAAACCCAGACTCGGAACAATACCGACTCAAAGGAAGGCCTCGGCGCTAGTTGGTGACGTCACGTCAGCTAGGCACGGCGAACGCCAGGTCTGTTTCAGGCATACTCGTAATGTTGGTGTCTCCCTCTCTGACACAGTAAAATGTGAAACTATTGGCGGTAGTTGCCCAACACACATTGTTCTGAGAGATTTCTGCAATCAGTTAATTGTGCAACTCATTACACTTCTTAACAAATAGTGTACTCCTGAACTTAAATTTCCACCTGTTTTAAGGGTTGACATACAAAAACAACTTCACGGTCCAGCAGCAACAGAATTCGTGTTTCTTACCTTATTCGTAAATCTGAGGAAGTTACGTTTGTACTGGGTTGCTTTTACAAGAAACTGTGAACATATTGGTGCTCTTCTTTAGGTATCTCGGTTGACTATGGGGTGAGGAGCACTGAACGTTAATGAAATATCTTGCGATTGTACACGTTGGGGGGAGGGGGTGGGGGACAGAAGAAGAGGCAAAAGAGAGATACTTGTTTTATCAAATAAATTTTTTTTATCTTATGAAGTTTCTCCTTTCAGTTGCAAGAGGGGAATATTTATCTTTTCTAATGTGCATGTTTAAAAAAGTTTAAGTTCAGCAGTATTTTCGATGTATGAAGCTATTTTGTTTCCTGTTTAGAATTCCTTTCGTTGAAAACGACTGTAATCCAATAACTGGCAACATTTGCACATTTACACACGTAAATTAGTTCACATTTCCAGTGACGATGCCAAACGAAAATAAATAAATAAATAAAAGAAACGAGTTCACTGTAAGGGGGTTGGGATAGGTTTCGATAGCAAAATGGATCAAGTAAATATAGTTACTTGAATGTAAAATTTCCGAAGCTCGCAGTGGGGCAAAGCATCTTCTCATATTGATCTACGGTTGTTTCGACAGGATTCAGTAATACAGAACTATGATCTTCATTTGTAGCTTTAAGATAGTAAGAAAATCTTTCATCTAAATAAAACTGCAGAATCCAAAACAATACCAAACATTTTGTCCAAAATTAAGAGATTTATAGTGATAAGCACGTCCAGGCGTTTCTGCCTGCAACAGACCTGGCATTGGCCGTGCCTAGGTGACGTGACGTCACCAACAAGCGCCGAGGCCTTCCTTTGAGTCGGTATTGCTCTGAACCACCAACTACAGAAGAGGCTAAGAACATTGTAAGAACCTTGCAAACTAACAAAGCACCTGGGGAAGACGGGATCATCGCAGAGCTCTTAAAGTATGCGAACGAGAATGTGATCATAGAACGAACACAATTTTTACGAAAAATCTGTGAAGAAGAGCAGCTTCCAGAAGGTTGGGCATCGGCGCCAGTACATCCTGTTCACAAGTAAGGCGATAAGACGGAACCTGGGGACTACAGGGGACTTTAGTACTGTGAACCATCAGGTATTCTCAGAAGCACTGCTAAATAGAGTGGAAGAACAACTAAATCCACAAACTGATGAGTACCAAGGAGGCTTCAGAAAGGAGACATCATGCGCAGAACATATCCTCAATCTAAAACTGATAATCGCTAATCAAAAACAGGGAAGCAAAAAGTTCTTGCTTACATTCATAGACTTCAAGAAAGCCTATGATTCTGTAGACAGACAAGCACTGTTCCAAATTTTAGGGGAGACGAATTTGGACAGAAAATCCAGTGAACTGGTTAAACAGACCCTAAGTAACTTAACATCCAAGGTCAAGTTCAGAGGAAAGCTGTCGGAGGCATTTAAGATTAAAACCGGGGTAAGACAGGGAGACGGACTCTCCCCTTTGCTCTGTAATTGAGTACTCGATAAGGCGATCAGAGAGTAGCGACGAGTAATGAAAGGACTGGGCGGAATGCGACTGGGGTATAAGAACAAAGGAGTACGGGTAGATTGTTTAGCATTCGCGGATGATATTGTGAGCTTGTCCGAGTCACTAGAAGAGGCAGTTAACCAAACCACAGCTAAAGCAGGCCCACAGATCTCTATCGAGAAGACACAATATATAACAAACATCACTACAGCTCCTAGATGGATGACAATAGCAGGAGGCAAAATTCAGAAGGTGGAGGTATTCAAATACCTTGGAGAATGGGTACACATTGGACTGACAGAAAAAGAAGCAATGGGAGCACGAATAAACAAAATGAACTTAGCATATAAACTATCAACACCAACAATAAGAAGAATATTTCCATAAACGCAAGACTCAAACACTACCAAACAGTGATGCGTCCTGAAACTCTACATGCAGCAGAAGCTCTCACATTAGCAAGAACCGTAGTGATCAAGAAGCTAGAACTGATAGAACGAAAGATTCTCAGGAGAGTGTTAGGACCTCGAAGAACAGAAGCTTGTAAATTTAGAAACCGAGCCAACCAGGTACTGTATACCAAGATACAAAAAATTTCTGATGGCATCACGAAAAGGAGCATGGTCTTCGGACACATCCCCAGAATGGACCAGGGCAGATTAACATGGCGAATCACACAATTTCTGATGAACAAGAAAACCAAAGTACGACGGATCGAAGAGTTACTAAGAGATCTAGAAGAAATGAGAATAGGAGAACCAGAGATATACAACAGGGAGATTTTTAAATAAAACATTCAGGCCTTCAAAGCTTTCGAGGACAGAACGAGACTTAGAACAGAATCATCTTGGACAGAAAAACGAAAAAGGTTGCAAAGTACGAGAATGAAAGAATATTGGGAAAGAAAAAAGACCAGAAGAAACGAAGCTGAAGCGAATTAACGTGGTCCTAAGATGGCCAAAACGAAAGAATAAGAAGAAGAAGAAGAAGAAAGTAAATGAGTAACAATCTGTAATGTCAGGAAACTATGGCAGCAACTTAAGATAATAGTACTAATACTTAGCTAGGTAGTTAGTTACATGTGTAAAATCTCTCGAAATGATAATGAATAAGTCACTTTACAGAATATACGTACATGATCAGAGTTAACATTATTAAACACACTATTTTGTAGTTCTACCCATGCAACTAAAATCAAAAATTAATTGTGTGCCTTGTACACGGGCTACTACTCTTTTAAATACAAATTGATCCATGGAACAAAAGCTGTCCACGAGTAATGATTTTACCTTAAATTTAAAAGTTTCTTTGATATCTGGGAGACATTTTAAAATATTGGGAAAATGATAAACAAGTTTTCTTGCTACATATTGAACTTCTTTTTTGAGCCACTGAGAGCCTTAATAATGGATAACAAAAAGTCATGTTTTTCCTCTAGTGTTGTGGGTACAGACATCACTACTCTTCCCAAATCGTGATGAACTGTTTATGCCGAATTTCATTAGTAAATTCACTGACGGAAAAAATTGCAACAACAAAAATTAGTTAATGTAGAGTAATGAAATTTTGAGAATACATTTATTTAGGTAAGATATGTAAGTGATTAACACTGAAAGATCACAGGTGAAATTAAATGTGAAATGCTGGTACAATAATAACCTCTGTAACGGACAGAATGTTGAATACGAGCGTGGAAACGTGCATGCATTGTATTGTACAGCTGCCGTATGTCGATTTGTGGGGTGCAGTTCATGCCTGTTGCACTCGGTCGGCTTATATAGGGACGTTTGACGCTGTTTGTGGGTGATGCTGTCCCACGATGTACTCGACTGGCGTCAGCTGATGAGAGTAGGCCAAGGAAATATGCCGACACTCTGTACGAGTGGGCGAGTGCTGTCCCGTCGCAAAGCACCCCCTGGGACGGCAGCACAACACGCCGAAACACCAGACTGATGTAAACATTTGCAGTCGTGGCGGGTGGTGTAGCCAAGGGAGTGCTCCTGCTGTCATATGAAATCGCACTGCAGACCAGGTGCACGCTGGTCGGAAGCCCTCTGCTGGTCTCCTTCAAACCAAGATACGGCCATCAGCTTTCATCAGAAAACACGGTGCCCTCCAGAGAGCGCTCCTTTGGCACCGCTCAAGTCCCAGTGGAACGCACGCTACAGGCCGTCTGGAGCTGTCCTCGAAGTAACCGACTCGGTTGCGCCACTGTCGTGCCAAATGCTGCTCAAATTGCTGCTGCAGGCGCAGCACGATGCGCCACAACCATCGCCTGTCAGTAAGCAGTCCCCGCGTGTCCGTCCGGAGCGCAGCCTACCTGCGGCCGTACGTTCTCCTGGCCACCGCTACCGGCAGTCGTGCACACTCACCACATTCCTGTCAAGTGTTTCTGCAGTACAGTTGAAGGAAAATTCAGCTTCTCGTAGCCCTGTTACACGACCTCGTTCAAATTTAGTGAGGTGCTGATAATGGCATCTTTGTCGCCTTAAAGGCATTCCTGACAAACATTACCTCACCACGTCCAAACTCAAAGGTAACTAAGGACTACGACCGTTGCAGCGCGTATTTAAATCAAACCTTATTCACACTCACAGCGGCACTGTCTTGCGAGTTTCTTCGTCAGTGTATATGTATTGCGATGATGCAGTTAAAATGCCTAAAATCCTAACTCTCAAAACGCGTCAGATATGTTGTTTTCAGCACCTGGTTCATTCAGCATTGGGAACGACTGGTTGGAATGTCGTCTGGAGCTGGTCGGGCGGTAACTCATCCACGTGGACTGCAGCTCAGTCGAGCAAACGGCAAGCGTCCGGTGTTAAACATAACTTGCAGCTTCCTACAATCCGTGCCACTTCCGAGTTTCCTCATTTTCACACTACTTTGTTCTCCGAAAGTTGCCTCAGAAATTTGAAAAGAGATATTGTGGTGTCACCGCCAGACACCACACTTGCTAGGTGGTAGCCTTTAAATCGGCCGCGGTCCATTAGTATACGTCGGACCCGCGTGTCGCCACTGTCAGTGATAGCAGACCGAGCGCCACCACACGGCAGGTCTAGAGAGACGTCCTGGCACTCGCCCCAGTTGTACAGCCGACGTAGCTAGCTACAGTTCACTGACCAATACGCTCTCATTTGCCGAGACGATAGTTAGCATAGCCTTCAGCTACGTCATTTGCTACGACCTAGCAAGGCGCCATTACCAGTTGCTATTGATATTGTAAATATTGTACAGACAAGAGCTACGTTCAACATTAATGGATTAAAGTTAAGTATTCCACCATCTGCGTCCGTTTTTCTAAGTTCTAATTTCCTTGTCCTGTTCCAGACCTCACGCCAGCCTGTGTGAGCTTAAACGCGTGCCTTTCGGCTTCCTCTAAACTTCGTGGGTTGGCTCTCTTGCCAATCCACAACAGATATACTTAATAACATGAACACATTGTTCTTTGGGAAAAGAAGAGGGGCAGATGTCATGACTCCCCAGCCCCTTGATCCGCACTTGCCGAGTCGATGACAGTTAATGGCAACAATGTACCATCACTTGACACAATGGTTAGGTGGCACAGATCCTTCCAGGGCGGTAAAACAAGAACAAAGTGGTAGAACATCTCACTATGAATAACTGACACCTGCAACACAAGTGGAGGCCTAGTGCTCGAGGACATCTGTATTGCAATCGAGGTGACAGTGGAAAAACTGGAAATCAGTCATGGATCCTCTTTCAGCAGCCGGCCGAAGTGGCCGTGCGGTTAAAGGCGCTGCAGTCTGGAACCGCAAGACCGCTACGGTCGCAGGTTCGAATCCTGCCTCGGGCATGGATGTTTGTGATGTCCTTAGGTTAGTTAGGTTTAACTAGTTCTAAGTTCTAGGGGACTAATGACCTCAGCAGTTGAGTCCCATAGTGCTCAGAGCCATTTGAACCATTTTTTCTTTCAGCAACTTGCACAATTTGACCATAGAAAAGGCCACCACCCGCTGGACTCTGAGTGCTCACGCCCATTCAAAAGGCCCGCCGAACCAACTGTAGAGTGAAGTCTACACAGTCAATTATGTGGTGCAACATTCCCTATTGTGCAATAATACTGAACGTGTAACGGTGAAATTTAACGGACTGCACAGTAATATTCAGAAACGTGGAGCACGACTAAACTAGAAAAGGAAAAAAAAATTATACTTGAAAGAAAAGTAGCGAGAAGACCGATCTCACAAAAAGGAGAATGGAGGCGTATGGAGAGTAAGGAAATCTATCTCCTGAGGCAACAATCCTGCAGACACTTAAGAGCAAAAGAATCCAGTGGGCGGCCATGTAGCCCGCGTGTCAAAAGAACGACAGGTAAAGAAGGCACTTGCGGGAAACCAAACATCAGATGCCCCATATGATATGGGGCTCACGCGGAGGCCTACTTGCAATCATTCTTCCCGCGAACCACACAGGACTGAGACAGGCAAAGGGGGAAGTGACACTTGTGCGCAAAATACACCCGACACTCACTGTTAGGTGGCTTGCAGAGTATAGATGTAGATGTAGACAGGACGACAAAGGCAGTGCTGGATGGACGGCCTGGGAAGGTTCTAAAGTGATGTAAAAACATACTTGACCTCTATGCTATAAAACACATAGGAAGCATCATAACGGATACAGCGATTAGCGGCGAGACTGAATACCGTAGCACAAAATACATCTCCCTAAAAAGGCAAATAAAAATTCGCTTGGCGTCGTCGTAAGAGACAGTCTCCACTCCCAATCTATGTAAGCGTAGACCAGATGTGATTTAAATTCAAAGAAATCATGTCGACAGCAGTAGAGAGGTACGTACCAAATAAATTAATAAGAGATGATATTGACCCCATGTGGTTCACAAAACAGGTCAGAAAACTCTGGCAGATGCAACGAAAGAAGCATGCCGAGTTTAAAAGAACACAAAATCCCCAAGACTGGCGAAGTTTTGCAGAAACTCGAAATTTGGATCGGACGTCAATGCGAAATGCTTTTAACAGTTTCCACAACTACACCCTGTCTCGAAGTGTGGCAGAAAATCCAAAGAGTGTGTGGGCGTACGTAAAGCATACTAGTATCAAGACGCAATCAATACCTTTATTGCGTGATAACATACGGTTTTCCCAAATTTCTTCACTAAAGGAAACGAAATAAATATTCCAGAATTCGAGTCGGTACAACTGCCAACATGAGTAGCATAGAAACAGATATACACGATGCAGCAAAGCAAGCTTTAATCACTTAATAAAGGCAAGGCCTCCAGTCGCGGGTATATGCCTGTCATGTTCCTTCCAGAGTATGCTGATGCAACAGCTCCATACATAGCAATCATATAATCCGCTCGCTTGTCTGCAGATCCGTACCTACCAAATGGAAAGTTGCACAACTCACGCCAATACCCTACCCAAGGAAGAAATTACGAGTAATCCGCTCAATTACAGACCCATATCACAAACGTCGATTTTCAGTAGGATTTTGGAACGTATGCTGTATTCGAACATTATGATTTACCTAGAAGAAAACGATGTATTGACGAATAGCCAACACGCCTTCAGGAATTTTTCTAAAAAAAAATTAATTCAAAGTTATGAATAAAAGTATACACACATATTTGTGTGTGTATACCTTACTTACACGAATATAATGCTGTAGTGCATGATTGTTGCGTGACAGGTGTCCGTAAGTATGTCTCAAATACTTTAAGGCGAAATGCGCTTGTGCATTTTAAGTCTTCAAAAGAATTACCAATAACAGGTTGTTGTAGTTTGAAATAGTGTCTCTCATTGTAGTACTTTGTTTTTGGTTATTGTAATATGTGGGTTAGCAGAAATTTATCTGAGAGGGGGAGGGGGGCAGTAAACACTCCATTATTGCTATTTTTTTTATGTAAATGAGCTGGTCAGTTTCGGGACGTGTTATGTCGCAATAACTAGATTTTATAGATGACACAAGAACTTATTATATCACAGATAAGTGATGGCTATGCACTCCGTATAAGTTGTAACTTCATTACTTTGATAATTAGAACCAACAAACAAAAATAAGTTATACAGTAAATGCTAAAACCATACTGGTAGTATTGTCTCACTGTGATAGTGATTTAGCGGAATCACGGGAACCCACTATTCGAAGTGCATTGAAACGCCCCTTATAAAAATTACTGAATTACTGTGCTGGTAAACCCCTTACGTTATTTGATTTTCAAACAGCTCAGCAAAACTGAACGTACTCAGCGATTTCTCTCTTTACTTATTCTGATCATCACTAAACTGACACACAATATTTTTAGCGCGACGCAATCTGACTTTTAATAATCCCTACAAAAGAATGGCCCTGACTAACAATAACCTATACCTTTCACGAATCACTTACCTCACAAAAATCTTCATTACTCGAACTACTGCAATACAGCGAGCTCCACTACTGCCAGCTAAATAAAAGATTCTAACTACTGAAGGCACTGACTACTGATAGGCATAGTTAGCAAATGAAAGATTTTGATAAAGAACAAACAATGTAGTTACCTTAACAGTGTACAAAAGTCATTATATATATATATATATATATATATATATATATATATATATATCAGTTCATGACATCCAGTCTTACAAATTTACTGTCTCTGATGGACACACGTCCAGATCATCCGCTCTCAAAACCCCGCCATCTCTCTCCCTACATCCACCACTGCTGGCGGCTCACCTCCAACTGCGCAACGCTACGCGCTGTTAACAGCCAACTGCCCGACACTACAATAGCGACTATTTCAACAATGCCCACCAGCCACAGACTGCACACAGCACAGCCAGTGATTTTCATACAGAGTGCTAGGTGACGTTACCAACATACACAGTATGACAAACTGTGTACTCCAGACTCCAGCGGTGGGGGTGTGTGGTGCGTGCCCGCTGAGGAAGCAGAGGCAGTCGCACTCTCGGTTCAAAAGAGAACGCGCCAATGACGACAAGCAAAAGTTAGATTCGTGAGCCTGTGAAGAGATCTAAGCGCGAAGCATTCGACTACTGCCACCGTCATACCTGGCAGTCCTGTGTCAAGTCTTAGGCTGCCATCCAGTCACTTGTTGACCAGTCTGGCGTGGCAGTTGAAGACAGCAAAACGAGCGCCGAAGATTTAAATTTCAGGTTCAAGAAATTGTTCACACAGGAGAGTCGTACAAACATACCGTCGTTTGATCATCGAACACACTCCCGTGTGGACGATATAGTAATAAACAGCCCTGGCATATTGAAACAAATAAGTCACCAGGTCCGGATGGAATCCCAGTTCGGTTTTTCCAAGAGTAGCCTACGGCACTGGCCCCTTACTTAGCCTGCATTTATTGTGAATCTCTCACCTAGCACAGGGTCCGAAGCGACTGGAAAAAAAGCGACGGTGACCCTTGTGAATAAGAAGGGCAATAAAACGGACTCGCAAAATTACAGGCCAATACCACTAACATTGATTTGCTGCAGAATTCTTGAACATATTCTCAGTTCGAATGTGGTAAATTTTCCTGAGACCGAGAAGCTTATGTCTGCGAATCAGCATGGTTTCGGAAAGCACTGCTCGTGCGAAACTGAGCTTGCCCTTACTCACATATACTGCGAACTATGGATGAAGGGCAACAGGCAGATTCCTTATTCCTAGATTTCAAGACAGCGTTTGACACGTTACCCCGTTGCAGGCTCTGAAAGAAGGTACTAGCAATTGAATAGGTCCGCAGATAACATGAATGGCTCGAAAGACTTGTTAAGCAGGTGAACCAAGTATGTTGTTCTCGGCGGCGAGTGTTCGTCAGAGGTGTGGTCGGGAGGGCCCCAGCGGAGTGATACAATCGTTGTTATTCCCTTAATAAGTAAATAATTTGGCGGTTGTTTGCTGATGATTCTATAGTGTCCGGTAAGATTTCGAAGTTGAGTCACTGTAGGAGGATACAAGATGACTTAGACAAAATTTTTAGTTGGTGTGATGAGTGGCAGCTAGCTCTACATGTAGAACAATGTAAGTTAATGCGTATCAGTACGAAAAACAAACCCGTACTGTTCGTATACAGCATTAGTAGTTTCCCGCTAGACACAATCACGTCGTTTAAACATCTGGGCGTAGCGTTGCAAATCTATATGCAATGCAACGAGCAGGCAACGATTGTGGTAGGAAAAGCGAATGGTGGACTTTGGTTTATTGGGAGAATTTTAGTAGTGTGGTTCATCTGTAAAAGAGACCGCATATAGGACGCTAGTGCGGCCTATTCTGGAGTACTGCTTGTGTGTTTGGGATCCGTACCAGACATCAAAGCAATTCAGAGGAGGGCTGCCAGATTTGTTACTGGTAGCTCCGAACAACACTCAAGTGTTACGGAGATGCTTCGGGAACTCAAATGGGAGACCCCAGACAGAAGGCGGCATTATCTTCGAGGACCAGTATTAGAAATTTTAGAGAACCGGCATCTGAAGCTGACTGCAGAATGATTCTGTTGACTCCAACATGTATTGTGCGTAAGGAAGACGACGATAAGATACGAGAAATTGGGGCACATACGGCGTCATATAGGCAATCATTTTTCCCTCGTTCTACACTGGTGTCCAAACTAAACCAACAAACGGAAATTTTGGAAGGTTGTGTTTATTTTGCTACATAACGGTATGGACAGGAGACGGTCAAGTAGGAACAATGTAAAGAAGACAGAACATAAACAACTATAACATGCATAACGGTAACCAAAAATGCCCTTCGTTGTTTCCAACTTAACGGATTTCCACACGCATTCCGACAGTTCGTTAATATGTTCATGTGGTATACACCACTTCTAACAAACACCGAACAACGCGCTCCAGTACGCGGCCGCCAAATACATCGCTGGCCGCACTTCTCCGGGCGGCCCGCTGCTTCCATCGCTGGTCGTCTTCACACGCACGCTCCCTGACGTGGCCGAGAAATACATCGCTGGCCGCACTTCTCCGGGCGGCTCGCGGCTACCATCGCTGGCCGCCTTCGCGCGCGCTCGTTTTTCAGCACAAAGCAATTGGCTACGCCAGGAAACATTGCGATTGGTTTTCCCTGCAAAACAGCGACCCCAGCCGACGGTTCCATTAACTAGCAAGCCTTATATAAACCCGGCCGCCGCCACAAACGACAGTTCTCATCGGGAAGTGCAGTACGCCGTGTTCCAGCTGCTTGTGAATGACTCGCCGCCCACTCGAGGTTACCTGGCTGCTCGGCGGAAATCTAGCGACTTCACTCGGAGAGACTAAACTTCACTGGACTTGGGAATAATTGCGGGACGTGCACCCCACCATGCACATTTGATCATTGGTATAACCAAACTTTAATTATGCATTACTTCTGAGTGTGAGCCTGGGTAGACGCTTGGCTAACATAATTGTTAAAATGTGATTTGTGATTTAATAAACCAGACTGAAGAGGTTATTGTGTTATTTCTGGTATAACAGTTCAGTATGGGGTATGCCCACCTCTGGTAGCAATACAAGCTTGACAACGAGGGGGCATGCTGTGAATGATGTCACATATCTCATGTTGAGGCAATAACGCCCGTTCTTACTGCAGAGTTTCTCGCTAGTCCATCCCAGACATGGTCTATGGGATTCAAATCGAGCGAGCGAGCTGGCTACGGCAGGCATGCGAAAATAACAACCATCCTTGTCCTATGAGGTCGAACATTATTGTTCATCAGTACGAAATCTGGGTCATAGCATCTCGCAACAACTTACAGGAGGTCCCAAGATCACGTCACGATACCTAACAGCAATTAAGCTTGCTGATCCTCCCGTACAATTGCTTCAAGGCGTGTTCGAGTGGTCAATGTGGTGTCACCGCCAGACACCACACTTGCTAGGTGGTAGCCTTTAAATCGGCCGCGGTCCGTTAGTATAGGTCGGACCCGCGTGTCGCCACTATCAGTGATTGCAGACCGAGCGCCACCACACGGCAGGTCTAGAGAGACTTACTAGCACTCGTCCCAGTTGTACAGCCGACTTTGCTAGCGATGGTTCACTGACAAATTACGCTCTCATTTGCCGAGACGATAGTTAGCATAGCCTTCAGCTACGTCATTTGCTACGACCTAGCAAGGCGCCATTGTCATTTGCTATTTATCTTGTGATGCATGTACCGTCAGACCGATGTTCACCAATTATGGATTAAAGTTAAGTATTCCAGCAGCTACGTACTTTATTTGCTAGTCTCAATTACTTTACCTGTTCCAGACCTCACGCCAGCCTGCGCGTGCTTAAACGCGTGCCTTTCGGCTACCTCGTAGTGGCTTGGCTGTCTCGCCAAGTCACAACAGTCAACATAATCTCTGCCAACACTACTGTGGATATTCCTCGATATCGGTCTTTTTCGACAATATATGGGTTCCGAAATCGTGTTACGCGTTTCCCCCAGATGCGAATCCGTCGAGAATTAGTCTCCAGACCAAATGGAGACTTATCTGTGAAAAGAACATTCGCCCACTGTTCAATCGTCCAGGTGTGATGTTGGGACTCCACTCTAGACGGTCCCTTCTGTGAAGACACGTCGGAGGTACACATACAGCAGGTCTCGGACAGTAAAGGCTACTCTGGCGAAGCCTTCTGCACACCGTATGCCTCGATGCAACACGTCCAGTGGTTGCTTCGATGTCAGATGCCAGTCGCCGTGCAGTACTAAGGCGCTACCGCCAAATAACGCTCCTCTCTTTCAGAGGTCGCTCGTGGTCGGCCCTGCCCTGGCCTTCGGGATGCAGTCTCGGTCTGTATAAACTGTGACAACATCGGAGAAAGAGCAGAACGATTGACATTAAGCCATCAGCCCTGTTTCCATTCTTACTATGGTTCTCCACTGCAGTGCCTTCTCTGTGCCATACTGCACCGTCTGTGAATGTCTGCACATCGGTTGAGGTTGTGGGGCTACGCGGCAAACACTACGCCGTTCGACAGGTGCCCTAACGTCATCGTTGCCGTGGTAGTCCGTTGACGACCAGAATGCCATCTTCCGTGCAGAACAATATGGTACGGACATATGTTGACAGTTTGTATGACTATATCTTGAATTAGATACGTGGAAACAGCGGTCTGTTGCTTTAATTTTGGACAACAGTGTATTTGCGAGTGGAACAGGAAAGGAAATGGCTAACAGCGGTAAGGGTTACCCTCTGCCACGCGACGTAAGGCGGATGCGGAGTAGCGATGTATGGGACCATCAGCACGAAAAAAATATACAGGGTGAGTCACCTAACGTTACCGGTGGATATATTTCGTAAACGACATCAAATACTGACGAACCGATTCCACAGACCGAACGTGAGGAGAGGGGCTAGTGTAATTGTTTAATACAAACCGTACAAAAATGCACGGAAGTATGTTTTTTAACACAAACCTACGTTTTTTTTAAATGGAACCACGTTAAGACTTTTATCCATTGTGGATGTGGAGCACTGCGACTGTGGTGTGAACAGGTTTTCAGAAATTACTGCAACCAGTCGCCTTTTATGTAGATGTATTTTCTTTAACCATGACCGGTTTCGAGCTGCCTAGCAACTCATCATCAGATGGTGTATACATTTAGTGCTTTTTTGTACCCATTGTGTGGGTGGTTGAGATCTGTGGCTAGACAGAAACGAGAACAAATAATCGCTACATGTGGTACAGTAACACGAAATATTTACAGCATAATTTATGTTTAACGTATAAGAGCAAATAATCACTACATGTGGTACAGTTACATGAAATATTTACAGTTTAATTTACGTTTTGAGGTGTTACTTACAAATAAATCTTTTTGCAGGTATATATATCTCTTTTAGGACGTATTTTTGAAACCATTGTGTCTTGTTTTTCACAATTTCACAAGTTAAAACTTTCACTAGATGTATATTACTTTTATGAGGCACTGTTGGAAACATATATCTCGTTTTTCGTAAACATCGCTGAACACACTTAGCCACAGATACGAATACAGGATTTACACATTATAAACAAGCCAAAGATTGCAATATAACTACAGTATCAAAGATTTCAAGTTGACCAGAGGCATTATTAGTCATCACACACACTGACAAGAGATTTGTCTTTATTACATAGAAAATAAATGTAAATTAGCTTAAACTAGTAAAATGTTTATTTATAAATTAGCTGTGCAATTTAACAGGTATATAAAACTAGATTTTATACATTATATTTCAGTTACATTTAAGATTATTGGTATTGAGAGTATTATGACAGCTAATTTCTTGCTCCTTCCATTGGCTGATCTTGGCATATGATGTCTGGGATGAGAGGTTGATGGTTAACTTGAAATAATAAGTAATGCTGGAACTTGTAAGGGTGTGGAAAAGGAGTTGGCGGTGGGGGGGGGGGGGGGGTTGAGAGGGTGATGTGGAAAGAGAAAAGAGCTGAAGGGGGGGGGGGCAGAAGTGGTACAAGCTTTTATGTGTGTGTGTGTGGGGGGGGGGTATTTTGTTACTGAATGACTGTTTAGTTTTTTAAGTTCAAAGAATCCTTAAAATTCTGAAAGAAGGAGTTATTCGCCAGTTCTGTCTGCTCATTTAAAATGGTATGTGGGGAATTATGTTTGTGGGTAAAAATCTCTAATTGTTCGAGAAGATCCATCTTGAATCCCTTGTCTACAGTGCGTAGGATTTGAAGGTTAGTTTTAATGTCTGTTATGGAATGTTTATTATCTGCTAGATGGGTAGCAAAAGTGGATCTATTTAAGTTGTTTAGGCGAAGTGCATCAGTGTGCTCTTTGTATCGGATCTCAAAATTTCTACCTGTTTGCCCTATGTAGTAGCAGGAGCAGCTGTCACATCTTAATTTATATATACCAGATTTTTGGTAGGGTGTGCTGGCTCTTTTGGTGTTGTGGACTATTTTGTTCTGTATTTTGTTGTTAGTGTGAAAACTTATTTTGACATTATGTGGTTTGAATAGCTTAGCAAGTTTGTATGAGATATTGCCGAGAAACGGCATACAAACGAATTTGGTTTCTTCTGCTACTGAGGTCTGGCTTGCTAGTTTTGCTTTGTTGGATATAATGTTTTTATCTAATTTTTCAATTATGCAATATCTCATACAAACTTGCTAAGCTATTCAAACCACATAATGTCAAAATAAGTTTTCACACTAACAACAAAATACAGAACAAAATAGTCCACAACACCAAAAGAGCCAGCACACCCTACCAAAAATCTGGTATATATAAATTAAGATGTGACAGCTGCTCCTGCTACTACATAGGGCAAACAGGTAGAAATTTTGAGATCCGATACAAAGAGCACACTGATGCACTTCGCCTAAACAACTTAAATAGATCCACTTTTGCTACCCATCTAGCAGATAATAAACATTCCATAACAGACATTAAAACTAACCTTCAAATCCTACACACTGTAGACAAGGGATTCAAGATGGATCTTCTCGAACAATTAGAGATTTTTACCCACAAACATAATTCCCCACATACCATTTTAAATGAGCAGACAGAACTGGCGAATAACTCCTTCTTTCAGAATTTTAAGGATTCTTTGAACTTAAAAAACTAAACAGTCATTCAGTAACAAAATGCCCCCCCCCCCACACACACACATAAAAGCTTGTACCACTTCTGCCCCCCCCCCCCCTTCAGCTCTTTTCTCTTTCCACATCACCCTCTCAACCCCCCCCCCCCCCCCCCACCGCCAACTCCTTTTCCACACCCTTACAAGTTCCAGCATTACTTATTATTTCAAGTTAACCATCAACCTCTCATCCCAGACATCATATGCCAAGATCAGCCAATGGAAGGAGCAAGAAATTAGCTGTCATAATACTCTCAATACCAATAATCTTAAATGTAACTGAAATATAATGTATAAAATCTAGTTTTATATACCTGTTAAATTGCACAGCTAATTTATAAATAAACATTTTACTAGTTTAAGCTAATTTACATTTATTTTCTATGTAATAAAGACAAATCTCTTGTCAGTGTGTGTGATGACTAATAATGCCTCTGGTCAACTTGAAATCTTTGATACTGTAGTTATATTGCAATCTTTGGCTTGTTTATAATGTGTAAATCCTGTATTCGTATCTGTGGCTAAGTGTGTTCAGCGATGTTTACGAAAAACGAGATATATGTTTCCAACAGTGCCTCATAAAAGTAATATACATCTAGTGAAAGTTTTAACTTGTGAAATTGTGAAAAACAAGACACAATGGTTTCAAAAATACGTCCTAAAAGAGATATATATACCTGCAAAAAGATTTATTTGTAAGTAACACCTCAAAACGTAAATTAAACTGTAAATATTTCATGTAACTGTACCACATGTAGTGATTATTTGCTCTTATACGTTAAACATAAATTATGCTGTAAATATTTCGTGTTACTGTACCACATGTAGCGATTATTTGTTCTCGTTTCTGTCTAGCCACAGATACTCAACCACCCACACAATGGGTACAAAAAAGCACTAAATGTATACACCATCTGATGATGAGTTGCTAGGCAGCTCGAAACCGGTCATGGTTAAATAAAATACATCTACATAAAAGGCGACTGGTTGCAGTAATTTCTGAAAACCGGAACCACGTTAGTTTTGGTAGCACATCTGAACATATAAACAAATACGTAATCAGTGCCGTTTGTTGCATTGTAAATGTTAATTACATCCGGAGATATTGTAACGTAAAGTTGACGCTTGAAACCTCCGACGTTCAGTTGCGTGTTGTAACAAACACGGGCCACGGTCGGCGAGCAGCATCTGCAGGGACATGTTTACGATGACGACCGTGTTTACGAGTGTGGCTGTAGTGCACTGTTGTGGTTTGGTCTAGCTGTCGCAGTGTCCGCATGTAGCGCTTGCTGCTATTGTTATTCTGCATTCGTCTCCGCACGCAGACCAACTGTAGTAGACCGTGTTACCAGACTTCTGTGATAGTGTAGTGTTGTAGGAACTGTGACCATGGTGTATTCGAACTCTGAAAAGGCGGAGATGATACTCATCCATGGCGAGTGTCGACGAAATGCAGCTGAAGCATGCAGGGTGTATGCAGAACGGTACCTGGACAGAGAGCATCCAACGTGCCGCACATTGCAAAACATCTACCGCCAACTGTATGCAACAGGTATGGTCGTAGCACGCAAACGGATCCGTAACAGGCCCGTCACAGGAGAAGCGGGTGCAGTTGGTGTGTTAGCTGCTGTTGCCATGAACCCACAGATGAGTACACCGCTTTCACCCGTTTCATATGTCGCTACATCAGCAATTACATGGTAATGACTTTAATCATCGAGTGCAATTCTGTCACTGGGCATTAACAGAGAATGCGTCGCAGTTCTACATGTTTACCGATGAAGCGGGTTTCACAAACCACGGGGCAGTGAATCTACGCAACATGCATTACTAGTCCGTGGACAATCCTCGCTGGCTCAGACAGGTAGAGCGACAGCGACCGTGGACTGTAAATGTATGGTGCGGAATCATATGCGACCACCTCATTGGTCCTCACTTCACTGCAGGGGCCCAAACAGCTGCAACATACATCGCGTTTCTACAGAATGATCTGCCAACGTTGCTCGAAAATGTCCCACTGGAAACGCGTCGACGTATATGGTATCAGCATGAAGGTGCACCTGCACATTCCGCAATTAACACTAGGCTGACCCTTGACAGGACGTTCGACAGGCGTTTCATAGGACGTGCAGGACACATAAATTGGCCAGCCCGTTCTCCTGATCTTACACCTCTGGACTTCTTTCTGTGGGGTACGTTAAAGGAGAATGTGTACCGTGATGTGCCTATAACCCCAGAGGATATGAAACAACGTATTGTGGCAGCCTGCGGCGAAATTACACCAGATGTGCTGCGGCGTGTACGACATTCATTACGCCAGAGATTGCAATTGTGTGTAGCAAATGATGGCCACCACATTGAACATCTATTGGCCTGACATGTCGGGACACACTCTATTCCACTCCGTAATTGAAAACGGAAGCCACGTGTGTACGTGTACCTCACCCCTCATGGTAATGTACATGTGCGTCAGTGAAAAAGACCGATAAAAAGGTGTTGGCATGTGGACGTAATGTGCTGTTCCAGTCTCTTCTGTGCCTAAGGCCCATCACCGTTCCCTTTGTATCCCTACGTAATTCGGTGCTCTCCGATACACACGATCGAACAGCGGAGGAGTGGTACTCAAGCGTCAACTTTAGGTTACAATATCTCCGGATGCAATTAACATTTTACAATGCAACAAACGGGGCTGATTACGTATTTGTTTATATGTTCAGATGTGCTAACAAAACTAACGGGGTTCCATTTAAAAGAACGTAGGTTTGTGTTAAAAAACATACTTCCGTGCATTTTTTTATGGTTTGTATTAACCAATTACACTAGCCCCTCTCCTCACGTTCGGTCTGTGAAATCGATTCGTCAGTATTTGATGTGGTTTAGGAAATATATCCAGCGGTAATGTTAGGTGACTCACCCTGTATAGTAAACTTCCTTTTCCTTCAACCTTCTCTGCACCAGTTTTCGTGGGTGACCTTTAATGCTCCTTGAACCGATTTTTCACCTACTTTTTTTTCTGCTTGCAACAAAGTAGAACAATTATCATCACAGCAGCGTCTTCATCATCCAACATACCGAACCACAGCACTGCTACACAGTATTATTGTGCAGTCTAGGGAGAACTTCAATAATATTGCACAATACTATCGGCCGTCCCTGGGGGCGATTTAGCCAACAACCTCATTTTCTTTACTCTCCGTCGCATCCTCGGTAACAAGTCAGTCTGTTCTCTTAAAGTTGAAAATCTTATACAGATTTGATAGTATTTGCTTAAAAAATGTACCAAACACCACACTATACCTTGCAATTTTTACACATTTATTAGCCTTAAAGTCATATTGTTCGGACGGTTACCAGTTCTTTGTTCTTCACGAAATTATTAGCGCTTGTAATGAGGTCGGCGCTCACAAGCAACCGAGAGCCCGTTGGCGGAAGTCCTCAGATATATGTGAGAGTCACTGAAGTACCAGCTAATGCAACACTGATCAGATATCAGTGCTGGTTGTAACGGGTCACTAAACAAAATCCAAAAGAGTACAATAGTGAAGCCGTAGTCACAGTACAAAAATGTTTTCCTTAGAAAGAAAGGGTTACAGTACCGGTTTCAACGAACTACGTCGTCATTTTCAAATGTAAAACATCATTTGGAGCATATATAATGGGGTTTTGAACATACATCTGACAAAAATTACGAGAAATAATGAGACCACGCAACCGAGGCAATGGTGGCACAACCGAGCAACTACAAGTTATGCCCATGGTTGCCCAAACGTACACCATGTGATCAAAAGCATCGGGACACCTGGCTGAAAATCACTTACAAGTTCGTGGCGCTATCCATCGGTAATGCTGGAAGTCAGCATGGCTCACCCTTAGCCTTGATGACAGCTTCCACCCCCGCAGGCATGCCTTCAGTCAGATGCTGGAAGGTTTCCTGGAATGGCAGCGCATTCTCCGCGGAGTGCTGTACTGAGGACAGGTATCGATGTCGGCCGGTGACGCCTGGCACGAAGTCGGCGTTCCGAAACATCCCAACGGTGTTCTGTGGGATTCAGGTCAGGATTCTGTGCACGCCAGTCCATTACAGGATGTCATTGTCGTGTAACCACTCCGCCACAGGCAGTGCGTTATGAACAGGTGGTCGATCCTGTTGAAAGATGCAATCGCCATCCCCGAATTACTCTTGAACAGTGGGAAGCAAGAAGGTGCTTAAAACATCAATGTAGGCCCGTGCTGTGACAGTGCCACTCAAAACAACAAGGGTTGCAAGCCCCCTCGCAGAAAAACACGACCACATCATAACACCACCGCTTCCGAATTTACTGTTGGCACTACACACGTTGATAGATGACGTTCACCGGGCAATCGCCATACCCACACCCTGCCGTCGGATCGCCACATTGTGTGCCGTGATTCTTCACTCCACACAACGTTTTCCAATGTTCAATCGTCCAATGTTTACGCCCCTTACACCAACCGAGGCGTCGTTTGGCACTTGTCGGCGTGATGTGTGACTTATGAGCAGCCGCTCGACCATGAAATCCAAGTTTTCTCACCTCCGGCCTAACTGTCATAGTTCTTGCAGTGGATCCTGATGCAGTCTGGAATTCCAGTGTGATGGTCTGGATAGATGTGTGCCTATTACACTTTACGACCCTCGTACTATTACACACTACGACCCTCGTCAACTGTCGTCGGTCTCTGTCAGTCAAAAGACGAGGTCGGCCTGTACGCTTTCGTGGACCTAGGGACGTTTAGGAGTGTGGAAATCTCGCGTACAGACGTATGACACAAGTGACACTCAACCACCTGACCACGTTCGAAGTCCGTGAGTTCCGCGGAGCGCTCCATTCTGCTCTCTCGCGATGTCTAATGACTACTGAGGTCTCTGATACAGAGTACCTGGCGGTAGGTGGCAACACAATGCACCTAATATGAAGACCGTATGTTTTTGGGGGTGTCCGGATACTTTTGATCACATAGTATATATTCCATGCACTAATGTAGAGTAGATGAAAGCTACACTTTGGTGAAAATTGCCAAGAATGCTGGCAATGTGTCCTGCTGTGTAGCTTTCATCTACTCTACATTAGTGCATGGAATATATACTATGCGATCAAAAGTATCCAGACACCCCCAAAAACATACGGTATATATATATATATATATATATATATATATATATATATATAGTTTTAATCATTTTCCATGCACCATGACAGTTACATTTGAGTTTAAACACATTTACAGTCACAGAACACTCTCAGGCTTGTAAAAGTACTAACCAGAATGAATAGCCATCTCACAACGTTTCTTCTTCCCTCATTGTTCGGTTAGTGGTGGATTCGTGCTATGAGTAAATCTTAAATAACTTTTCACAGTACTGTTGAAGTATACTGTTAAGTTTATGTTCGTTTCTTACCATTGGTGGACTGTAACTAGCTTGTGTGTGTTAAACTCGCACTTGTAGTAAACAGGCCATCAGACAACAGTGAGTATCATCAATGCGTGGTCTGTGCTAAGTATATGTTTTCTGAAGTTTACATAATGACTGTATATAACCACAGCTTGGCAACAACTGTAACCTGTACTAACTATACCCCGTCGTGACTCTTCGCAGGCTGCCGACATGAAACTCTACCAACTACCTTCACTCTTGTAATGTTGCACGCCGACTGACTAACATAGTGTTCGTACGTAATGAAACCATATTCTGGACTGACTGACTGAATATAACTTAATGAACACATAAGGTAAACTGACTTTGGATTTCTGCACGGCGCGTGTTTAAAGAAATGATTAGGACATTATAACGAAACCTGAACATACGAAATTATTACATTTTCAATACAAGCATTTAAGACAGGAATGATAATATGTACCTTCATTAGACAAGTAAGTTACATCATTTATCTATAAGCTGGATGTTCTTCAAATGGCATACTGTACATAATAGGTTTTATTTTATGTAGTTGTACTTTGAATGGACATTTTTATCCCCAGGATCTAGATAATCCCACCACGAATTGTCTAAGACTTAAATTTTCTAATGGAATTGTTTCATTAACTAGTATGCTATTCCAGTGAATTGCATGTAGCGGGTACGAGGAAAGTAAATTACGTGGATACCTCACGGACAGATCTGTATTAGAAACGGCATACTGCAGGGAACTTAGGTTCCAATGGGGTCACCACTGTTTTGGTTGTTTTAACTGATTCTGCATTTCCGCTCCGTCTCTGTTATACAATGAAGTCTTGTCCCTTAAAACAGGAGTCTCCATCTTTTTACCCTACCTAGGCTACACACAAACAATAACCACAGAGAGAGGGGAAAAAAAAACGGAATGGATCAATGAGAGAATAGCGTCGTGTGACGGGAGTTTCAAATCGAAAATATTCCATTTTCGTAACTTTACACAAACGGAATTTTATGGATTTTTTTACCAATCACGTAATAGATGCTCACTTCCTGATGCTTGTTGTGGACCACATGCTGCCCGCGGATCGTGGATTGTTAGTTGTCACACAGTAGAAAGCACATTTGGAATTTTGGCAAGCAGATTTAGTGCTCCTGAGAAGCATTAATTTATGTGCAGAAAACTTGACATCTATTACACATGCAGCATGCACAATGGACAAGCTGGAAACATTTGTACACTCGCCGGCCGAAGTGGCCGCGCGGTTCTGGCGCTGCAGTCTGGAACCGCGAGACCGCTACGGTCGCAGGTTCGAATCCTGCCTCGGGCATGGATGTGTGTGATGTCCTTAGGTTCGTTAGGTTTAACTAGTTCTAGGGGACTAATGACCTCAGCAGTTGAGTCCCATAATGCTCAGAGCCATTTTTTTTTTTTTTTTTTGTACACTCGGCAGGAAGTTTCATCTGCAGCTGAAAATATTGAAGCGATATGCAGGCTATTGGATACCAAACAATGCAGGACGAAGTGTAACTGACGAAAAAGAAGAAAAAAACTTAGAACTTCTTACAATTGTGTTGCAGAAGTTCCTTGGCGTGACAGATGTGTGTGACCTGAAAGTAGACGATTACTTTCGCTGCAAGTGTCTTTTGCGAATCGTTGCAGATCACTGGTTTCGAAAATGTTCTTCATAATCGTCATCATTTACACTCTCAGTAGCGTTTGCGGTTTTCCCATGGAAACTTGATAAATGAATACACGCTCGGTTTGTAATATGTAGCGTGCTCGCATCACTCTTCATACGATCTAGAAACGGGCGTGAATGTAATAAACGAGTTACGTATCGTATGTAAACAAAGTTATTTTGATTCGTTAAATACAGATTTACAATTATTATTATTATTGTTGTTATTATTATCATCACTATTATTTTCATTACCAGTACGTAATAAAGGAGCTGTGTGTAAAGCAATGTAATTTTGATTCGTAAAATAAGCAGATTTATAATTATTATTTTCATATCCAGGACGGTACAGAATAGTTGTTTATAAATATATTGTAATATTAGTAATTTTCGCCTCACATACATTAATATACGCTCAATAGTAAACGCCTGATGGCCTGAAGTTATCGAACATTTGTAAAGTAAATGAAATGAACCATCGCATACCAGCGACAGAATCTATTATTCTTTATCTTTGCCGTTCTTGCGCGGTGCCTGTAAATTTCTATGTACATGTATCGAATAATTATATAAAAAAGAATTCTGCTGTTTCAAGACAAATGAGGCATTGGGCGCCTCACCTTTTACTGTTTGTATTCCATGAAAGGCGGACGCCGGCTTGCTGGGCTCCGCATCGGTATTTTATAATTTATGTGAAAATATTCAGTAAATATGCTAATTGTTATTTTTCCAATGAGAAAACATGTAGCTTCTTGTAATTGATTACGAACAGACAGCATCAAGAGGACATTTTGACTGTTATGTATAAAGTATTTAACTACCGTGGTCATCTATTCTAATTTAATATGAAAAGGTACGTAGCATTAAAAAACGTGTGTTAAAGATAAGTGTGCTTATTTTAGTAAATTAACCTTGATGATTTCCATCTCCTCATTTACTTGAATGTTAATTATTTTGTGTTAGTTCATCACCAGAAATTACGATCACGCTGATGGGCCGAACGCAGCATGAGGCAGAAGGCACATTATCGTTTTTCTATTATTTCTGAATCAGCTCTTTTTTTAACTGTGTAGTGTTGCATTTCTTTTAAAATCTATAAATCTTCTCGTCCCTTTGTGTTGTTCCGGGTATGACTACATCGCGACTATAAAAATGCACAGAAATGGTAATTTTTCTTCCGAACGATCTCAAATAAATCAATCTACTGCTCTTGTTCAAAATAATCCAACCAGGTATTTAATGCTCAACGTTGTTGTTGTTGTGGTCTTCAGTCCTGAGACTGGTTTTATGCAGCTCTCCATGCTACTCTATCCTGTGCAAGCTTCTTCACCTCCCAGTACTTACTGCAGCCTACATCCTTCTGAATCTGTTTAGTGTATTCATCTCTTGGTCTCCCGCTACGATTTTTACCCTACACGCTGCCCTCCGATACTAAATTGGTGATCCCTTGATGCCTCAGAATATGCCCCTCCAACCGATCCCTTCTTCTAGTCAAGATCCGCCACAAATTTCTCTTCTCTCCAATTCAGTTCCATACCTCCCCATTATTTATGTGATCTACCCATTTAATCTTCAGCATTCTTCTGTAGCACCACACTTCGAAAGCTTCTATTCTCTTCTTGTCTAAACTATTTATCGTCCGCGTTTCCCTTCCATATATGGCTACACTCCATACAAATGCTTTCAGAAACGACTTCCTGACTCTTAAATCTATACTCGATGTTAACAAATTTCTCTTCTTCAAAAACGCTTTCCTTGCCATTGCCAGTCTATATTTTATATCCTCTCTACTTCGACCATCATCAGTTACCTTGCTCCCCAAATAGCAAAACTCCTTTACTACTTTAAGTGTCTCACTTCCTAATCTAAGTCCCGCAGCATCACCCGATTTAATTCGACTACATTCCATCATACTCGTTTGCTTTTGTTGATGTTCATCTTATATCCTCCTTTCCAGACACTGTCCATTCCGATCAGCTGCTCTTCCAGGTCTTTTGCTGTCTCTGACAGAATTACAATGTCATCGGCGAACCTCAAAGTTTTTATTTCTTCTCCATGGATATTAATTCCTACTCCGAATTCTTCTTTTGTTTCCTTTACTGCTTGCTCAATATACAGATTGAATAACATCGGGGAGAGGCTACAATCCTGTCTCAGTCCCTTCCCAACCCTCGACTCTTATAACTGCCATCTGGTTTCTGTAAAAATTGTAAATAGCCTTTCGCTCCCTGTATTTTACCCCTGCCACCTTCATAATTTGAAAGAGAGTATTCCAGTCAACATTGTCAAAAGCTTTCTCTAAGTCTACAAATGCGAGAAACGTAGATTTGCCTTTCCTTAATCTATTTTCGAAGATAATTCGTAAGGTCAGTATAGCCTCACGTGTTCCAACATTTCTACGGAATCCAAACTGATCTTCCCCGACGTCGGGTTCCTCCAGTTTCTCCATTCGTCGGGAAAGAATTCGTGTTAGTATTTTGCAGCCGTGGCTTATTAAACTGATAGTTCAGTAATTTTCACATCTGTCAACACCTGCTTCCTTTGGGATTGGAATTATTATATTCTTCTTGAAGTCTGAGGGTATTTCACCTTTCTCATACATCTTGCTCACCAGATAGTAGATTTTTGTCAGGTCTGGCTCTCCCAAGGATGTCAGTAGTTCTAATGGAATGTTTTCTACTCCCGGGGCCTTTTTCGACATAGCTCTGTCAAATTCTTCAGGCAGTATCATATCTCCTATTACATCTTCCTCTACATTCCATTTCTATAATATTGCCCTCAAGAACATCGCCCTTGTATAGACCGCCTACATACTCCTTCCACCTTTCTGCTTTCCCTTCTTTGCTTAGAACTGGGTTTCCATCTGAGCTCTTGATATTCGAGACATTTGTATTGCTTTTTGCCTGCTTCATTTACTGTATTTTTATATTTTCTCCTTTCATCAATTAAATTCAATATCTCTTCTGTTACCCAAGGATTTCTATGAGCCCTCGTCTCTTTACCTACTTGATCCTCTGCTACCTTCACTATTTCATCCCTCGATGCTATCCATTCTTCTTCTACTGTATTTCTTTCCCCCATTCTTGTCAATTGTTCCTTTATGCTCTTCCTGAAACTCTCTACAACCTCTGGTTCTTTCAGTTTATCCAGGTCCCATCTCCTTAAATTCCCACCTTTTTGCAGTTTCTTCAGTTTTAATCTACAGTTCATAACCAATAGATTGTGGTCAGAGTCCACATCTGCCCCTGGAAATGTCTTACAATTTAAAACCTGGTTCCTGAATCTCTGTCTTACCATTATATAATCTATCTCAGACCTTCCAGTATCGCCAGGCTTCTTCCATGTATACAACCTCCTTTTATGATTCTTGACCCAAGTGTTAACTATGATTAAGTTATGCTCTGTGCAAAATTCTTCCAGGCGGCTTCCTCTTTCATTCCTTCCTCCCATTCCATATTCACCTACTACGTTTCCTTCTCTTCCTTTTCCTACTATCGAGTTCCAGTCACCCATGACTATTAAATTTTCATCTCCCTATCTGAATAATTTCTTTTATCTCATCATACATGTCTTTAATCTCTTCATTATCTGCTGAGCTAGTTGGCATATAAACTTGTACTACTGTGGTAGGCGTGGGCTTCGTATCTATCTTGGCCACAATAATGCGTTCACTATGCTGTTTGTAGTAGCTTACCCGCATTCCTATTTTCCTATTCATTATTAAACCTACTCCTGCATTACCCCTATTTGATTTTGTATTTATATCCCTGTATTCACCTGACCAAATGTCTTGTTCCTCCTGCCACCGAACTTCACTAATTCCCACTATATCTAACTATAACGTATCCATTTCCCTTTTTAAATTTTTTAACCTACCTGCCCGATTAAGGGATCTGACATTCCACGCTCCGATCCGTAGAACTCCAGTTTTCTTTCTCCTGATGACGACGTCCTCCTGAGTAGTCCCCAATGGGGGACTATTTTACCTCCGGAATATTTTACCCAAGAGGACGCCATCATCATTTAACCATACAGTAAAGCTGCATGCCCTCGGGAAAAATTACGGCTGTAGTTTCCCCTTGCTTTCGGCCGTTCGCAGTGCCAGCACAGTAAGGCCGTTTTGGTTAGTGTTACAAGGCCAGATCAGTCAATCATCCAGATTGGTGCCCCTGCAACTACTGAAAAGGCTGCTGCCCCTCTTCAGGAACCACACCTTTGTCTGGCCTCTCAACAGATACCCCTCCCTTGTGGTTGCACCTACGGTACGGCTATCTGTATCACCGAGGCACGCAAGCCTCTCCACCAACGGCAAGGTGCATGGTTCATGGGGGGATGCTCAAGGTATGTTATTATAATAGTGTAATCAATCCCTGATTCTGTTGCCAAGTGGCCCACCAAAATATTCACTTTTTCGACATTTTTCAAGAGGAAATCCTTAAGGTAAACGGATCCTGGCTTGCCGTACTGCAGCGAACGACCGTCGCAGGTAGCAAGAGGAGAACCGCACCGGAAATGACCGCAGAGAAGCCCTCAGACGCCTGCGCGCGAGGTACGTATAGTCTGCGGCCTAGATCTCGGCTCCAGTTCACCACCGGGAATGGAGGGTGAAGCTTTGACAATGCCAGCCACTCGTGCTGACGAAACGTCAATAAAATCATTAGATGAACGTCGGCCGAAGAACCCGAGACCAATAGGCAGTTTGTCAACAAGAGGCCACGAAAGCCTTAACAATTTTGTACTTTTCAAAAAATATAAAATAACAATTCTTTTTCTTTTCGCCCCCCAAGTGCAACACTACAATATACACAAGACTTCGTAAAGATCAAATTGATTCTGAGGGCCAGAAGCCGGCTGCCTTGATTGCTGGCACTTTTGCTAAAACCATGTCATCTAGCACGCAGGCTTCAGGAAACTTTGGGCAGACCAAGAAATGTTCAGCATCCTGAGGTTCTTCACATTCGCAGGTTGCATCTCCAGTAATTTAGCTTTGTTTGCACTGCGTCATTGCGGGTCGCAGTCTGTTCAAAGTTTCCACTCTGGTAGGGCAGTAGGAAACCAGTACCAGACACTTCCCTCAGGAATTGATTGTTATTTCCAGATGCGTTGTGACTCCACAGTCCTATTCGGCGAGCGGAAGGTGATGGTGTAATGGCTTCAGTTGTTCGCAGAAAGCTCTTTCTCGACTTAAGCCTAGGGCATGATGTTCCCTTCCAAACGTCGGATACGTTGAATAAAAATCTCTCGGTGTACATGCCGCGTCAATTCAGGATAAAACTCCACGCTTTCGACCACTACCTCCATGGTCGTCGTCAGGGCTAAAACTGACTGTCGTGAACTAGCGAGGTTCCCACTTTTATATGCCAAGGACCGCTTCTGATTGGCTGGAATACGTCATAGCAACAGCGATATGGCGCGTAGTGAAGTGGTGCCCTCTACTTCCATAGATGTAGTTTCTATCCTGCGTTGCTTGCAGCGCCATCCCTTGAATTAGGAAGTAAAGCGCGGGAAGTTTTTCTCTGCGATTTTTCTTTATCCAGTGCACTCTTCCAAGTGTTGCTAAGTGCATAGCCGTTGTCTCTGTTAAAGTTACTATCGCTAAGTCTAATTTCGACTGCTTCCCGGATCACAGAGTCCCAATAATTCGATGCGTGGGCTATTGCTCTGGTTTCTTCAAATAAAATCTTATGCTTGTTAAGCAGGCTATGTACAGCTACTGCTGATTTTTCCAAATACCTGTATTTTAGGTGGCGCTGGTGCTCGATGCAGCGGTCGGCAACGGTTCTTACAGACTGGCCCACGTAATTCTTGCCGCATTCACAAGGAATAGTATAAATTCCCGGTACTCTTAAGCCGAGACTATCTTTGACTGATCTCAACATTTCCTTAATTTTCCTAGGTGGTCGGAAAACTGGTTTTATACCTTGCCTCTTCAGGACTCTGGCTATCTTGCTCATTGTAGCACCGGAAAAAGGAAGCCGCGCTATGTGTTGGTCCTCTTCTTGTATATGGCTGCGGTGCTACAACGAGCAAGATAGCCAGAGTGCTGAAGAGGCAAGGAATAAAACCAGTTTTCCGACCACCTAGGAAAATTAAGGAAATGTTGAGATCAGTCAAAGATAGTCTCGGCTTAAGAGTGCCGGGAATTTATACTATTCCTTGCGAATGCGGCAAGAATTACGTGGGCCAGTCTGTAAGAACCGTTGCCGACCGCTGCATCGAGCACCAGCGCCACCTAAAATACAGGTATTTGGAAAAATCAGCGGTGGATTTTTTTTTTCTTTATTGTATTTCAATTCCCCATCGGGGTGGGCTGGCAGCAGCATATGTGCTGCTCTTCAGCCGAAAGACATAGAATAAACAACAGAAGACATTTAAAAATAACAAAGGAGAGAATATGGTGAACATAGATATAAAAAAAGGGGGAACATCATGGAAGGCAACAGACAAAAAAACGGGGTGACCGTAAAATGGAGATAAAAACTGTTAAAACTGTTTAAAAGTAGCACAAACAAAAAGCCACACACTGTGACAATGAAAAGAACACAAGGCACAGTATGACGAGCATAAAAGGTATCGACGGATGGCGTAGCACATAACAAACACTGATGGCGAACCTCAAGGCAGTACACAATTAAAATCACACCTCATGACGCACAGGAGAAACAGCACTAAACACAACACTGATGTGGCACACTGACGATGATCAAAACAGAGGATCTGCCAGGCGCTAGGAGAGGAGGGAGAAGGGAAGAAGGGAGGGAGGGGAAGAGATGGGGGAGGTGAGCGGGGGGCGCGCTGAAGAGGGCCAGGTAGGGCGGGATGTGGGAAGGAAAGAGGCAAGTATGGGGTGCAGGGTCTCAGGGGAGGGGGGGATGGAGGAAAATCCGCTCTGGGAGAAGGAGGGAAGAGGAAAAAAGGGGGCCCTGGGGAGGGGGGGGAATAAGGCCAGGTTACAGTTGGAAGGAAGGGTAGATGTCACAGCGAAGTTCGTCATCCGGGAGGGGGAGGCGCTGGAAATTGCCCTGATGAAGGAGATGGAGGGTGTGGAGGTGGAGAGAGGGAGGGATACAGCGATAGAGGCGCGGCAACGGGCGGGGGGTGGAGAGGAAGGAGGAAACCAGAGGGTGGGGGGGATCAAGCCTGCGGACAATGGAAAGGATGCGGAGATGTTGGAGGAACAGGAGAAAATGGGGGAAGGGGATCAGTTCATACAGGAGCCGTGTGGGGGAAGGAAGGCAGATACGGAAGGCAAGGCAGAGCCGCATGGCGTTCAAGGACTTGGAGGGCCTTGTAAAAGCGGGTGGGGCTGGAGATCCAGGCAACACTGGCATAACAGAGGATAGGACGGATGAGGGATGGAGGATGGTAGAAGGATGCAATCCCCACGTCCGGCCAGACAGGAGTTTCAGAAGGTGGAGGCGGGAATGGGCTTTCTGCTGGACGGTCTGGAGATGAGGGGCCCAGGTGAGGTGTGGGTCGAGGGTGAGGCCAAGGTATTTCAGGGTGGCGGTGAGCTGGATGGGACGACCATAAAGGGTGAGGTAGAAATCATGGAGGCGAAAGGAGCGAGTGGTGCGGCCTATGATGATTGCCTAGGTTTTGGAGGGTTGAGACGGAGGAACCACTGGTTACACCAAGTGGTGAACTGGTTAAGGTGGGTTTGGAGGGTACGTTGAGACTGTTGAAGGGTAGGATAGAGAGCCAGGAAGGCGGTGTCATCAGCATACTGGAGAAGGTGGACTGGTGGGGGTGGCTTGGGCATATCAGCTGTATACAAGAGATAAAGGAGAGGGGAGAGGACAGAACCCTGGGGGACGCCAGCCGTGGGATAAAAGATACGGGAGTTGGTGTTGTGGAGGGTGACATAGGAAGGACGGTGCGAGAGGAAGGAAGTGACCAGACGGACAAAATTGATAGGCAGGGCGTAGGTCTGGAGTTTAAAGAGGAGACCGGGATGCCATACATCGTCATAGGCATTTTGGAGGTCAAGGGAAACAAAAATGGCGGAGTGACGGGAGTTGAGCTGGAGGGACAGAAGGTGAACGAGGTTGAGGAGTTGGTCTTCAGCAGAGAAGGAGGGTCGGAAGCCACACTGGGTAAGGAGGAGGAGGTGGTGTTGAGCAAGGTGCTGATGGATACAGTGGGAAAGGATGGATTCAAGGACCTTACTGAAGACGGAGGTGAGGCAGATGGGACGATAGGAAGAGGTGGCAGAAGGGGGTTTGTTGGGTTTGAGGAATAAGAGGATGCGGGAGGTCTTCCACAGGTCAGGGTAGAAGCCAGTAGAGTGGATGACATTATAGAGATGGGTGAGGACAGTGAGGAAGGATAGGGGCTTTCTTGAAGGTGACGGTAGGTGACACAGTCGTGACCAGGGGCCGTGTTGCGTTTGGACCGGAGGATAAGTTTAATGTCTTGTGCTGTGATGGGAGTGTTTATGTTGGAGGGGGGCAACTGCCCTAAGTACTGGAGACTAGGAGCAAGTGGAGCGACTGAGGTATCGGCATGTTCCATGACAGTGGGGAAAAGAGATTAATCAAAGTGGGGATCATCGGGGATGGATAAGACCTCGGAAAGGTGGGAAGCGAAGTGGTTGGCCTTACTGAGGTTGTCAGGAAGGGGGCAATCGTTATGGAGAAGGTGGTAGTGGGGAGCGGAAAGGGAACCAGTAAGACGATGGAAGGCGGACCAGTACTTGGAGGAGTTGATAGGGAGGGTGGCGTTGAGTCGTGTGCAGGTCTGGCGCCAGTCTCGGCGTTTCGTTGCTGTAATAAGGTTCCGTACGTGTCGCTGTATTTGCCGACGGTGTTGGAGTGTATCCCTATCACGAGTGCGCAGGAAGGAGCGATAGAGGCGGCGGGATTCACGGAGGAGGAGGACAGCCTGCGGAGGGAGAGTGGGACTTTGCTGGTGGATGGTTTTAGCAGGAACATGGGCCTCCACGGCGTCAGTAGTTACCTTCTGAAGGAAGGACGAGGCGTGGATGATGTCGTCAGGATGGCGATAGGTAAGAGGGTGGCTTTCAACCTGGGTGGAGGCATCCCAGTTGGCACGGTGACAGTCATGGACGACCTTGGGAGGGGATGCAGGGTGCGGAGCCAGAGGGGGGCGGTGAGCAGACGTTATGGTGAGAAGGACAGGGAGGTGATTGCTAGCTGTGGGGTCAAGGACGGCGACAGCGATACGCCCAAGGAGGTTGGCGGAGGCAATGACAACATCGGGGATGGTGTCACTTTCGGGTCGGGTGTGCTGGGGAAGGGGAACAAGGTCACCTTGGATCGTGGAGAGGAACTGATGCCACCGCCGAAGGGCAGCAGGAGTGCGGCTATGGATGTTGAGGTCGGCGGCAATCACATAGGTGGAGAAGGTGCGGTCAATGTGCGAGATGAAGTCATAAGGAAGAGGAGCAGTGGAGCGGACATAGATGGTGGCACAGGCAATGGTGAGGGAGGGGAAAAAGACGGTAAGGATAAGGTGTTCAGTGGGGTCATTGAGGAGAGGTTGTGGCCGGACGGGGATATGCTTAAGGCGGCAAATCGCGACTCCACCCCGCGCACGAGGACCAGGAGCGTCAGTGCGGTGGAGGATATAGGGAGAGGTGCGGATAGAATGGTGGGGCTGGAGAAAGGTTTCGTTCATGAGGAAGGTGTCGACCTGGTGGTGGGAGAGGGTGTGCATGAGGAGGTATTTGTTGGAGTGGAAGGAGCGAATGTTCTGGAAGAGGATGCGATACTCGTGCCGCGCCATGGCAGGGAGGAGGGGGGGAAGAGAGGGAAGGGAAGAGACTTAAACTAGGGTGTCGGGGCAGGTGAAGGTGAAGTGGGCTCGGTTGTGGGAGTAGGTGGCGAAGGTGTTCAGGTGGAAAACGGAGCAAGCGGCAGGGGAGATTTGTAGGAAGGTGTGGGGGCACTGAAAAGGGTGAATGTTTTGGAGTACAACGGTAAGGAACCGGACGATGTCCTCGGCCGTGTGGGATGGACGGAGGGAATTGTTGGGACGGACAGGGGGATCGACGGGACGAACTGGGACTGTAAGCTTAGGGGTGGCTGGAGGGGGTTTAGCTTTACACTTGTGGGAATAGGTGGGATGGGGGCCATTGCAGGTATTACAGGAAGGAGGAGCAGCGAGGTTGGGGCAGTTCTTAAGAAAGTGGGAGGCCTTGCAATGGGGACAGGTGGGGGGTTTTTGCACTTGGGAGTCAGGTGGTCATTGTACATCAGGCACCGCTGGCAACGGTAGGATTGGGGAGGGGATTTGGAGGATTCGACAGGGTGGCGACGGTGGTATATCAGGGCACCTCGGGTGAGGAGATGGTCAGTGGATGGGGCAGACTCAGAGAACACCTGCATGAGGTGGGTGGGACCAGAGGCATTGTGGATACGGTGGGCAGAGCGGATTTCCAAGTCTGGGTGGGAGTTCAGTTCTACCAACACTTCATCCTCTGTGATCACCGGGCTGAGCTTGGTGATCACAGCGGTGTAGGTGGGGGGGCGACGGGGAGGCTGGGGCTGACGAGGAGTGGAAGTGGAAAGGAAGTGTGTCAGAGAGGCGTGGGGGCCAAACATAACTCGTGGGAGTTTTCGCAGGAGGTCTGTGTGAAAGGATGGGGACGGGGACTCGATAAGGACCGAGTCCCTGCGGGGAATGAGTTGGGAAATGGGAGCACCAGGTAAGTACTTCCGTATCGCCACAGTGAGGGTACAAGCGTCGAGGAACTTAGGATCGGGAGTTGACAGGACAAAGATGTGGAGGGTGGGGGCCGAGGTATGGGTGGCAGGAGGTGGGGTGGTGTCCATGGAGACGGCAGGGGGAGGGGGAGGTGGTGTTGACTTTTTGTGGGAAGTGGCGGGAGCTTCTGGAGGCTGGGAGGAGGGGAGAGGGACGGGGAGGAGAGGGAGGTGGCGGGTGGCAGATCCCGGTGGTGTAGTGGAGGCGCCATGGGAAGCGGCCAGTTCAGTGGTGGCGACGGTGGCTCGGCGCGAAGTGACGCGTGCGGGGGATGCAGGTGATGGAGTGACAGGGTGGGTGAGAGAGGGGAAGCCGACCACCTGAGGGGCGGCAGCATAGGCGGCAACAGAAACGTACGTGAGGGCGGGGGTAGTAGTGGGAGCTGTTGAGGGTGTGGAGGCTGGAGGAAGGATGTAGAGGTGTGGGTATACAGCAGGGGAGGAGATGGGGAGTGGGTAAGTGGGGGAAGGGGAGGTGAGCTGTAAGGAGTGAGGCCAGGGGCGGCACTCCAGGAAGTGACTGTGGGAGAGGGGGAGGTGTAGATGACAGTGGAGGTGGGAGCGCTCATTGTGGACGAACGGCGATGGACAGACGGACGGGCAGCAGGCGGCGGCGGCGGCGGCGGCGGCGGCGGCGGTTACGGCGACGGCGATGGAAAGCGAGCAAGCAGGCGGACGGACGAACAGCTACAGCAGCAAGCGGCGGGCGGGCGGACAGACAGACAGACAGACAGACACAATCTTCGAAGACGGAGATTCCACCCTGAGAGTAGCCCAGGCTTTGCAATCTGACGCTTTCGAGGGAGGAGATCCAACCCTCTAGATCCAGCGGAGGCTGAACATAGCCTGCTTAACAAGCATAAGATTTTATTTGAAGAAACCAGAGCAATAGCCCACGCATCGAATTATTGGGACTCTGTGATCCGGGAAGCAGTCGAAATTAGACTTAGCGATAATAACTTTAACAGAGACAACGGCTATGCACTTAGCAACACTTGTAAGAGTGCACTGGATAAAGAAAAATCGCAGAGAAAAACTTCCCGCACTTTACCTCCTAATTCAAGGGATGGTGCTGCGAGCAACGCAGGAT